>NC_087355.1:80726515-81029545 GCF_030014295.1 Loxodonta africana | reverse complement strand
TTCAGTATAAAGTGCCACTGGGGGTGATGATCTAAGAAACCTATGCCCCTGTCTGAGGGCTTGGTTCTTGATTGTGGCCTTTCTGGAATCTTTCACAGAAATGATCGAGCTATATATCACCTTCCATGTCAATGTGTTCTTTTTTTTTATTTGAAGCCAAAAGGGGGAAAAAATGACAGAGAATGAATCATACTCTCTACTTGTGTACCACTTACTTCTTTTTAACTTGTTAATATTCTTGCAGAACCTACTAGCCTTGATATCTTACAAATAGCTGCATTGTTTAGGAGCTCCACGGAGTTCTTGGTCAGAAAACTGTGGCTTTCTCAGCCTCAAGCTGAAAAAAGTGACCATGCAGTACTAAAGTTAGAGGGGCTGCATTCAGTTCTTTTCTGTAACCTAGAAAGAATTGGTGCTTGTGTTTTCTAAACCATAGGTAGGCAGTCTAGCTACCGTACTGGATTATAAGGCCGTGATGGCAGGCACCGGGTTTGTCTTGACTGCACTATATCGGTATCACCTAAAAGGATTCTGTATCAGTTAAGACACGGACAAAACACAAGTTTCATGAATGAATGAATGGAAAGGATCTTAACAGCTGTTCCATTCCATCTGAGAAAACAAAAACAATCTCCTGGAAAAATTCTGCTTCAATATTCCTCTTAAATGAAATAATACATTTTAGGAAAGCAAACCAAGCCAAATCTTCTTGAATTGCCTGCCCACAGACAGCATCAGCAACACGGCTGGCATTGATGAAGCAGAAAGAAATTCAGAGCCTGGGATAGGACATAAGTTATGGGAGCAAACACTGTGTACAGAAGTCCTTTTGTCAGACCAAGGAGCGGAGCGGTGGGATAATCCCACGGAACTGGTTACTGACACTGCCCAGATTATGTTACTTTGGATATGCCAGTGGTTTTGAAACTTACCCAAGAAATTGATGTAGTCTTGGCAGAACCCCATGAATTAGTGACATATTAATTCCATCATAAAAGCTAGGAACGATTTTCTTAGCTGAAACTATGATCCAGGAATATGCTTCCAAAGCTCCTAGAACAACAAAGATTTTTTGTTTTGTTTTCGGTACCCTGGGCATCTTAAGGAATATGTATCCAGGTCTCTGTGTATCACAATATGATTATATGGAAATGTTGAAGAGACCCTATGTTAGCAGGAGTAAAATGAATGAGAGAAATCCACTTTCTAAATGCTAGGCAAAAGGTAATCCTACCAGGCTGAGAAAAAAGTACTTGAGATCAAGAGTGAGTTTTGACAATCAAATACAGTCACATAAGCAAATACCAAAAGTTTAAAGAAAAAAAAGCGTGGAAGGAAAAGAAAAAAAAAAAATTAAAGAAAATTCTATTCCATAACTGTGCTTGTTCTGGGAACTGAGAATTTATGCTTGTTAGACAAGACATTAATGTTATGAAACATCACTGGCGAACATCACTAGAAAACCCCAAGATATACTACAGGTCAAAACAAGCTCATTAATCCGTAATTATGCATCCAATGCCTATTTTGTGCGAGGCAGTTCCTGCGCACTAGGAGTTTAGAGAATAATCGCCTTTAGGAAGACCCAATGTAACTGGGTCTACTTGTACGGTGCCAAGACCGTTCTCATAATCCAATGCCACTGTATTAAGAGTCAGTAAAGACACATTTCATTTATTCATTTCACAAGATCCCTTAAGCACTACTGCATGTCAGGCACTGTGCAAAGCACTGCAAATTCAGAGATATGAAAACCTGAGTTCCTGCCCTCAAAGAGCTGCGAGACTGGTGGCCTCGCATATCAGAGGTCCCTTCAAACAGTGTCTGCAAAGAATGGAAACTATCTGATTTCACCCCTGCAGACGACTCTGTATAGACAGGAATGCCACAGAGGAGTGCGAAAGCAGAAGCTCAGCATCAAAGTGGTAGTGACCCCATCCATACAGGAAAGGTTGTGTGGGTCATATATGGGTGTTATGGAGTTCGAGTTCTATGAGTTTGGACTTTATAGACACAGCTCCGGAGAAGCTATCAAGAAGAAGGTTCTGGAGCGTCTGAAGGAGGCTCTTGAAAAAATTAGCTTTCTCCTGTCCAAATCCCCACCCAAATTGAGGCCAGGCTGAGCTACTTCCATCTTATCTGATTGACCAAGAGAAATTTATCTCACAATCAGCCCAAGGTACCGACATCTACTTTAAGAGAAAGGTATCATTCTGCCTATGGAAATCTGCAGATCAAATTCTTCTGGGGCAAGAAAAAATGTTCTCCGTGGCCTAAGAAGTAGACTGTACTTTGGACAGTGCTGCCAAGTGCTCCCCAGTCTCTCCCAGAAGACGCCACATAGCTGACTTTTGGTTTCCAGAAATAGGCGTCTAAGGCACCTAGGACCATGAAAGTTTTCTTTTCTTTCTGAACCCAGGGCATCCTATAGAATTTGCCCATGACTTCAGTTGTCTCTGAAGGCTTTCTTATTTCAGGATGAAATAAAGGGATGTTTTTGTTTTTTCAGGAGAAACTCTGTTAAGTTGCATGTAGATGAAAGTACAGCCTGGGGCTCTTTGACCCATTGCTTGGACTGGCTCAGCTCCACAGTTCTGCCTATAAGCCAATCTAACAGAATTTCTCCTCAAAAAAAAAAAAAAAAAATAGACAAAACAAAAACCCATGGGTTTGATTTTAAGAAAAGGGTTGTAATTTCTTTGGGAATATTTATGGCCCCAAGTTGCCAGTTCTACTAAAGTTCCCCCATTGCACGGGGTCTCTTGGTCTCACATGAGCACAGCCTGTTTCTTCCTCCTCTTTTCTCAAGAGAAAGCACCATCTTGACCAGTGTCATGACCATGTGCTCTGGTGCCTTCATCCAAAGCTGCAAAGAAGCAAACAGGATTCAATTTAAGGCATCTTATGTTTTTATGTTTGTTTAACTAGGAAATTATTTTCTTAAGTAAACGCTCCCACTGGCTCAAACGAGAATTTCCATTTTTTGTTTCCACCGATGCTGTGCTTGGGATAGATTTGCCAGAATTTGGTAGGGCTCGCTGGCATCTCTTATTAGACCCAGTGGCAGGGTGTTCTATTCTCCTAAGTAAGGCTGAACCAGATGCTCCCGAGAGATAGAAGGAAGGGTTGTCAAGGTCTTGGAGAGCAGTAGTTGCCCCAGTATTTTTTAAGATTGTCATTCTACCTAAATCCTCTTAAAACAGACAGAAACCAAACCCATTGCCATGGAGTCAATTCTGACTCCTAGCAACCCTATAAGACAGAGTAGAACTGCCCCATACAGTTTTCAAAGCTGTAATCTTTATGGAAGTAGATTGCCACATCTTTCTCCTATGGAGTGGCTGGTGGATTCAAACCACAGACCTTTCAGTTAGCAGTTGACCGCTTAACCACTGTGCCACCAGCCTCCAAATATTAGGGTTAGAATAAGTTTCAGGAAGAAATGGCTTTCAACAGTCAAAAATGGGCTCTGTATAAGAATAAGCTGAGAGTAACTTATAATTAAGCAATTGAAAGCCTAGTCCAGTGCTTAGGAATATATTTGCAATTCCTCCTAGACTTGTGAAATGTGCCACAATTTGATACCTAACAGCGATGATGAAAAATGAGAGCATGTTTTCTTTCAACATTCCACCCATCTCCTCTGCTCAACAATACTGAGCCCACAGGAGAGGAGAGAAAGTTATCCTAAACTTTATGAGTTGCATGCTGCGTAACAGTTCTCACTCTTAACTTCCTGTAATCCTCGTTCTAACCCCATAAGATAGGTGTTATTGTCCCCATCTTATAGATGAGGAAGCTGAAGGTGAGAGGGAAAGGATCTAGCTGAAGGTCACACATTATAAGAGATAGAGTTGGGATTTTAACCAAAGCCCGTGTGCCTCCAAAGCTCATTCTTCCCTCCCCCACCCCAAGTATCCCAGGTCAGTGGAGATGCTCCCCAGGTCATGCCCTGTGGTCCTCCGTAATGTCTGGCCCCCTGTACCCTGTCAGCATTACAGTAAAATGATAACAGACTCATTAGGTCCCTGGAGAGAAGAGTGGCTGTTCATTGGGGTCCTGCCTATTCTTTGAACAGTTTCAAAATCCAGCTGTCGGTGGTGTATGTAAAATAATACCACATAAATTATTCACCTGGTTCACGCTGGAATCCATTAGCTCGTGGAGTTTGGTGTGGCTGTGGATATCCCACAATCGTCCCTTGTTTTCTGCCCCCAAGGAGCACCTGTCATTGGTTTTACCAGACAAGTTCAAATGTCTCCATGTCTGCTGACTCTGGCCTTTTGTCTGTACACCACACCTTTCTTTCAGGGCTTTGTCATTCTGCAGAAACAGGTTTAATCTTTAAAAGCATCCTCTGGGAGACCCAAAACTCAGAACAGTTGTGTCTCTCTTTTCCAATATTAAAAGATCAAGGCTCCCCATGGAAGCTGACCTGACCTAGTAATTGGGCCCATCTTTGCCCTCCGAATACTTTTCTGCAGCAGAGGAGAGCGCAGCCTTCCAAAGCTCCCCTGAGGGTTAAGAGGCTGGTGGTGGGCCAAGTTTCAAGATTTGGGGCAGCCATTTTGTCAAGCAAGCATCAGAGATTTTTGGTTTTGGAGAGGTGAGGCAGGCTCCTGCCCCTTCCTGAAAAATCACCTCAGAAACAAACACAGGCAAAACTTCCTCAGATTTTTGAGTCCTTCCTTGTTTTAAAGTGAAAAATGATTTCTACATTGTTTTGGATGGAATACGGCTGTTTTGTTTTGTTTTCTCTCTCTCCGTTATGTAGCGGTGATGGAAAACGTCTAATCTCTGAAGAACAAATTGAGGTTTCCAGCGACACGAGTCCATTGTGTTTGATTTTGGGTTGTCTTTCTTTAACCCCCTTTTATGGCATAGAATTCTGGTGCCTTGCTCCCTGGATTTGTCTCCTTCGTGCTACGAGTAGGCTTTCTTCACATTCTGGCTTACACGGGAACAAACTATTCCACAAGTGGCCTTTAGTGCTCTTTATAATATGATTTCCTGTAATTTTTAAACTGTATGTGTAATTTATATTCTGGCTCTGTCCAATATTTGACCAACTTTAGTAAGTTGATTTCCATAAATATTATGCAAAAGATTCTTACCTGATTTTTTATGTTCTATATCTTAAATAAATACTGCACCACTTATTAATAAATAGACATTTCAATGATTATGTGGAAGAATGTTATTTGCTTCACAACAACTCTTAGGGGTCTGTGTATTTAGGATAATTAATGCTGGCTGCTGCGACAGAAAAAACCTTTAGATTATCAGTGACCTCATACAACAAAGGAAGCCCTGGTGGTGTAGTGGGTAAGAATTCGGCTGCTAACCAAAAGGTCGGCAGCTCAAATCCACCAAGCATTCCTTGGAAACCCTATGGGGCAGTTCTACTCTGTCCAGTAGGTCCATTATGAGTCAGAATCAACTCAACAGCAATGGGTTTGGGTTTTTTGTTGTTGTTGTTTAATACGACAAAGATTTATTTCTTGCTCAAATCATAGTTCAGTGTGGACTGGCTCAGTTCCAAAGAGTGACATAACGACCTGGGCTGCTTCCACTGGAGGGTCTGCAATGCTAGAGTCTTTCCCTTCCTGCCACTGAGCCAGGGGGCGAATGTGGAAAAGCCATACCTGCTTCTAATTGCTTTGGACTCAAAGGGACTCATCACTTCCACTTACGTTCCCGTTGGCCAGACCCAGTCACAGGATACCAACCAACATGCAAAGGAGGCTGGGAAATGTAGTCTTCATGAGTGCCAGCCTGAAGAAACACATGGTGAACGCATAGCTTTGTTAACCACAGGACCTTGTGACTGATCCTATAGATTTCCTTCTTAGTATTGAATGGTGACAAAGATCTGCACTCATAAACAGAAGTGTAGTTATTGCCCAGGGAATTAAATCAGGAAACTAGAAGGTCTCCCTGAAGTCACTTTGTTGTTGTTAGCTGATGTCAGGTTGGTGGCTGAATCATTGTGACCCGCAGTACAACTGAATGAAACACTGCATGTTCTGTGTCATCCCCATGATTGGCTGCAGATCAGACCATTGTGATTCATTGGATGATTTTTCAGAAGTAGATGGCCAGGCCTTTCTTCCTAGTCTGACTCAATCTGAAAGCTCTGCTGAAACTTGTTCAGCATCATAGCAATACAAAAGCCTCCACTGAAAACGGGCGGTGGCTGTGCATGAAGTGCAGTGGCCGGGACTTGAACTCGGGTCTTTGCATGGTAAGTAAGGATTTTACCACTGAGCCACCACAGCACACAGCAAATGTTCAGTGAATCATAGCTTTTGATTCTAACCTGTGCCCACAGACCCACACTGTCTTAATTTGGATTTCTACAAAAACAGACCACGAGACAAGGTGTCGGGTGCTGATAATTTATTTGGAAAGTGATCTTAGGAACCAGGGTGTTAACTACTGCTCTGCTGCTAGAAGGTCATCACCTGATTACAAGGTCCACGTCTGTCATTGCAAAGGTCTGCGGCTGGCCATGCAGTTATGGGAGGAGCACCCACTCTGCAATCATATATTCCTTCCCCAAAGAAGCATATCCACTCTTAGTCTCAGACAACTCTGTGACCAACAGAGAAAGAGCCTAAAAATTATATCCCTGGGAAATCCCCTTTCCAACTGCACAAATGGAGCAAAAGCCCATTGATAGCCTCGCATCCCAGATACTCCTGGGAACCAGTTATGGTTCCTAATACTGTCTGCTCCCAACAATGAGCTTGGGCGTTCAGTTGGCCCGGAACCCACTGGCTTCCCCACACTGAAGAAGTGTAAGGTGTCTCCCCTGAAAACAGTCTGATGATCCCTGTGTCCAGCCTTCACATCAAATATGAATACATTCCCAGTGATTTATCTTCCTGTTCTGGGCAGGTCGGCCTCAGGCCAGTACAGGGCGAGGGGAATTAGCAAAGGGAAAAGGGGTAAGAGAGGAGATTAGAGAAGGAACAGGGGCCATATCATGAAGGACTGTGTGGGCCATTACGAGGACATTTCCTTTTACTTAGAGATGGGAAGTCTTTATAGGCTTTGAGTAGAAGGGTGACAAGACCTGATTTATGTTTAAATGGGCTTCTCTGCCTTCTGTGTTGAGAATGCACTTAAAAGGGCAAGGCCAGAAGTAGGGAGATTGGTCAGAATGCTATTGCAATAATCCAGCTGACAGCAGAAAGTGGCTTGGACCAGAGTGGTAGCAGTGGAGGTCATGAGAAGTGTTTGAATTCTGGATACATTTTAAGAGAAGAGAGGACAGCATTTGCTTATTGAGCAAATGTGAGATGTGAGAGAAGAACACGGAATGATTGTGAAGTTTTTTGTTTTTTCATTTGAGTACCTGAAGAGTGAAGGTATCATTAATTGAGATGGGGGTGGATGGGGAAAGTGACAGGTTTGCAATAGGGTTGCAAAGTTGGTTTTACACACGTTAAATTTGAGAGGCATATGATACATCTAGTGGGATTGTCCAGTAGGAAGTTGAGTTTGATGTTGAGGGTGCTGTTCAGGACTGAAGATGATAGGATGGATGGATGGACGGACGGACGGACGGACGGACGGACGGATGGGTGGGTGGATGGATGGATGGATGTGTAGGTGGATAGACAGACAGGTAGAAAGATAGATATCAACAACTTATGTATGAGACAGGATGAGATCCCCAAGCAAACAAGTGTAGAGACAAAACAGAAGAGTTCCAAGGACAGAGTCCTTCAATGTTAAGATGTCAGGGAGATGAGGAGGAGCCAGCAGGGGCAGCTAATGAAGTATGAAGAACATCAGGAGAGTGTGGTGTTGGGGAAGCTAAGTGGGAAGAGTGTCTTGAGAAGGAGAGAGTGATTGACTAATGGTGCCAAGTGCTACTGAGAGGTCAAGTAAGATGAAGAGTCATCAATGTAGGAGCCATCACGACCTTGACAGGAGCAGTTCTAGTGGGATGGTGGGGTGAGTGCCTGATTGTAGTGGGCTTGGGAGAGAGCAGGAGAGGAATTGGGGGTATCAAGCAGAGACAACTCATCTGGAGAGTTTCATCATGACGGGAAAGAGAACTGGAGTAGGAGTTGTAGGGGATGTAAGGTCAAGAGGGTTTTGTTTTTATTTAAATAGGAGAAATAGTGACATGTTTATAGACTGCTGAGAATGAGCTTGCAGTGAGAGAAAAATTACTGAGTGGAGAGATAGGGAGAATTGCTGAGCAATGCCCTTGGATTATGAGAGTTTATAGAACCTATTACATAAGAGGAAGGGTTGGAGGCTTTTGAAAGTAGCCCAGCTGGTTCAGCCTTAGGAACAGGAAGGAAGGCAGAATAGATGGATCCAGCTGCAGATGGAGAATATGTATGAGATGGGGGCACGTGAAAGTCTCTTCTTACTGTATTTGCTCAGAAGTAGGAATAAGGTCATTAGCTGTGAGTAGGTTTTGTGGAAGAGGCCCTGGAGATGGGAGAGTGGGTGAGTTAATGGACCCTAGAAATAGAGTGGTTGGGGCAGCACTAAGGACCTCCCAGACATTAAAAAAAATTAAAAATCCAGTTGCTGTCAAGTCGACTCAGACTCATGGTGACCCCATGTGTGTCAGAGTAGAACTGTGCTTCATAGGATTTTTAATGGCTGCTTTTTTGGGAAGTAGACTGCAGGCCTTTCTTCTGAGGCATTTCTGGGTGGACTTGAACTTCCAATCTTTCAATTAGTAGCCAAGCTTGCGAACCATTTGTTCAACCAAGGGACTCCATTGCACTACTGGATAATTGAGTTCATAAATTTAATGCGACATGGTTACGTTTTCCGTCAAACACGATCAGCAGTACAGGTGCCAGCAAGAGCAGGTGGAGGTTGGAATTAAGCATACTAGGGCTCTACTGAGTGAGGACAGGTTCACAATACCTCATCCAAAACCACTGGACCAGAGAGATTTCTGAATTTAGAATTTTTCATATTTTAGAAAGGTATTATGGTACATACACCATATTCTACAGAAAAGACCCAGCAGGATTTGGAGCAGATCCTCCTGATCAAAATGCAATATTTCTTCAGCAAAACATATGAATATTCACACTAAACAACAACAGAAAAAAACCCACTGCCGTCCAGTCAGTTCTGACTCACAGGAACCCTAGAGGATAGAATGGAACTGCCCCGTGGGATTTCCCAGGCTGTAATCTTTACGGAGGCAGACTGCCACATCTTTCTCCTGCAGTGCAGCTGGTGGGTTTGAACTGCCAACTTTTCAGTTAGCAGCCAAGCAATTAACCACTGTGCCACTAGGGCTCCTTAAGCAAGATAAATACATGATAAATAGTCTAATGTCAGTTCAGGTTGGGATTTTCAGCCACATAAGTTCAGGTCAGATCAAATTGTACTACCAAGGTAATGACGAAAAGCCATTCGATTCCAGAACATTTTTTATTTCATTATTGCAGATAACAAGTGGACCTGCCCTAAGAAGCAAGAGAGAGATAGGAGCTAAGGATGTTGGGAGTGACCTTCACAAAGACATAGAGTTTAAGTTGGGGGAGGAAATACCAGTGAGGGTGTGGGAGCATGAAAAGGTGGCAGGATCAAAAACTGGAGTCCCAATAGAATCAGTTGTCTTACTCAGGATACCAGAGCCTGATACAACAACGCTTTATATTTATATAGTGCTTTTCAAGCTCAGGAGTCCCTGTTGTTGTTAGGTGCCATCGAGTCAGTTCCGACTCATAGCAACCCTATGCACATCAGAACAAAACACTGCCTGCTCCTGAGCCATCCTCACAGTTGTTGCTACGCTTGAGCCCACTGTTGCAGCCACTGTGTCAATCCAACACTTTGAGGGTCTTCCTCTTTTTCCTGACCCTCTACTTTACCAAGCATGATGTCCTTCTCCAGGGACTGATCCCTTCTGATAACATGTCCAAAGTATGTGAGATGTAGTCTCACCATCCCTGCTTCTTAGGAACATTCTAGTTGTACTTCCTCTGAGACAGATTTATTTGTTCTTTTGGCAGTCCGTGGTGTATTCCATATTCTTCACCAACACCACAATTCAATGGCATCAATTCTTCTTCTGTCTTCCTTATTCATTGTCCAGCTTTCATATGCATATGAGGCGACTGAAAATACCATGGCTTGGGTTGGGTGCACCTTAGCCCTCAAGGTGACATCTTTGCTTTTCAACACCTCAAAGAGGTTTTTTGCAGCCAGTTTGCCCAATGCAATGCATCTTTTGATTTCTTGACTGCTGCTTTGATGGGTGTAGTTTATGGATCCAAGTAAAATGAAATCCCTAACAACCTCAATCTTTTCTCCATTTGCCATGATGTTGCTTATTGGTCTAGTTGTGAGGATTTTTGTTTTCAGTATTTTGAGATGTAATCCATACTGAAGTCTGTGGTGTTTGATCTTCATCAGTAAGTGCTTCAAGTCCTCTTCACTTTCAGCAAGTAAGGTTTGTGTCATCTGCATAATGCAGGTTGTTAATGAGTCTTCCTGAAATCCTGATGCCCCATTCTTCTTTATATAGTTCAGCTTCTCAGATTATTTACTCAACATACAGACTAAGTATGGTGAAAGGATACCACCCAGACACCTACCTTTCCTGAGTTTAAACCACACAGTATCCCCTTGTTCTGTTCGAACGACTGCCTCTTGATCCTTGTACAGATCCCTCATGAGCACAATTGAGGGTTCTGGAATTTTCATTCTCCGAAATGTTACCCATAATTTGTTATGATCCACACAATGGAATGCCTTAGCATAGTCAATAAAACACAAGTAAACATGTTTCTGGTATTCTGTGCTTTCAGACAGGATCCATCTGACATCAGCAATGAGATCCCTGGTTCCACACCCTCTTCTAAATCTGGCTTGAATTTCTGGCAGTTCCCTGTCAATATACTGCTGCAAACACTTTTGAATGATCTTCAGCAAAATTTTGCTTGCATGTGACATTAATAATATTGTCTGATAATTTCTGCATTGAGTTTGATCATCTGTCTTGGAAATAGGCATAAATACAGATCTTTTCCAGTTGGTGGGCCAGGTAGCTATCTTCCAAATTTCTTGGCATAGACGAGTGAGCAATTCCAGCTCTGCTTCCAATTGTTGAAACATCTCAATTGGTATTCCCTCAATTCCTGGAGCCTTGTTTTCTGCCATTGCCTTCAGTGTGGCTTGGACTCCTTCATTCAGTACCGTCGGTTCCTGATCAAATATTACCTCCTGAAATGGTTGAACGTTGACCAATTCTTTTTGGCACAGTAACTCTGTGTATTCCTTCCATCTTCTTTTGATGCTTCCAGCGTCATTTAATATTTTCCCTGTAGAGTCCTTCAGTATTGAACCTCAAGGCTTAAATTTTTTTCTTCAGTTCTTTTAGCTTAAGAAATGCTGAACATTTTCTTCCGTTTTGGTTTTCTAACTCCAGGTCTTTGCACATGTCATCATAATACTTTACTTTGTCTTCTTGAGCCACCCTTTGAAATCTTCTGTTCAGCTCTTTTATTTCATCATTTTTTCCTTTTGCTTTAGCTACTCGGTATTCAAGAGCAAGTTTCAGAGTCTCTTCTAACATCTATTTAGGTCTTTTCTTTGTCCCCTGTCTTCCTAATGACCTCTTGCTTTCTTCAGGTATGATGTCCTTGCTGCCATTCTACAACTTCTCTGGTCTTTGGTCATTAGTGTTCAATGGGTCAAGTCTATTCTTGAAATGATCTCTAAATTTAAGTGGGACATACTCAGGGTCATATTTTAGCTCTCTCAGACTTGTTTTAATTTTCTTCAGCTAGGCATTATGCTAAGCATTAATTTAACAATGATGTTTAATTTAAGTCCTTTCTCTCAAAGGAAGGCAGAATTCACCAATCAAGTGGATTTGCTAAATTTTCTTTTTGTATTTACAGAAATTATAAGGGGACCAGTAGTGTCAAATCTATTTTTGAGATGGCCTCTAAATTTGGGTGGGATATACTCAAGGTTGTACTTTGTCTCTTGTGTACTTCTTCTAATTTTCTTCAGATTCATCTTCAACTTGCGTATGAGTAATTGATGGTCTGATCCACAGTTGGCCCCTGGCCCTGTTTTGACTGATGATATTGAGCTTTTCCATTGTCTCTTCCCACAGACGTAGTCAATTTGATTCCTGTGTATTTTGTCTGGCAAGGTCCACATGTACAGTTGCCATTTATGTTGGCGAGAAAAGGCATTTGCAATGAAGAAGTCATTGGTCATTGCAAAATTCTATCATGTGATCTCAGGCATTGTTTTTATCACCAAGGCCATATTTTCCAACTACCAATCCTTCTTTGTTTCCAACTTTCGCATTCCAATCATCGGTAATTATCAGTGCATCTTGATTGCATGTTCAATCAATTTCAGACTGCAGAAGTTTGTAAAAATCTTCAGTTTCTTCATCTTTGGCCTTAGTAGTTGGTGCATAAATTTGAGTAATAGTCGTATTAACTGGTCTTGTCAGAATTATGGATATTATCCTGTCACTGACAGAGTTGTACTTCACGATAAATCTTGAAATGTTCTTTTTGACTGTGAATACAGTGCCATTCCTCTTTAAGTTGTCATTCCCGGCATAGCAGACCACATGATTGTCTGATTCAAAATGGCCAATACCAGTCCATTTCAGCTCACTAATGCCTAGGATATCAATCTTTATGTGTTCCATTTCATTTTTGATGATTTCCAATTTTCCTAGATTCATACTTTGTATGTTCCAGGTTCCGATTATTAATGAATGTTTCAGCTATTTCTTCTCATTTTGAGTTGTGCCAAATCAGCAAATGAAGGTCCCAAAAGCTTGATTCCATCCACGTCATTAAGGTCAACTCTACTTTGAGGAGGTAGCTCTTCCCCAGTTGTATTCTGAGTGCCTTCCAACCTGAAGGGCTCATTCTAGCGCTATATTAGACACTGTTCTGCTGCTATTCATAAAGTTTTCACTGGCTAATTCTTTTCAGAAGTAGACAGCCGGATCCTTCTTCCTAGTCTTTCTTAGTCTGGTGCTTTTAAAGTTCAGGAGTCCCTGTGTGGTGCCAATAGTTAGGCACTTGTCTGCTAGCTGAAAGTTTAGCAGTTTGAGCTCACCCAGAAGCACCTCAGAATAAAGGTCTGGCAATATGCTTCTGAAAGATCACAGCCATTAAAAATCCTGTGGAAGGGCCAACAGCAATCTCAAAGCATAGATGAGAAGGTTGGGGGCAAGGAGATAAAGTAAATGGAAGTGAATCAGCTAGAACAGAAATAAGGAGAATCTCGACAAAATGTGAAGAATGTGACAAATGTCACTAATCATTATTTCTGGAAACTGTGGAATAGGAGAAGGTTTTGCTGTGTACATTTTCACCAAAAATTAAATTAAAAAAAAAAAAATCCTATGGAGCAGTTCTACTCTGAAACACATGGACTTCCGGGAGTGGTAATCAACTTGACTGCAAATGGTTTTGTTTTAAGTTTGAAAGTGAGTCCAGTTGCTCTGAGGCAATATTAGCTGCACTTCAAGTGTGAGGAAAATGAGTTTCAGAGAGGGTAAGCAGCTTACCCATGGCCAAACAGCCAGAGAGCCACAGAAGCAGGAGCAGGGCCTGTGCCATTTGCTCCTGCTGCCTTGCCCCAGGAGTGGCATTGCTAGGTACATTTCACAGACTCAACCAAAACTTCAGAAATGCAGACTTTCCCGGCAGATACTGGGTAGCAATTATCTCATACTTGCTGTACACCTGGGGCTGTATGCTCTTTACCTGGGATCAGCTGTTCTCGTGCCAAAACTATGCAGCTGCATCTACTGTGATCTCCACTTCATAGGTGACAATGCAGATGCCGGAGGGCAGGCACCCTAGCCCGCTTCTTCACAGCTGTGTCCCCAGCACCCGGAACAGGCCTGGCACACAGCCGCTCTCCTGTATCACTTCAGTAGACATGGTTTGCCGCGCCTCCCTCTCTAGCAGCACCTCTTACCTTTCCCTACCTCCGGCTCAGGTTCCAGCCACCTGAACCACCCATCATTTTCTCATGAACCAGGGCTGATCCAGCCTCCAGGCTTTTGCACAAGGTATTGCTTCTGACCACGGCAGCATCAGCACCTGGGAATTCATTAGAAATGCACATTCTCGGGCCTCACCTCGACCTGCTGGTTCAGAAGCTCCACCATCAGGTGTTTAATCTACAAGACATAGCTTCAAATTCTCACCTTCCAGGAAGCCTTCTTTGGCTTATTTCGATCAGGTGCAATTGCCTTCTTTAGTATTGTCATGGAGCAAACAGTTAAATACTCAGCTGGCTAACCCGAAGGTTGTTATCAGTCCACCCCAGAGGTGCCCCAGAGGAAAGGTCTGGTGACCTACTTCTGAAGAATTAGCCATTGAACACAGTTCTGCTCTGACACACATGGGGTGGCCATGAGTCGGAATCTACTTGATGACAGCTGGTTATTCCTCTATAGCCCCATTGTGATGCCATTGAGCATGGGGTCATCTGTCCTCTCTTGTACACTGTAAGTTCCCCGGGGGCAGGGACCAAGCTCTGTTCGCCATTGTGTCCACAGTGCTTGGCACAGTGCCTGGCTCAGAGAAGGTGCCCAAGATAGATTTACTGGGGTAAAGAAATGAGTCTCTTACAGTTTTGACATGCTAGGGATTTTTGAGATGCAAATAAAGTAAGGCAGAGTAATAAATAACTGTCAGAAAGCCCAGCAAATGGAACGGCATGAGTCTACCAGAAGCCACATGCAAAATGGAGAGCAGAAAACAAATATCAGTTAACTCCGTGGCCACACCTGCAGTGATGGCTCCTCTGTGTCAGACACCAGGGGGCTGAGGACACAGATGCTAGAGGCACTGAGGACACCTGTCCAGAGTACACAGCCTGGTGGGGGAGACAGGGAAGCCAAGACCATATTCCAATTCAGCACAATTAGACAAGCACAAATAGAACACCACTAACAGGGATGAGTGCAATCCCCGAGTAGTGCAAACGGTTAAGCTGTCTACTGCTAACCCAAAGGCTGGTGGTTCAAACCCGCCCAGAGTTGCCTGGGAAGAAAGGCCTGGTGATCTGCTTTTGAACAGTCATAGCCTTGAAAATCCACTGGAGCCGTTCTACTCGGCACACATGGAGCCACCATGAGTTGGAATCAACTCAATGGCAATTGGTTTGGTCTGGCTTTTTTGGAATGGGATGAGAGGGAGATTCCTGGTGAAGGTGATGCCTGAAATGAGAACAAAGAAAAAGAATGAGTCAGGAGTGGGAAGGGTTGGATGAATTGGACGTATGACACCCAGAGATATTTTTTAAAGCATAGATCAGACCATGTCTCTCCTTTGCTTCAAACCCTCCCTTCGTTTTCCCTGGCACCTAGAATAAGTCCACATTTCTTACCCTGGCCTTCGAGGCCTGCATGCCATCACTGCTGTCCGGTACTCAGGCTTTTCCTCCTATTCTCCTCTGGCCGGAAGACTATGAGCAAGGGAGACTGTAGCAGGCGACATGGCTGGAGAATTAGAAAGAAGCCTTGTGGGTCAGGGTAAAGAATTGAGACTTAATCTAGATGACAAGGAAAGCTATGAGAGGGTTTTAAGCAATGGAATGACATGATCTGACTCATGCTTTAAAAAAAATTTCTCTGACTACATATTGCATGATTTCATTTATATGAAATGTCCAGAAAAGACAATGCTGTAGAGGCAGAAAGCAGATTAGTGGTTGCCTCGGGTGGGGTGGGAATTAACTATAAATGAACATAAAGAATCTTACTGGGATAATGGAAATGTTTCAAAACTAGGTTGTGGTTATGGTTGCACAACTTGGTAAATTTACTACAGATCATGGAATTCTACACTTGAAATGGGTGCATGTGATGGAATATAAATTATACTTCAATAAATTTGGATAAAAAGAAAATCTTTATTGGTTGTCACAAGGGAAGTTGCGTCAGGAGAACAAGAGTGGTAGCAGGGTGACAAGTCAGGAAGCAATGCCAGTAGCCCAGAGAAGAGCAATCCGTCTTGGACTTGGGTGGCAGGCACAGAAGGAATCCGACTACGCAAGTTTTTCTAGGCCAGGGGTTGGCAAGGTTTTTCTGTGAAGTTGCAGAAACAGCAGGGGAGGTGGGAGAAGATGGCAGAATCCAGATTGTAAAGAGCCTAGAGTTTTGAAGAGATGTTTGTCTCTAACTTCTGGACCACTGTACCTTAAAATGTGCTTTGCAGATCACCTGCAGTGCTGTTAAAAGCCAAAATCCAGAGTATCATCCCAGACCTACCGAATCAGAAACTCTGTGATGCATGGGGGCAGGAAGCTGCGATTTTGGTAAAGGGTAGATAGATATGTAGGTAGGTAGATAGTTTTTTTTTTTTTTTTTTTTTAGGTAGGCTGATAGGTAGATAGACAGACAGACAGACAAATAGGCGGATGACAGAGAGATGGCTACCTTTGTGTAGACTCTGACTCATGGTGACCTTATGTATAACAGAACAAAACATTGCCCAGTCCTGCATCATCCTCACTATCGTCAGCATGTTGGAGTGATCATTGCAGCTATTGTGCCAGTCCATCTCATCAAGGGTCTCCCTAGCCCTCACTGGCCCTCTACTTTACCAAACATGATATCCTCAGCCAATGACTGATAAAAGAAAACCAGCGATTGGTGAAGGACCAGATAGTATTTGAGGGTTAGTGGGCCATCACAGCAGGAAAATAGCCATAGACAAAAGATAATGAAGGTGCATGGCCATGTTCCAATCAAACTTTATTTGTGGATGCTGAAATTTGAATGTTATATAATTTTTAGATGTCACAAAATGCTCTTTTCTTTCATTTTTCCCCAACCTTTTAATAATGTAAAACCATGCTTGGCTCACAGGCTGCATAAAAACACGTGTTGGGTGGGATTTGTCTACCTGCTCCGGGCACCTGTTGAAATTGACCAGTAGTTTCTAGCCATTTCACCAGAAGAAAGAAATGGTGAAGGAGAGGGCCAGGGAGCGCTAAGGAGACCCTTGGTGACATGGATAGGCACAAGAGTTATAACTATGGTCTTGAACATGCTGACGATTGTCAGGATGACACAGGGCCAGGCTGCACAGGGCATGATGTTTGGCTCACAGACCTCACAACAGGAAGGGGAGATGATCACCTGGTGACTCCTGCTCTGCTGTTTCAATGTCCGTAATTACTGTCAGAAGAGGTTCCACCCCACGCTGAATCGCTGCATTGTCATTCTGCTCACGGATTCTATTCAGTCCTTAGCACAGGCAATTTTCTCGGATAGACTTGATCCTGTTTCACTGCCCTGAGTTCTGGGTAGGATTATTATTCCTTTTTTTTTTTTTCTGGGAGTACTTAAATCAAAATTATCAAGCCTCTCCCCATTCCCCCCTGTATCTTTCACTAAGAACTCATATAAGCCCACATCTTTGACCTTGCTGTTAATCTTTTTGGCTGTCTAAGTACTTTGAAGTCATTTATCCTGCTCGGGAGTCAGGTAAGTCTTATACTGTAGATATTTTAAACTCCTTTTGAATCCCCCCCTTCCTCCCCAAAGCATCAAGCCAACTAAGAAACGCATCTGCTGTATTTCCCAACCTCCGGGCTCCTGGAAGTTGAATGACAGAAGAGCGCATCTATCATCCGTCATGTGTGTTGCACTTAAGCTAAGGCTCCACCCCTTGATCCCAGTCCAGTTCTTTCCATTTTTTCCCCTTAAGCTATTGAATAGAATCTTAGTGCAGTCATCACCTGGAAGGCTGGCTTGTCCTCACATTTGTGACAGAGAAAATGTGAACTTTAATCCGAAGAATTGGAATGAGTGTTCAACATAAGAGTGCACTCCAAAATGGCTGTCAGGGAGACCATAACTCAGAAGGTGTGCTTTGCTGGTTGGTGACTTTGGAAGCAAACAGACAAGGCTGCCAGTCCTGGCTCTTCAGGCTGCATTCCCTTGAGCCAGCTGCTTGTCAAGCCTCAGTTTCCTCAAACAATAAAATAATTATAATAATTAATTGGTAGGGTTGCTTCAAGGACCAATGAATTGTTATTGTTGTTGTTAGTTGCTATTGAGTTGGCTCTGACGCATGAAGATCATATGTATAACAGAATGAAACGTTGCCAGTTCCATCATGACTGTTGGTATGTCTGAGTCCACTGTTGCGGCCATTGCGTCAATCCATCTCATTGAGGGGTTCCTTCATTTTCACTGACCCTCTACTTTACCAGATCATGACATCCTTTTCCGCCAATTGGTAGAAAAGGACCAATAGATTGGTGCTGTCAAATTGATTTTGGACTCATAGAGACCCCACGTGACAGCGTAGAACTGCCCCATAGGGTTTTCCTGGCTGTAATATTTACAGAAGCAGATTGCCAGGTCTTTCTCCTGAGGAGTCACTGGGTGGGTTTGAATCACCAGCCTTTCTGTTAGCAGCCCAGCGTTTAACCCTTGTGTCACCAGAGCTCCCTAGCACATCAGATGGTCAACAAATACTAGATTCTTCACTTCTTTTTCTTCACTAAATGTTTTAAATGCAGAGCCTCACCACTGAGGGAGTGTTATGGGGTATGGCTGTAAAGAATACAGACTTTAGAGCCACTGCCTGAGTTTGAAGTCTAGGGATATTACTAGCTTAAGACCCTGGAGCAAATTTTCTAGCATCTCCAAGCCCCTGGGTCCTCAACAGGAAGAGGAAGATTGCTGAGCGAAAGGACCATAATAATGTATAAGAACGCCTAGCACTCCCTGATGAGGTGAGCTTCTATGTAAGTTTTTACCTCTCCACTGAGGACTGTAATTATTCTGTAACTGATTGGGCATCTTTCAGCTACAAAGTACAGAGAGAAAGGCAGGTTTGCCTGTCAGGTTAAACTAACCTTGAAACATTTCTGATCCTTGTTAATTGGAAGTTATGCAATGTTTAATTAGGGCGCCAGCGGCTTTGTTCTTGCCATTCATGTTCCCACCTCTGAGGCTATCGCCCATAAAACACAGACACACTGTGAATCAATTTCACAAGCCTCTTGAGCAGATTCTCGGCTCCTTGGTAACAACAGCCCTTCTTGGCCCTTCGTCCAGGAGTGTGACCAACGTATAACTCCTCAGCCTGCCAGGATGTTTTGAAATAATCAATTCTGTTTCTTTCAGCATCAGCCCATGAATGGCCACATGAATAATTCTAGCCAATGGGCTATAAGTAAAAGGAAGTATGCCATCTCCTGCAGAAACATTTAAGAATCAGCGATTAATCTTCTAGCCCTCCCCCTTCCACCTCTACCATGACTAAAGAGGCCACCGGTACCAGATGGTAGAACTACAAGATGGTGGAGCCTCCATTAACCAGGGTCCCTGAATGACTGTGTGGAACAGAATCTCCCACCAACTGCAGCAAATGTATACTATAAACTGAGCCTTACTCTGTCCTATAGGGTTGCTATAAGTCAGAATCAACTCAATGGCAATGGGTTTGGTCTGGTTTTAGTTATGTACTATAAACAAGAATCAACTATTATTGTATGAAGCCAATGAGAGTATAAGGTTAATTTGTTACTTCACCATAACCTAACCTGTCCTAACCCTTTCTCAGATTGTAATTCTAATGACTTCCCATGCACTATTCTCAAGAGATCTCTCCCGCATCAGTGTGGGTTGTTATCTAGCCAGTTACCTCAGAGTGCTTGTTGCATTTTTCCAGGTGGGCAAGAGTATCGCAAACATGTTGAGCTTCCTGTTACATGGTCCTCTGGTGAGGCTGTGTATGGGGCTCGTGTGTCTCCTGTCCCTTTGGAACACAGGTGAGTTTCGTTAGAGTTTAAGAAGTGTCTGTGCTATATTGCAAAGTGAGGGCTTTCATTGTGCTTTAGAGAATCTCAGCAGCCAACATTTCAGCCAAGAATCCAGAATGGGTTTAATCAAAATGGCGATGGTGTCTTCTCCACACTTCTGGTTTTGTCCCTTGACTTTTTGGATTTGAGACCCATTTATGCAACAGAATTCCCTCCACCTCCACTGCCACCACCTTTGTCTAAACCATCATCTCCTCTTTCTTGAACTATTAAAGAACTTTCTAAATCAGCTCACTGCTTCTCCTCTAGTCTCCCCACAATCCATTCTCCACTCATCAACCTGAGTGATCTTTCCATATAGCTCACCTTTCAAGCTCACCCTTCATTCCCCTCCTCTCCCCCAAAATTGCTCAATGACTTCCTACTTACCTTTGAATAGTATCCCAAGTCCTTTACATTCTCAACGTGACCCCACCTACTTCTCCATCACCAGTTCCTACAATACCCCACCCCTGTGGTCTTCTTTAAAGCAATTCACCCACCCGCTTCAGACCCTGGACACATGCTATTTCCTATACCTTAAATACTTCTCAGTTCATTACATCCTACTTGTCTTAGTTATCTAGTGCTGCCATAACAGAAATACCACAAGTGGATGGCTTTAACAAACAGAAATTTACTCTCTCGATGTTTAGGAGGCTAGAAGCTCCAGGGGAAGGATTTCTCTCTCTGTCAACTCTGAAGGAAGTTATTTGTTGCCAATCTTCCCCCGGACTAGGAGCTTCTCAATGCAGGGACCCCAGGTTCAGAAGACGTGCTTGTTCCCAGCCTTTTTTACTTGGTGGCATGAGGTCTTTCTCTCTCTGCTTGCTACTCTCTCCTTTTATCTCTTGTAAAATAAAGGATGATGCAGGCTGCAACCCAGGGAAACTCCCTTTACATCAGATCAGGGCTGTGACCTGAGTAAGAGTGTTGCATCCCACCCTAATCCTCTTTAACATAATTTAGTCTTGCCTCACTAACCACAGGCAGAGATTAGGATTTACAGCACATAGGAAAATTACATCAGACAATGGAGGACAACCAACACAATACTGGGAATCACGGCCTGGCCAAGGTGACATGTATTTTGGGGGGACACATTTCAATCCATGACACTACTCAAACACTATCCTTTCTTCAGATCTCAGCTTAATATCACTTCCCTTATTTCACATTCTCAAATTTCCCTTCAAAATATTCAACATTTGTCGTAAGTATATGCTTGCCTTTCTGTTTCCTTAACGTCTGCCTCTCCAACTAGACTGTAAACTCCGTAAGGACAGGTTTGTATCTTTTTGTTCATCTTAGTAATTCAAGGATCTAACACACAGAACACCTCCCAAATACTGGATGCTGAAAACATTTTCAATCATTAGTATTATTCTAGATAGTCAATATGTATCTGATGACTAAATGACTGAATGAATCAACAAAGAAACTGTTTTTGTTGTTGTTAAGTGCCATCTAATTGGTTCCGACTCATAGCGACCCTAAGTACAACAGAACAAAACACTGCCCCAGTCTTATGCCATCCTCATAATCGTTGCTATGTTTGAGCCCGTTGTTGCAGCCACTGTGTCAATCCATCTCATTGAGGGTCTTCCTCTTTTTCACTAACCCTTTCCTTTACCAAGCAGGATGTCCTTCTCCAGGGACTTGTCTCTCCTGATAACACGTCCAAAGCGTGTGAGACATAGTCTCACCATCCTTGCCTCTAAGTCGTACTTAGAACAACATTCTGGTTGTACTTTTTCCAAGACAGATTCGTTCATTCTTTTGGCAGTCCTTGTTATATTTAATATCCCTCATCAATGCTACAATTCAAAGGCATCAATTCTTCTTTGGTCTTCCTTATTCATTGTCCAGCTTTCACATGCATATGAGGTGATTGAAAATACCATGGCTTGGGTTAGTCTTCAAGGTGATGTGTTTGCTTTCCAACACTTTTCAACAAACTTTTCAAAAAAAACAAACTAGATATGGGATTTTAAACAAGTCACTTCACCTTCCAGATCATAGTTTTCTCATGTATAAAATGTCAATGTTTGATTAAATGCTCTCCGATGTTATGAGTCTGATGAAACCTTTTTTACTTTAGTGTCTGGTATTAAAGGAGAAAGCAAGAAAGAAAAGGGAATGGTCTTCTTATCTACATCAGGTAAACGGGCAGGTGCTCCTCCCCAGTTCGCTCTGTTCTTGGACAAATTTCTTGGCTTCTCTAAGTCTTACTTCCTCTACCTGTAAAATGGAGACTGGACCCATTTTATATACACTGTAATAGGAGGCCTGGTGGAGCAGTGGTTAAGAGCTCATCTGCTAACCAGAAGGTCAGCAGTTCAAATCCACAAGCTCATCCTTGGAAATCCTATGGGGCAGTTCTACTCTGTACTACAGTGTCACTATGAATCCGAATCAAGTCAATGGCAACAGGTTTGGTCTGGTTTTAGTTATATACTATATAGAAGAAATCAACTATTTTTGTATTAAGCCAATGAGATTACGAGGTTAGCCTGATCGTGAGGTTCTTAGAATGTCTGAAGTCCTAACAGTCATAGTAATAAATAGTTCCTCTGAGTTTCTCATTGCTGTATGGTTCAGGGGACACTTGGATTCTCATGATTTTATTCAATCCACAAAGACTATGACTATGCTTTAGTGGTAAAAGCTTTTCTAAATGGGACGTATTGTTATTTGCCATCATCACCTTCATAATAACCTCCTCTTCTGTTGCTTTTTGATGGTATAAAGTAGGCTGTGTAGGAAGATGGTGGATCTGATAGAACAGAAAGGGCACAGAGGGGTCAAGGCCGGGTTTCTGTTCCTAACTTTTTGGTAAGCAAGCAAGACATTTCTTTACAATGCATTTATTTATTTATTTGGTCTTTTTTAAAAAAGCTTTTGGTAGGTTATAATTTCTGTACTTTAGTTTAGGGTTGAACTTTTTTTTATTGTGGTAAATATCCATGTAACCAAACATTTACCATCTCAATATTCTTCATATGTACAATTCGGTGACAATAATTGTGCTCATTATGTTGAGGGACCATCACCAGTATCTGTTTCCAAATTTTCCCTTCACCCTTAACAGCAGCAGTGTCTCCTAAGCAATGAGCCCTCCTCACCCCATGCCTCCCACCCGCCCCCAATATCCACTAGTGACCTTAAGTCTGTATACACTTACCTGTTCTAGACAGCTCATATAAGTGGAAGTTGACTTGTTTTCTTTGGGGAGTTTTGTATTCTTTATTCTTTAAAGTTTATTTTTAAATAGGTGATACTTTCATATGGTTCAAAATGCAAAAGGTACAAACAAGTATATACAGTTCAAATGCTCCCCGTAGCAAACCATTTCCCTTCCTGGAGGTCACCAATTGCAACAATTTCTTGCATAAGCTGGGTAATTTTAAATATCCATTTCCTCCGTTTGAGCCTCTGATTTTCTCCTCTTCGAATGGGAACTGCAATACCTGCCCCACAGGGAGTCATAAAGAGTAAAATCTGATGAAGTCATAAGCATGAACAAGTATGAAAAAGGGTCAAGTATCTTGTATTTATAGACACGCCTAGTGTCACCGTCTGATCTAAAAATAGAACAAGGGTTTTGGATGATCCGTGTAGCAATGAATTTGGGAAATGCTTCTATGTAGCATCCTATTGTGAAATCCACGTGCCAGGGGTATTTTGTTAGCACCTCAGGTATTGTTATCAAAATGCGTGCAAGAGTTTGTAACTAGAAAAAGAAATAACCTTGCATTGGTGAAATGAAGAGTGTTCATTTAGGTAGGTGCTTGACTAGAAAGATTGCACAGGGCCCCAGCACAGCTCTCTTACGTAAAAGGAGCCGGAATCCTGCAAGCCAGCAGCCTTGCAATCCTGGAAGCCCAGGGCTGGGTGAGCCTGGGTCCTCACCTCCATGGAGGACTCTTGCCTGACTTGGTAACAAGCAAGGTTGGCTGGTGTGGCCCACAGATATCCTTGCATCTGCTTCAGAGTAGACCATTCATGCCAAGTGCCACTCAAGTGCCTGAGGGGGCAGAGTTTGACTGTCCCCGTGCTAGACAACTGGCTGTTTGACTGCTTTTGACCTGCCTGCTAATAAAGATTTGTCACAGATTTATTTTGCTGGAAACGCTGCCTCCCGACCCCCAGCCAGGTTGTGGGGAAGAGGCTCCATAATCCCAATTGAACTCTAATCCCAAACTCTGATATTTAACAAGAGAGCCCGATATTATGAAAGGCCAAACTGGCTTAAGCAGGGGACAGCTGATTTGACCTAAGTCCCAACAGAGTGCTTGAAAAGTTGGGAAGAGAACATGGGAGAATTCTCTGACATACGAGATAGCTGACTCTCAGTTTCCTCATCACCACCAACCCATGTAGGATGTAGATACATCTCATGACTTTTCTGGGCCTCACTTTCCTCAGTCTTCAAAGGGGCTTCAGGACAAGATTTTTAAGGCTGTTGTGAGTTCTGTGAAGCTGGGCTTCCAAGACTCTATTTCTCTCATGAAAACTTTTATTTCAGTGACTGGAAATAAAGAAGTGAAGAAGGAAAAAGATGAAGCTTTCCTTGCTGCACCAGGTAACTAGGCCAGCCCTACAACCTGGCTTACTCTGTAACACCAGGCACATTTTTCAGCCTGTCTATACCTTGGTTTTTCCATCTATAAAATGGGCATAAAGTACTTTCTCCATGTGAATGTAGCATGATAAATAAAGCATCACAACATTGGTACAATTTATTACAATTTAGTAGTAAATGTGTGGGTGGGACCATGTGATTACATGGTGTCTAGTCCAAAATAGGAGCCTTGGTGGCACAGTGGATAAGAGCTCAGCCACTAATCAAAACATTGTCAATTTGAATCCACCAGTTGCTCCTTGGAAACCCTGTGGGGCAGTTCTACTCTGTCCTATAGGACCGCTATGAGTTGGAATCGACTTGATGGCAACAGGTTTGGTTTTGTTAGTCCAAAATAACTGATCCTGTAGGTCTTGGCTTAAACATCATGTCCAGGTTGTTGCTGTTGTTGTTGTTATTGTTCGGTGCCATTAAATTGGTTCCAACATGTAGCAACCCTATGTATAACAGAACAAAAAGTTGCCTGGTCCTGTGCCATGCCCACAATAGTAGGCATATTTGAGCCCATTGTTGCTGCCACTGTGTCATTCAATCTCATTGAGGGTCTTCCTCTCTTTTGCTGACCCTCTACTTTAGCAAGCATGATGTCCTTCCCTAGGGATTGGTCCCTCCTGATAATGTGTCCAAAGCCAGAGAGACAAAGTAAGCTATGCCATCAGTATTTCAAATACCAGCAGGGTCACCCATGGTAGACAGATTTCAGCGGAGCTTCTAGACTAAGACGGGATAGGAAGAAACACCTAGCCATCTACTTCTGGGGGGAAGGGGGGAGGAATTGGCCAGTGAAAACTCTGTGGATAGCAGCGGAACATTGTCTGATATAGTGCTGGAAGATGAGCCCCTCAGGTTGGAAGGTACTCAAAATACAACTGAGGGAGAGCTGCCTCCTCAGAGTAGGGTCAACCTTAATGACGTGGTTGGAGTAAAGCTCCTGGGACCTTCATTTGCTGATGCGACATGATTCAAAATGAGAAGAAAACAGCTGTGAACATGTCCAGGTTAGGCCCCCTGATAAAGTGGCTCTCAGCACTCTGGTGTTCCCTGCCCTGACACTCACAAGTAATTACACCTGGGCCCTGTCCCCATACACACACACACACACACACACACACACACACACACACGGACAGTAGTTTCCTTGAAACAAGGCCTGATTCTCTTCTGCTACCTCTCTACCCTCAACATCTGGCATATTGCTGGCCCTGAATGAACATGTGTTGAAGGGACACAGAATGAATGGATGTGAAAAACTCCTAAGCACCATCACCATGATAGACATTTCACCTTCCTTTCCTGTTTTCTTTCATGGTAGCAAGAAATTTGCCAAGCAGGAAGGTGATATTCGAGAAGAGCCACTGATCTGGGACTGTATAAACTGGGTTCTGAGTCCATGCTTAGCACTGCTCAGCTGGGCACAGTTAGGCAATTATCTCTCTGAGCCTTGGCTTTTCAGTCCAATAAAAGAGTGTGGCTAGGTCCCTGGGTGGTGCAAACGGTTTGCACTCATCTACTAACCCAAAGGCTGGTGGTTTGAATCCACCCAGCAGCACGGTAGAAGGCCTGGCAATCTGCTTCTGTAAAGATTACAGACAAAAAAAAAACCTGTCACATACGGGGTCCCCATGAGTCAGAATCAACTTGATGGCAATGTTTTTTTTTCTCTCTCTCTTGGCTAAAGTAGTTGGGTAGCTTAGACCCCCTGCTAAGGGAATCACCTGGGTACTCATTAAAATGCAGATTTCTAGGCCATGCCCAGCCAGGAGAGATTAGACTCCCTGGGGGAAGGGCCCTGGGATCTGCATTGTTCCTCAGGGTCCCCAAAGAGCCTCATGCTCAACTAAGGCTTCCCGAGCTTTGTGGGGCTGTGGTTGGAAGCTAACATTCCTCTCATAAAACCTTTTCGTTCCCAGTGCCTGGCCCTAGAGGAGAAGAGAAGAAGGAAAAGAGGGTGTCATTTCTTGCTACCACAGGTGAGTCCCTGGGCTGCCTGCAATCCCTGGGCTGCCTGCAAGTCCTCCAGAGTCTCCACGCCTCCCTTCTTGATCCCCACAGCAGGGATAGCAGCAGCTCTCTTGCCTTCAAGGTGCTTCTTCCCCCCAGTTGTCTGAATATTAAGTAAAAGTTGAAAAAGACTTCATGTTTGTAAAAACGTAAAGAAGCTCATCAACCACATTTCCTCTTTGTCAACTGTTGTTTCCAAGCCTTCAAAGAACAGCTCAGGAAAGGGAATTATGACCCCAGCAGCGACTCTCGCCACACACACCTGCTCGCCACACACACCTGGGGAGGCCTAGGCCACATCCCGGAGCAATTAAATCCAGTCTCAGAGGGTGGAGCCCAAGCATCGGAATTGTGGAATTAAAAAAAAACAACTTTCTAGGTGATCCTGATATCCAGCTAGGGTTTAAGCCCCTCTGTTATATGGCACAGGGGTCCCTGCGAGGTGCAAATGATGAACGTGCTCATCAGCTAGCTGAAAGGTTGGAGGTTGGGTTCCACCCAGAGTCACCTCGGAAGAAAAGCCGAACGATCTACTTCCAAAAAAAACCCAGCCATTGAAAGCCCCATGGGGCATGATTCTACTCTGACACACATGGGGTCACCACGAGTTGGAGTGACCTGACCACAATTGGAAAAGGGAGTGTCATTACTTCTAAAATACATAGCTGTTGAGAACTCCCACAACTTCCTTGGGTTTCCCATTATATATGAGACATTTCCCATCAACCCCTGCTCTCTCCAGAGATAGAATGTTCACTAACATGAAAGTTCCTTGTGCTTCATTCGCACTGCTCCCATCTACTGTAACTTGTCACTCTGTGTGTCACTGGCTGTGATTTCCGTGAGGCAGGAACTGCCTCTTGTCTTTGAACCCCTTGCTGCGTGTTCAGCAGACCTTTGTCCAGCAGGAAAGCACATCTACCTGAGCTTTGGAAATGAGGAACTTTACCTCTTCCTAGGAGAAGCCTGCTAGTGACATCATCTCTGAACCTATTTCAGAGCTACCTGCCAGGTCGGTGGATCTGTCCGCACTCAACCTGACGGAACTAGTGAATGGCATGTTGAGCAGAGCATTAAGAGGTAATGGCTTTCTTCCTCAGCACAATCTGGGCCCATTTCAGTCTTGCACCAACTTCCCTTCTGGACTGCCCTGTGAACCTGGGCAGGGCACATCCCCTTTCTGCACCTCAGTTTCTCTGTATTCGGAGCAGGGCTTCAGACAGGTTCATTCCATCCCAGATATACTGAATCCGAGCCTACATTTTAACAAGATACCAGGGTGATTCTTTTGTACAAAAAGTTTTGAGATCCACTGCTCCTCTAGTGGAGCCCTGCTGGCACAGGGGTTAAGAGCTCGGTTGCTAACCAAAAGGCCAGCAGTTTGAATCCACCACGCACTCCTTGGAAATACCATGGGGCAGTTCTACACTGTCCTATAGGGTCGCTATGAGTTGGAATCGACTCGACGGCAAGGGTCTTGGTTTGGGTTTTGGGCTATACTAGTGGTTCTCAGAATTGGTCCTTAACTAGCACCATTAGCATAGCCTGGGAGCTAGTTAAAAATGCAAATTCTCAGCAGGAGTTTGAACCAGGACAAACCAATTTGAAGTCCTGGTTCAGAATAGAGACTATGTTACCCTACAAAATTCATGATGAGATTGAAAAACCGAAATAAATAAGAGGTTTAAGAGCATTTGGGGAGCAAAATACATTCCAAATATACTATTTGTAATCCTAACTATGGAGTCCCTGGGTGGTGCAAACAGTTAATGCACTCAACTGCTAACCAAAAGGTTGAAGGTTCGAGTCCACCTAAAGGTGTTACAAAAAAAAAAAAAGGCCTGGTCATTTACTTGTGACAAACAGCCATTGAGACCCTATCAAGCACAGTTCTACTCTGACACACATGGGGTGGCTGTGAGTAGGAGGTGACTCAACAGCAATTGGTCTTTGAAAGATACATTCGCTGCCTGATTCCCAAGAACCATGAATACTACCTTCTATGGACAAAGAGTGAACCTTGACTTACAGAGTAACAAATGTGATTAAGTTAAGGATCTTGAGATGAAAATATTATCTAGGATTATCCTGGGGGCCCTAAATACCATCACGAGTGTGTGTATAGGACAGAGGCAAAGAGAGACTCACATAGAGAAGGCAATGTGAAGAAGGAGCAAAAAGAGATGCAGCCACAAGCCAAGGAATGCCAACAGCCCCAAGGCGCTGCAAGAGGCAAGGAACAGATTCTCCCCTAAAGCCTTCAGAGGGAGTATGACTCTGCCAGGTCTGGACTTCTAACGTCCAGAGCTGTGAGAGAATACATTTCTGTTGTTTTAAGACACCTAGTTTGTGGTGCGGAGCCCTGGTGGGGCAAGGGTTAAGTGCTTGGCTGCTAACCAAAAGGTTGGTGGTTTGAACCCACCCAGTGGCTCCATGGGAGAAAGACCTGTCAATCTGCTTCTGTAAAGATTATAGCCTAAGGAACACAACAGAGCGTCCCTGATGGAGCAGGAGAAAAGAGTGGTGCAGAACTCAAATTCATGTAAAAGACCAGACTTAATGGTCTGACTGAGACTAGAGGAGCCTCAGAAGACATGGCCCCCAGATTCTCTGTTAACCCAGAACCAAAACCAGTCTCGAAGCCAACTCCTCAGACAAAGATTAGACTGGACTGTAAGACATAAAATGGTACTCATGAAGGTTGTGCTTCTTAGTTCAAGTAGATACATGAGACTAAATGAGCAGCTCCTGTCTGGAGGTGAGATGAGAAGGCAGAAAGGGACAGGAGCTGGCTGAATGGACAAGGGAAATACGGGGTGGAAGGGGGGAATGTGCTGTCGCATTATAGGAATAACAACTAGGGTCACATAACAATATGTGTATAAATTTTTGTATGAGAAACAACTAACATGAGCTGTAAACTTTCACTTAAAGCATGATTAAAAAAAAAAATTGCAACCTAGGAAATCCTATGGGGCAGTTCTACTCTGTCCCGTTGGGTTGCTATGAATCAGAAACAACCTGTGATGGTTAAGATTGTGGGTCACCTTGTCATATGATCTTGTGATCACTTTCATATTGAAATTTGATATAATGTGATCACCCCATGATGGGATCTGTGAGTAGCGAGCCAGTTGAAATGCAGTTTCCTTGGCCGTGTGACCTGCATTGAATATAAGTGGGCATTCCAGGAAGGCCTATGGCCTTTTACTTACGCTGAATCCTGCAGCTGACTACTGTTCATCTGACCTCCGGTTCTTGGGACTTGAGCTAGCAGCTTACTTGCGATCTTGCCTGCTGATCTCAGGATTCCTCAATCTTTGCAGCCTGAGAGCCACAGCCCTGCTCTCTGGCCTGCCAACTTTGAGTTTGCCAATCCCTGCAACTATCTGAATCAGCAGAAGTCTGCAGCCTGACCCACAGATTTGGGATATTCAGCCTCTACAACCATCTGAGCCATTTCCTTGATATAAATCTCTATACATATATTTATACGCTTTACTGGCTTTGCTTCTCTAGAGAACCCAGCCTAAGACACAACTAGACGGCACACAACAACAAAAGTTTTTAGTGATTTGTTGTACCAACTAATACACCTTGGAATCTTACTTAGAGAGCTGTCAGAGTTCAGGGAGAGAACAGGAAATACAGCCAGGTGACACGTTTGTGTTTGTTGTTTGATTTTATTTTATTATCATTTATTTTTATTATTTTATATTTTTGTTTATGGTACTATTAATATTTATTCTTTGTTTACTTATGTTAGTGTTTATTATTACATTAGTAACCCTGGTGGCATAGCGGTTAAGTGCTACGGCTGCTAACCGTAGAGGTCAGCAGTTTGAATCCAGCAGGTGCTCCTTGGAAACTCTATCGGGCAGTTCTACTCTGTCCTGTAGGGTCGCTATGAGTCGGAATCAACTCGACAGCAGTGGGTTTTAGTATGCATTTGTTGGTTTGTTTATTTTGATATCTTCCAGCAGATAACAGGAAGTTCTTCTCCTTGCTCAGCATTACTTCCTACAGCTCCTTCGCCTTCCACAAGCTCTCTGTGGCCATTTACAACAGTAAGTGCTGCCAGCCTCATTCTGGAGGGGGTGGCGGTTGGTGACAGGCTGGCAGGGCTAAGCACTGGATCAGGACTGCTGTGTGGATTGTTTCTCTTCATAGTTTCTAAGCTGAAGACCATGGACCCCTCCAAATTCCCCACCAGATACTGCTATTGTTTGAGCAACAGGACAAATGACTTATCAGGTGGGTAGAGTTCACCACAGGCTGGCAGCTTTCCTGATTTTGCTTCTGCTCTTTTAGATAAAGTTTGCATTTTTTTTTCTCCCCAAAATAAAATAAGAAAATACCTGTTACCTCAAATATATACAAATTCATTCTTCTGGAACATTCTGGTCTTGGTTCTTATGCCACAGAAAGAGCTATTTGGGCACAAAGAGGCACATACAAAAATGTTCATGCAGCATTGTTTCAATAGCAAAATACAACGTTTGATCAGTCACCAAGCACCTGGCCTTGAGTCCTCCTCAAATCGCTACCCTGAGAGGCTACACGTGGTATCATTGGTCAAAGCCTTTGAGGGAGATGTCTTTGAGGATAATCTTCAGGTCTGGATCACTTTCTTTTGAATATTCTCAACTCTGACATATAACACTCCATTGAGAGTGTATTTGCATTGTTCTCTTTTTTTAAAAAAAAATGGAAATAGCTTAATTTTTTATTACTTTTTAAAAAAATAGACAGTAATGTCAAAATGTAATACAACATGGACAGGTATGACCAAGAATACAAAAATACCTGATATCCCAACCTCTAGAGGTAATGACTATTCCCATCGTGATGAACATCATCCAAGATTATCTATTTCACTTGTCTAACCCACCTATCATCTAACCCACTTAACTAACCTGTCTATCTACCCACTATTTACCCATTGTACTCTACATATAAGCAATCATTCTCTGCATTAATTAGAATACAGGCTACGCTACCATAACCACCATTGCTCCCTGCCTCTCCCCTCAAAACAAAAAACAAAAAAAACCATTGCCATTGAATTGATTCCAACTCCTAGCAACCCTATAGGACAGGACAGGGTAGAACTTCCCCTTATGGTTTCCAAGCAGACTGCTATACCTTTCTCCTGAGGAGGAGCTAGTGGGTCTGAACTGTGGACCTTTCGGTTAGCAGGCACTACTAATGCGCCACCGGGACTCCTGTAACAAAACCAAAAAAACTCAAACCAGTTGCTGTTGAGTCAATTCCAACTCATGGCAACCCCATGTGTGCAGAGTAGAACTGCTTCACAGGCTGTGACCTTTTGAAAGCAGATTGCCGGACCTGTCTTCTGAGTGCCTCTGGATGCATTTGAACTGCCAACCTTTTGGTTAATAGTCAAGCGCTTACCCCTGAAACTATGGCCCTGGACACTCTGTTAACTCAGAACTGAAATCATTCCCGAAGCCCACTCTTCAGACAAAAATTAGAAAATAGTCCACGTGAAGAGCATGTTTCTTAGTTCAAGCAGATACATGAGACCGAATGGGCAGCTCCTGTCCAGAGGTAGAATGAGAAGGCAGGAAGGGACAGGAACTGATTGAATGGACACAGGGAAACCTGAGTAGAAAGAAGGAGTATGCTGTCACATTGTGGGGATTGCAACTAACATCACAAAATAATATGTGTATAAATTTTTGAGCTATAAATTCTCACCTAAAGCACAACAATAAAATGAAACAAACTTTCACCTAAACAAAATAAAAAACCCTTAGCTGTTTGCACCACCCAGGAACTCCACAATGCCATAAGAAGTGACCGCAAGATACAGTGGCTTAAAGAAGGTAGACTCATAGTGACCCCATATGACAGAGTAGAACTGCCCCATAGGGTTTTCTTAGCTGTAAAGCAGATTACCAGTTCTTTCTTCCATGGAGCCACTGAGTGGGTTTACTCTGAGTTGGAATGAACTTGAAGGTGCCTAACAACACAACAGATAAGGCAGAAGTTAATTGCTTCCGTGTGTGGCATTTCAGGGTTGATGTGAAGGAGTCCTGGTGATGCAACAGTTAAGCACGTGGCTGAGTACTGATATATGGGTGGGGGGGTTCTTCAGTAGGAAGGCCTGGTGATCTGCTTCCATAAGGATTACAGCCAAGAAACCCTACTGGGCAGTTATACCCTGTCACATGGGGTCACTATGACGATGGCACCAAACATGATGATTGATAGTTTGGAGACCCAGGCTCCTTCTAGCTTGTTGCTCTGCCTTCCCGAAGATGTTACCCTTGTTCTCATACTTGAAGAGGGTTTGCCACCAGACCCACACTAAAGCCAGGAAGAAGGGGAGAAAGGAAGTGAAAAATACACCCATTCCCTTTAAAGTCACAGCCTGGAATTCACTCACGTTGCTTCCTCTTACTTTCGGTCTGTCAGAAATTAGTCATATGGCCATAAAAAAACACTCACTCTAAAGCAGACTTAGAATTTTAGTCTTTATGTTCAACCTCTATGTGTCCAACTAAAATTTGATGTTCTCTTATTAATGGAAGAGAGGATAATGGATGTTAAGAGACAACCATCAGTATCTACCAGGTTTTCCACGCAGTTTTATAATCCACTTTTAAGACTAATCAGTATGTTCTAATATTTATTTCATTCCGATGAATATAAATATGTTTCATCCTTCATTCAAATGTATAGTATTCATTGAAAGAATGTACCATAATTCATTTCATTTTTTCCTCTTGATGGAAACTTAGCTTGTTCCTGATATTTTTACAATTATAAACAATACTGTGAAGAACACCTGTGTATAATCACGTGGAGTACTTGCCTAATTATTTCTGTAAAATAAAGTCCTAGAAATAGAATTGTTAGCTGACAGGAAAAATGATTCTGTGGTGATTCAAAGTGCTAAAAATTGCTTCTAGAAATATTGCATGTGTTTATACTCTTACCAACAACATTTGAGAGTGTCTGTTTTTCCACATCCATGCCAACATTGAATATTAACAGACGGTCTTAAGTCATGGCCAATTGGATAGGCAAAAAAAATTTTTCCTTACCTTTTATGTATATTTTAAGGTAGTCAAAAATTATCCATAAATGAGTCTCAGTAGTAAATTAGGTAATACACTTTTTTATCAAAACAAAAAATATGTTCTATATAAGGGTAGTTGATTTTCTTCCAAGCCTAGTAAGCAGATTCCGAAGGCAATTCTAAGGGAAGAGTTGCCAAAATGTGTTGATCAAGAGATTGTATGAGCAGCAGTGGGAATACTGTGAAGGGCCCATTATTGGTCTAAGACAGAGCTCAGCTCAATTTCAGGCTCTATCATGTATCAACTATGGGAGCTTGGGCAGGTTCCACCACCTTTCTGCACCTTGGGATTCCGTCCTTGGTGTCTTGGCTCCAGAGCCATGCTCATAGCTTCTATGCAATATTAATAATGGAGCCCAATACTGTAGTTTATTTGTCTGCTTTTGAGTCTGTCACTCTAACTCTAGCTTCCTGTAGGCAAAGACAGTTCCTTACGCAATTTTTCTTCTCCACTGCTCACCATGTGCCTGGCACATTGAAAACACTCAATGATTGCTTACTGGATAAATGAATTAGTAAACAAGGGAGAATTTTGAAAAGTAGAAAGAAAATAAATGGAGTAAGTAATGAGATACTATCCTTCTTCTATTTCCTCAATGTGACTAAAGATAGACTGGTCTAAAGAGACATAGAAAGGAGTGTGCCCAAGTTTGTCTACTTCCGCGTAGGCAGGTGTCTACACCAGCATAATGTACTACCACCTCTCCACCCAGGAGATCAACCACATGTCTATGTAGATGTTACCACATTGCTCTGGCTCACACCCAGTAGTGCCCACCTCCTGCTGGTCAACATTCCATTTGTTGTCACACGACATTCACCTGCCTCTCTGGGTTCTGCATTTTCAATCCTTTAAGATCATGTTGACTTGCTCCTGCCCAAGTTCATATTCCCATTAATTATATGTATGTAAGTCCCAACTAGGAAACCATCCAGCAGACTCAAAAAGTTTTCTCTTTCGAAAAATCATTGTTTGGGCCTCCTAGAACCCACGCTCCTTGCTTTAGAAGCCAAGAATTTGTTGGATGCTAGAGAATGGTAAATGAACAGAAGAAGAGGTGGCAGCTGATCAGCTCCAAGTATAGATTAGGAACTTTCATTGGCCAATGGCACCCACCATGTTAAGCAATGGCTGTGTTCACACCTTGTTCGAAGAGAAAGTCCACAAAGATTAAACTGGCTGAGATACTATAAAATTGTCCAGGTCTTCTCCCATCAGCCCATTTAAAGTGAGCAGAAGGAAAGGTTCCTGGCACTATTTTCAAAAGGGCCCTTGTCCCTTTTGATAGTCTATAGTTTATAACCAACTGCTAAACTTGACATTGCATTTCAAAAACCCAAAATTCTGTATTACATGTCTGTGGGTCTGCTTCCTCTCAGACGGATTTGGTATTCTAAAACAATTAGATGAGATAGCAGGGGTTGGAGGAAACACCTGAAAAACCATTATTCAGCAATGTGACCTTTCATTGCTCTTTGGTGTTGGCAGAAAAGGAGCTGGGGTTAGAGGGCAATGGAAGGAAAGAGAGGATTATAACAGTGGGTTCGAAAGTTCCCACCTGACTGAAATTTAGACTTTTTTTTTAGAATTGGTAGTATTTCTTTGTATGATTGTTAATATTCCTCAACTCACTGAACTAAACCAAACTTGTAAAATCTATTCTGAGAACTCCAAATACAATATATTTTCCACCTCAAGTATCTGAATCAGAAACGTAAGACTTCTCCATCTGTCTTTCAGACTTCTCAGCCCTACTGGTGGACATCATTGGAAATTCTACCACCTACCTCACAGAAATTTTTAAGTCTACCTCCATCCTCTCAGGTTGGTTTATCTTAAAAATTCTTGGTAAATTTGAGGTTTGGCATCCATGTGGAATATAATTAAGCCTACTAGACTCCCATCCCACCCCTACCATTGGAAATTTGAAGTAGAATTGACAAAGCTATGCCTCATTTAACCTGTGGCTTCATGTAACTCCTCATTTCCCATTTGAAAAGCACCGATCTAGCCAGTTACCTAAGAGATGGTCTCAACAGAAGGATGGTGTGGTACACTATGGAGTAGCTACTTTAAAATTAGGGAGGGAGGAAGAAAGAGAAATAATAATAAAAGTCACTAGGTGCTGGGGACTCTTGTAAGTGCTTCACATGTACTCTCTCATTGACTCCTCACTAAACCCTGTGGGGCAGGTGCTCCATTTACAGCACTTTACAAGTGAAGAAACTGGCATGTGCCCCAGATCATTCCGCAGCACTAGAATTCTAACCCGGCCAGGCTGGCTCGGAAGTCCATGTTCTTTGTCACTATGCCAATACATGTGATAATACATGTGATAATAATGTTGTGTTAACAATAACAATTATTATTGTTAGAACTACTTATTGAGCACCACCTATCTGCCAGGCACTATACTTAGCACTTCATACATTATCTCATTGGATCCTCGTAGCAATCCCATGACGAACATGTAACCACAGATCCACAGGCTTTTAGGCAGCATCCTTGGGACCAGGTGTGCTTAGGCATTCAGAATTTCTCAGACATTTGAAGGTCTAATAGCGTATCCTGGTGGCATAGTGGTCAAATGCTTGACTGTTAACCAAAATGTCAGTGGTTCAAACCTACCAGCTGCTTCAAAGAAGAAAGATGTGGCAGCCTACTTCTGTGAAGATTACAGCCTTGGAAACCCTGAAGAGCAGGTTTACTCTGTCCTATTGGGTCACTATGAGTCAGAATTGACCCGATGACAATGGTTTAATAGGGAATCTACACCATTAGACGGCACTAAATCTGGGTACACCATACATGATATAATGCCTCCAGCAGTATCAGGGCAGCTTTCTGTAATTGAAAATTTATTTTCAAAAGTTTGAAATACATATAAATGTATAATGAATATGTATAAATGCATAAATCAAATATTTACTCAGCAAAATGACTATTTACACTAAATGGGATAAATAAAGATTATACATCACCTTCCTTTGATCAAGTCAGGTTTTGCCACCAAATGAGTTTTGGTACCAGGGCTTCAAACCAGTTTGGAATGGTTCAGTAATTGCTGATGTAAACGAAGGCAGTGTACGCACTGCAAACCAGCCAAATCTGTTGCCCGGGGATTTTGACCTGAGTAGGAAACAGAGGTGTCCTGCTCAAAGATGGCGTAGGACCTTTCTGCTCTGAATGTGTGTCACTCTCCATGGTCCTGCCAATAATTCAGTCTCCCGCATGAATCTCTAAAGTTTCAGGAGCCTGATGCATTCTAAGTGGCAAAGTTGGCCACCATCTTTGATCGGGGCACCTTTGTTTGTTTCCTACCTGGGTCAAAATCCAGGGGCAACAGATTTGGTTGCTATGCAAGGAGGACACTGTCCACGTGATTGTCAGCAAGAATTGCAGAGAAGGGATTTAAATTTCCAGTGTTGTAAAGATGGGTAGACTGAGTGTTGGAGAGGTCAAGCAGTTCACTCATGTTCACATACCTAGTAAGTGGCAGAGCTATGTTGTAACCCTAGAAGCTGACCTCTGGAAGCCATTACATTATGCTGAACTCCACCCCCTCCGCCCCCACCAAAAAAAACAGAAAATCAGGGCTGCCTTAAGAATCATAAGTTAGTCTTATTTTCATATATCTCCTCAGCTTGAGATTTCCAGCTTGCTTTGGAGCTCTGGTGGAATAGTGGTTAAGCGTTTGACTGCTTACCAAAAGGTCAGTGGTTTGACACCACCATTTGCTCCTTGGAAACTGTATGGGGCAGTTCTACTCTGTCCTATAGGGTTGCTGTGAGTTGGAAATGACTCGATGGCAACAAATTTTTGTTTGTTTGTTTGTTTGTTTGCTTCAACCACAGGGTACAGTTTCTGAACTCTCTCTAAGCCCCTGTGTGTGCTGGTTTGTATTGCAGTGAGTCAGACCAACGGATCCGACTGCATCTTCATCTGTGTGATGACAGGAAAGTCAGGTGAAACATCGGTGCTTCTTTGACAAACTCTCTGGGCTGAGAACCAGACACAACACTTCAGCTGACGAGGCCACGGTTTTACCCTGTCGGTGTGATTTTTGCAGGAAGGAATCTTTCTGACTTCTGGGACATGGCGGAGAAACCCCCTGTTATCAATTACACGTTTGCCAGCAGTATGTCTGATGTTCTGGGTGAGTGCATTGGGCCTCTTTCCCCAAACCTTCCAAACTCCGAAGTAAAGTCTCCCGACCAGGGTCCCACCTGGCAGACTGAAGGCTGAGTGCTGTCCTCAGGTATTTTATTTAGCTGTGCTGCATTAAAAATCAGAGGATTTCATCATTTTTTAAAAAATCCAAATTTCTGCATCTTTTGCAAAAGTAAACCTGATGACCCAGGACCTACCTCTCCTCCATGGTAACAAGCATCTGGAAAGGTCTCTGCGTGGTGGCACAAACGGATTCCTGGTAACCAAATGGTTGGCAGTTCAAAACCACCCGGCAGTACTGCAGAAGAAACAGGCCTGGCAATCTGCTTCCATAAAAATTACAGCCAATAAAACCTTATGGAGCAGTTCTACTCTGTAACACCTGGAGCCTCCAGAGCCACAAACCAACAACAAAAAGCAGAAGTCAACAACAAAACAAACATCTGATGCTGAGTACCTGCTGCCTCCATTAGGAAGGGCTCCTCTCTCCAGTTTACCGTAGTCTTCACTGCCCCCTATTGCCTTGCACTCTTTTTTTCCCTTCTTCTTCTTGTATGAACTACCTGGTTCATGTAGGTATGTGAATTTGTGAACCTGTTCTAGACTTTGCCACTCTACAATACCAGCCTCTACCTAGTCATCATCTATCCCCAACACCTGCCTATTCTTTTGTGTTTTCTCTGTCACTCAAGTGGTATTTTATGATCCACTCTAAGTCCTCCGTCTCCCCAATGCTTATTTGTCATTTATAGCTGAATCCAGCTGGGTCTCTGTGATTGTCTGCTGCTGTGATTATCTTAGTTCAGGTCTTCATCACCTGCCTTTGAACTGTAATAACCTTCGAACCAGCCTCCTTATCCTACTCTCTTATATCTCTAAAATATCCATTCGTTGCCACAAGAATGATAGTCTTAAAATACAACCTAGACTATGTCTCTTCATTGCTCATAATATCTCAGTCAGTGGCAGAGGGTCCAAAGTTCTCAGCCTGGAGTGTATAGTTCTCTGTCTTCCAGCCCAGCTCATTTCCTGCTGCGGTTGTCCATGAATCCTGTTAAAACTACATTAAAACTCTTGCCCCTCCTCGTGGAATGTCCAAAGGGCTGTGAAGTGGATGAAGGATTCTCTGACAGGATTCATATTCTGTTTAGAAAATATGTCAAATATCTGAAACTTTTACATAGTGTTACATAAGAGAAAGACTGCTTTTGGCAACATTTGTTACTATGCTGAGTAAGGTTTGAATCTCTGCATTTTGTATATTTGTTGTCCTATGACTTTTCAATGACTTAACTGTTCTTTGATTCCAAAGTATCAAGTATGTTAACACCACTCTTGACTGTCTCCCCAACTGTGCAGCTACCAGGCAAATGGCTGTGACTTCCACACCCGTAACCACAAGCCAGCCAAGACTACCAAGTACAAGCTCCCCACACCACGGCCAGAGCCCTGGAGTGTCTGCTCTGAGGACCTCTCCCTGGATAGAGACAACTATTCCTTCAGAGGGAGAGGACACCATGACCACAGGTAGGCTTCTGGAGCTTCCTCTCACGGCCACAAGCACCTGGGGTGGCTCCTCTCACACCGTCTGTCTTAGTTACCTACAGCTGCTCTAACACACATACCAAAAGAGCAAAAATTAATTGTCTCACAGGAGGCTAGAAGTCCAAACTCAGGGTGTGGTTCTAGGGGGAGGTCCTTCCTTGTCTATTTCAGCATCCCGTAGCTACCAGCAATCCTTGGCATTCCTGGGCTTGTAGATGTACCTGTCTCTGTTGTTTGCCTTCCTCTTCCACCATGTGTGTCTCTGTGTCTATTCTGCTTTTTTATAACTCAGAAGTGATTAGATTTAGAACCCACCCTACTCAGGTATGATCTAGTTAACATAAGAAAGAAAACCCTATTTCCAAACAGGATTACCAACACTTTTTTTTTTTTTAATGGGGTGCACAATTCAATTCATAAGACCCTTCCAACTTTGGGTAAGAAAACTTCTCGCCTTTTCCTCTCCTTGCCATTTCTCCCTCCTACTCCCTCTAGGTTTCCACAAATAAATGAAATCCTACCCCTTTATCCCCCCTCATTTTCTCCTTCCTCCTGTCACTTCTGCCTCAGCCTACCTTAAATAAGAGCTATTTGAGCCAGTATGGGTTCAATAAGAACAAGCAAAGGCAGCAAATGTCAGAGACATGATGTATTTCTAAAATTTATTTTTATAATTTTTTACTTTGAAAGAGGTTAAGATGCACAAGGAGTTGCAAAAATAGTACAGAGAGTTCCTGGGTAACCTCCACCCAGCTCCCCCAGTGACAATGTCTTACATAACCATAGTACATTGTGGGATAAATTACTTTTGTTTCATGAAAGCATTTAGCAATAACAATAATAATAAACCACAGCAACAGCTCTTCTAAAATTCACACAAAATGGTGAAGTGAAGTCAAAATTTTGTGGCACGATTCAGTTAATTCCTAGCAGTTAGAGAACAGTGCCCAGAATATGTCAGTGACCTGACACCAATATGAAAGATGATGCCAATGACAGGCCAGGAGGATCCTCTCGTTCTACCATCTTTGTGCACAGGAGCAGTGGTGTGGTCACTGAAGAGCCAAAAGTCACGTTTATTCAATTTCCAAATACTATAAAACTGAGGTAACTCTTTCATTAAGAGCCAATACTATCTCAGTAAGTTCCAACAATACACCGGAATTATGAGCCTCCATTCATTCATTCATTCATTATTCATCAAATATGCATTTAATACCAGGCCCTAGGTTAAAGATATGGAGATGAGTATCACATGTCCCCTTCCTTCCTGAGGTCACAGACCAGAGAAGGGGACACAAGCAAGTCAACCATAGTCACGACCCAGCCTACAAAGTGCTGTTGCACACGGGGAGCTTGAAATGGGGCTCCCAACCCAAGATGGAGGGGGACACAGGCTTCCCTGAGGAGGTCAGAACTGACAGGAGTCAGGCAGGCAAGGAAACCAAGGTGGAGTGGGTGGTGGAGAGGAGAACAAATCGCCTTCATTCATTTGAGACGTCTTAGATTTAGTGCAAAAGGTTAGTACAATATCTGCAGCAAAATTAGAAAGCTTTCCACCACAACATGAAAAAAACAGATGTGATCATAAATGGCAAGAAAAGTCATAAAATACCTAGTTATAACCCTAAAAGGAGCTCTGGTGGTGCAGTGGTTAAGAGCTTGGCTGCTAATCAAAAGGACGGCAGTTCAAATCCACCAGTTGCTCCGTGGGAACACTTTGGGGCAGTTCTACTCTGTCCTACTCAGTTCTACTCATGGGGTAGCTATGAGTCAGAATTGACTCAACAGCAAGGAGTGTGTGCGTGTGTGTGTGTGTGTGTGTGTAACCCTAAAAGGGAAAGTGCTAGATTTATGGAAGAAAAACTACACAATTTTAATGAGGGTAATAGAAAAATGTTTAAATAAATGCATAGATATGCCATGTTCAGGATGAGAAATCTAAACATACGATAGATGGTAGCTGTTCCCAACCTAACAGACAGATCTAAAACCTTCCAACAAGATTGGATAACTTAAAGAAAAAAAAAAAAGATTCTGATTTCTACCGTGAGAATGGACAGATCAGAACAGTTTAAAAAGAAGAGCAACAAGGGAAGATTTGCTTTACCAACCAACAGTCCTGTATGCTGCAGGGCAGGTGTAATTATTACCTTCATTTTAATGATAAAGCTTAAGAATGGGTAACTTGCCCCAAAGTTCACAGCACGGCAGAGGCATGGGTAGAATTCACCTCCAGGTTTCCTCACATCTAACCCCATGACCTTTCCACTTCTCTCGTGATTACAAGTGTACAACTCCACATAAGAGAGAGCCCATGTGCCCCCAAACACACACCCTAGCTGGTTGTCTGGGAGTCGATGGGGTTTGGAGGGTGGAATAACTGTAGGTTCCTGGGTGGCACAAGCAGTTTGCACTCAACTACTAACCTAAAAGTTGGCATGGTTCAAACCCATCCATTGGTGCCATGGAAGAAAGGCCTGGCAATCTGCGTCCATAAAAGATCACAGCCAAGAAAACCCTACGGAGCACAGTTCTACTCTGTAACACATGGGCTCGCCATGAGCTGGAATTTACTTGATGGCAGCAGGTTTGAGTTTTCGGTTTTTTATATTTTTAATTGGTGGTTAAGGAAACAAAATTTAGTTTGGTCCATTAGTTTCAGGTCAGGGTGAAGTTTAAGTCCTTGGATGGCTGATTATTACTCATGCACATTGCATTTGCCCTTCGATACTGTCTCAATGTCTTGGCAATTTTATATTTGAATCGGTATGGTCCCGCATGTCAGAGCTGAGTTGACTGTCACTTTGAATGTACAGCTACTAGGACGGAGGCTGGAACCCCACGGGTGGGTTCCACACGACTCCTGCCCTTGGCTCAGATCATTGGTGAGAAAACACCTGGAGGGCCTCCCTGGAAGACAGCTTCTCCGACATCACCTCCAGAGGTTGAGGAGAGCAGGAACACAAGGAGCCTGGCGGGCATGACTGCCAGGACGGTGGCCACAGCCAGCAGCCAATTCCAGACCAGCTCCACTTCAGGTAAGAGGTTGCCACTTCCACACTACCCTCCACTTAAAATTAATACTAGCATTCTCTGTTTTTAAACCTTTTGTAATTTGTTTTTTTTTGTGTGTGTGTGCTTTAAGCGAAAGTTTATGGTTCAAGTTAGTTTCTCATGCAAAAACTTATACACACAGTGTTATGTGACCCTAGTTGTTCTCCCTATAATGTAACAGCAAACTCCTCCTTTCTACCCCGGGTTTCTCATGTCCGTTCAACCAGCTCCTGTCTCTCTCTGCCTTCTTATCTTACCTCCTGGCAGGAGTTGCCCATTTAGTCTCATGTATCTACTTGAGCTAAGAAGTACATTCTTCACAAGTGTCATTTTATGTCTTATAGTACAGTCTAAAATTTGTCTGAAGAGTTGGTTTCAGGAACGGTTTTAGTTTTGGGCTAACAGAGTCCAGAGGCCATGTCTTCTGGGATCCCTCCAGTTGCAGTCAGACCAGAAAGCCTGGTCTCTTTACTAGAGAGTTCTGCACCCCACTTTTGTCTTGCTCTGTCAGGGACTCTCTGTTGTGTTCCCTGTCATGGCGGTCATTGGTGGCAGCCAGGCACCATCTAGTTATTCTGGTCTCAGGCTGATGGAGTCTCTGGTTTATGTGGCCCTTTCAGCCTCTTGGGCTCATATTTTCCTTGTGTCTTTGGTGTTCTTCATTCTCCTTTGCTCCAGGTGGGTTGGGACCAATTGATGCATCTTAGATGGCTGCTTGCTGGGTTTTAAGACCCCAGAGGCCACTCGGCAAAGTGGGATGCAGAACATTTTCTTAATGAAGGTTGTTATGCCAATTGACCTAGATGTTCCCTGAAACCATGGTCCCCAGACCTCCACCCCTGCTACTCTGTCCCTTGAAGTGTTAGGTGGTATTCAGGAAACTTCTTAGGTTTTGGTTTAGTCCAGTTGTGCTGACTTCCCCTGTATTGTGTGTTGTCCTTCCCTTCACCTAAGATAATTCTTGTGTACTATCCAGTTGGTGAATTCCCCTCTCCCTCCCTCTCCACCGTCGTAGCCATCAAGGAATGTTTCCTTCTGTGTTTAAATCTTTTCTTGAGTTGTTATAATAGTGGTCTCATACAATATTTGTCCTTTTGCGACTGACTAATTTCACTCAGCATAATGCCTTCCAGATTTGTCCACGTTGTGAGATGTTTTACAGATTCATCATCATTCTTTATCGTTGCATAGTATTCCATTCTGTGAATATTCCATAATTTGTTTATCCTCTGTTGATGGGCACATAGGTTGTTTGCATGTTTTTGCTGTTGTGAACAGTGCTGCAATGAACCTGAGTGTGCACATATCTATTTGTGTGATGGGTCTTATTTCTCTAGGGTATATTCCATGGAGTGGGATTGATGGATCATATGGTACTTCTATTTCTAGCTTTTTAAAGAAGCACCAAATCGATTTCCAAAGTGATTGTACCATTTTACATTCCCACCGGAAGTGTATGTGTCCCAGACTCTCCACAACCTCTCCAACATTTCTTATTTTGTGATTTTTGGATTAATGCCAGCCTTGCTGGGGTAAGGTGATATCTCATTGTAGTTTTGATTTGCATTTCTCTAATGGCTAATGATTGTGAGCATTTCTTCATGTATCTGTTAGCTACCTGAACGTCTTCTTTAGTGAAGTGCCTGTTCATATCCTTTGCCCATTTTTTAATTGGGTTATTTGTCTTTTTGTTGTTGAGGTTTTGCAGGATCTTGTAGATTTTAGAGATTTAACACTGATCAGATTTGTCGTAGCCAAAATTTTTTCCATGAACCAGGTATGTTTTTCCACTTATGTAGGTCTTTTTTGGTTTCTTGCAGTAGTGCCTTGTGGGTTTTTTTTTTTTTTTTTGTATAGGTCTTTTATATCTCTGGTTAGATTATTCCTAAGTATTTTATCTTCTTGGGGGCTATTGTAAATGATATTGATTTGGTGATTTCCTTTTTGAAGTTCTCTTTGTTGGTGTAGAGGAATCCAACTGATTTTTGTATGTTTATCTTGTATCCTGATACTCTGCTGAGCTCTTCTATCAGTTTCAGTAGTTTTCTTGAGGATTCCTTAGGGTTTTCTGTGTATAAGATCATGTCATCTGCAAATAGAGATACTTCTACTTCTTCCTTACCAATTTGGATGCCCTTTATTTCTTTTTCTAGTCTACTTGCTCTGGCTAGGACCTCTAGCACAATGCTGAATAAGAGTGGTGATAAAGGGCATCCTTGTCTGGTTCCTGTTCTCCCTTTTGTAATTATTTCAAGTACAGCATACATACAAAGAAGTAATAAAACATAAAAGGGCCACAAAATTAGTAATTATTAAGCAAACCCTCTGTCTCTTCCTTTTCTGTACTCCACCCTTTTCTTCTCATCTTGAATGAATGAATGAATGACAGCTCCCTCTTCACATGGACCTCCCACCTCTTCTTTCTTTTATGTAAACCCACTTCCCCATTCCTTCTATTTTTGCCTGTTTCCCTGACCATTAAACAACAATATTCACTCTGGACAGTTCAATTACCTTTTTGCAGATTATTATTTTAATAGACCAAGATGAAGAAGGCCTGAGCTCTGAACATCAGGAGAAAATTGTCAAGTGTAATCCCAATTTTGTATGTGTATATGTATGGGATCTGCCCATTTCCTCATCTAGACTGTGAGCACCTCTGGTGTGAAATCTGTTTCTTACTCATTTCTGAACTCTCAAGGCCCTGCCTGGGTGTTGAAGATTCCTATTCAGTTAGAGTTGGTTGAATAGGACTGGACAGTGGCCAGGGTCCTCTTTTCCCATCAGACTCTCCATGAAGAGGTGCAGGCTTACCTCTCTCACCTCCTCCCAGGAACATACACCCCTGGCACCCAGACTCCAAGTCCAACCAAGGCACTGGCCCCCAAATATCCACAGACAGGTGAGAACATGCTGCAGAAATGAAAATCCCAATCCCACCAAGAGGAAAACATGGCTTGGGCAGGGGAATGGTGGGATGGGGTACCAGTGGGCAGGCCAAACTGGTATTGTACTTTCATTGTTCTAGCATAAAAAGAAGCAGAAGAACTGGTGTGTAAGCTTTGCTAAATTGCCTGTGACCTTGGATAAATTACTTCACCTTTCTTGGCTGGAGTTCCTGGGTGGTGCAAATGGTTAACACAGTTGAGTGCTAACAGAAAGGTTGCAGATTGGAATCTTCCCTGAGGTGCCTCAGAAGAAAGGCCTGGCAATCCACATACAAAAAAAATCGGTCATTGAAAATCCTACAGAGCACACTTCTACCCTGATACATATGAAGTTGCCATAAGTCAGAATCAACTTGATGGCAACTGGCTGGTTTCTTGGCTCCAACTTCCCTCCATAGAAAGTAAAGTAATTACATTGGCAAACCTTTTATTCTTGAAGTTTAGTGATTCTGGGGCTGTGAGTATAACCCCAGACCATTTCATTTCGACTTTGGAAAGGCCATTCCTGCCCCTTGCAGGTGATCTCCCTGCCGTGTGGCCATTTACCCCTGGGGATGAGCCGGCCCTGGTCCCACGACTCCACCAGGTTTCAAGTGAGTACTTATGCCCCGATACTAATCTTACTCATGTTTATTTTGAATTAAGTGGTGCAAAATAATAAGAAAAGGTGTGTTGGGTAAATTTAGATTCAGACTGCTGGGATTCAGATCCTAACTCTACCATTTACTGGTACGGTGGCCTCAGGCACTTAGCTTCCAGATTTCATTTTATCAGCTGTGAAGTGAGAATAATAGCAATTATTGTGAGCACTCAAAGTGTCTTTTCTTTTTTTTTCCTTTTCCACAGGGTTTTGTATTAAGTAAGCTAATATGTGTGGAAGTGATTTGGAACTACAGAGCACTGGATAACTCAATTCAGTCTCTATTGAGCAACAGCCTGGGCTCTGTGGAAAGGGAGAGGACTGTTATAGTCAGCGGGGCTGTTAGTGGAGAGAGAGGAAGGAGTAAGGAGGACCCCGAAATTCTACCCCCACTCTCTAGGTGTGATTCACTTTTGTTCTGTTTTAATGGGCACCCTGACTTCCTCATCCCTGCACACTCACTTCTCACGGATCTAAAGAAAACCATTCCTTGACCTGTAGCTGGATTTACAGGACTCCTGATGGACCCAGGACCTTAAGTTTCTGTGGCTCGTGCTGTATTTTCCCAGCTTTCCAGTCCCTCACTTACTACGTTTCTGTTGAGCCAGTTTCCATAAGGGAGAAACTGATAGGAAGTGATCCCTTCAAAGCTGGTTGGGCCCCTCCCACTGCTGGATGCCTTTCTATACCAGTGTCCTGAACACCCCTTGGGCAACCAGTCATGTGTCAACAAGGCATTATTAGATTGCTGGGCCTACACAGTGTTCTTTTTCACATCACCTAAGATCAGCCTAGCCCTACCCTCAGCCTGCAGTGAATGATGAATGGGGCTTTCAGACACAAAGATCGGATTATGCCACCAAAGGAAATCATATCCCAGGTTTCCCCCAGGGGTTCTAAAGAAAAACGCTGGTGGTGCAGATGGAGAAATTGGTCAGACTGAGTTTTAGAAAGCAACTTGACTATCTATCTATCTCTATTTAGTTATCTATCTTCTTTCTATCTACATATCTATCTTCTTTCTATCTACATATCTATCATCTATCTACTATCCATCTACCTATTCATCTATGTATTCGTCTATCCATCCATCCATTCATCTACCTACCTGCCTACCTATCATCTGTCTATCTAGCTACCTGTCCATCTATCTATCCATCTAGAAATATAATTCTAAAATAAATGTTCTGGCATTTTGCAGTAAATGACTCTGCTTATCCACAAAAATCATGCCACAGGGGCTTTGACCATTCACTCACTCACCTACATTTACCTTTTTGGTGATTAGTTATTGAGCTCCTACAATGTGCTAGGCACTGTGCTAGGTCTGTTTTCTTTTTTTTTTTTTTTAATTGTACTTTAGATGAGGGTTTATAGAACAAATTAGCTTCTCATTAAACGATTAGTACACATATTGTTTTGCGACACTGCTTACCAGCCCCACAATATGTCAACACTCTCCCCTTCTCGACCTTCGGTTCCCCATTATCATCTTCCCTGTCCGCTTCTGCCTCCCGGTCCCTGCTCCAGGGCTGGTGTGACCCTTTTTAGTGTTGTTTCTCGACAGCAGTGGGTTTCGGTGGTTTGTTTTATGGGCTTGTCTAATCTTTGGCTGAAGTGTGAACCCCAGGAGTGACTTCATCACTGAGCTGAAAGGGTGTCCAGGGGACATACTCTTGGGGTTTCTCCAGCCTCTGTCAGGCCAGCAAGTCTGGCCTTTCTTTTGGGGCTAGAATTTTTTTCTACATTTTTCTCAGCTCTGTCTTGGACCCTGTATTGTGATCCCTGTCAGAGCAGTCACTGGTAGTAACCAGGCACCATCTAGCTGTACTGGACTCAGTCTGGTGGAGGCCATGGTAATTGTGCTCCCTTAGTCCTTTGGACTAATCTTTCCCTTGTGTCTTTAGTTTTCTTCATTCTCCCCTGCTCCTGAAGGGACGAGCCCAGTGGAGTATCTTAGATGGCTGCTCACAAGCTTCTAAGACCCCAGATGCTACTCACCAAAGTAGGATGTAGAGCATTTTCTTTATAAGGTATGTTATGCCAGTTGAGCTAGATGTTCCCTGAAACCTTGGTCCCCACAGCCCTCAGCCCAATAATTCGGCCCCTCAGGGAGTTTGGATGTATCTATGGAGCTTCCATGACGTGCTAGGTCTGTTTTTACTTGCTTTTTGCAATAATTCTACAAGGTAGGTTTTACTCTCTAGAAACCTAATAAAAACCAACTACAGGTGCACACCCCTACATGAGCAGATAACCCCCACATGGTTGCTAGACAATACCCAGTACTACACTAGGTAGACACACAGTAATCTTTTTTGCTTATTTCCAAGTTTTGAATAATTTTTCTTGACAGTGGTAAGTGATTCTTTTAAATATGGTAAGTAATGTTATCATAAATATCTTAGTAATAATAATCTTGAAATCACTCAAAGGTAAGCCCTGTGAGAAGAAGGCCCTTTGCCCTCTAATTCATTGTTATCCTTTGTGTCTGTTAGCAGTGCCTGGCATGTAGTGGACGCTCCATAGATATTTTTAAATAAATCAATCCATAATATTGATAGCTACCATTCACTGTTCACTCCACGTAACATGCATGTGTAAGTTATCTCACTTAGTCTTTCCAGTGGCCCTATGTGTCAGCTATTGTTGTTGTTGTTAGGTGCCGTCGAGTCTGTTCCGACTCATAGTGACCCTATGCACAACAGAACGAAATGCTGCCCGGTCCTGCGCCATCCTTAAAATTGTTGTTATGCTTGAGCTCATTGTTGCAGCCACTGTGTCAATCCACCTCGTTGAGGGTCTTCCTCTTTTCCACTGACCCTGTACTCTGCCAAGCATGATGTCCTTCTCCAGGGACTGATCCCTCCTGACAACATGGCCAAAGTATATAAGACACAGTCTCGCCATCCTCACCTGTAAGGAGCATTCTGGCCGCACTTCTTCCAAGACAGATTTGTTCGTTCTTTGGCAGTCCATGGTATATTCAGTATTCTTCACCAACACCACAATTCAAAGGCATCAACTCTTCTTCGGCCTTCCTTATTCATTGTCCAGCTTTCACATGCATATGATGTGAAAGAAAATACCATGGCTTTGGTCAGGCGCACCTTAGTCTTCAGGGTGACATCTTTGCTCTTCAACACCTTGAAGAGGTCCTTTGCAGCAGATTTGCCCAATGCAATGTGTCTTTTGATTTCTTGGCTGCTGCTTCTATGGCTCTTGATTGTGGATCCAAGTAAAATGAAATCCTTGACAACTTCAATCTTTTCTTCGTTTTTCATGATGTTGCTTATTGGTCCAGTTGTGAGGATTTTTGTTTTCTTTATGTTGAGGTATAATCCATAGTGAAGGCTGTGGTCTTTGATCTTCATTAGTAAGTGCTCCAAGTCCTCTTCACTTTCAGCAAGCAAGGTTGTGTCATCTGCATAACGCAGGTTGTTAATGAGTCTTCCTCCAATCCTGATGCCCCATATAAGGGGACATAGGCTAAGCCAGAGGGAGCTATAGCAGCCTCAGGATATTCCAAGGAGATAGAATTTCAGAGAAATTTCTGTTGGGCCCTTCTTTTTAACATTTGCAGCCTTCTCCTAAATACAACATACAAAACAACAGAAGTCAGACTTGTTGAAACATACTTAATTAGTCTCCATCCTATGGAAGTAGAGAACCTGATTCTTGCCAGCCTTGTCTTTTGACCTGCCTGTCTCTTCTCTTCTCCTTGCACCCATGCACTCACGTGCACACATACATATGTATTCATGTATGTATGCCCCCCACATGCACGCACATATATCCATGTGCACATACATGCACTCACACACATGCATGCACATACATATACCTCCCACATGCACGCACACACATATATCCACACGCGTCTGCGTACACACTCACAGGTGCACACACACACTTGATACCCTCTGTACCATCAAATTATTCTCCATTTCTCCATCAGCAAGCCATCCCCTTACGTGATGCTGAGCCATTATACGCTCTAATCCTCACGCATGAGATGCCCTCCACCTGATGCCTTCTTTTTCAACATTTTAGATCCTTGTCTAATATTTCTGCTTCAATGAAAATGTCTCTGATTTCCTCCAGGGACTTGATGCCCATTTTCTCCCCTGCTGTCTCTCAGAGCCCTCATAGCTGTGTTCCAGGCAGTGGTGAAGCAAGGGTATGTTTACCTGTCTGTCTCAGAGCTACCTGAGAACAGGAGTGAGACCGTGTTCACCTGGCACAACACCTGACAAAGAGAAGATGCTAAATTCTTGCAGATTTGAACTGTCTGGCCTGGGGTTACATCTTCTAGGGTGTCCTCAACCGCTCCTTGAGGGGGCCATGACAACTGTCCCCCTCCCCCTGGCCATCCAGAAGATCAACCCTTGCCTGATGGAGCTGTGTCGCTTTTTCCAGCAGTGCCTCTGCATGAGCCAGAGGAAGACTCCTAGGACAGAGGCCATGAGGTAACCTGGGCCACTCGCCACTTTTCAAACCCAGTGTTGATAGGCAGCCTGGAATGTCTTAGGACCTTTGTGAGGCTCAACGAGGCTGCAGCACAGAGGGTAGCCACAGTCTCTAAAATACATCCCTATTTAGAACACCCTTTCCCTTTCAAGCACCTGCATTACCTCTTGCAAATCTGTTCTCTTTGACTTCCCGTGGACTTCCAGGCTTCCCCTCCAAGCTTTCCATTCCCTTCTTCATTCAGAACAGGTAACACATATAGAACCTTTGGAGTTGGACCCTCCATTCTTTCCAGGGGAGCATGTCCCAAGGTCATGGGCTGGGTAGTCACATGTAGGTTGGAATTGCTCTTCATCTGGTGGTCCATAATGGGATGAGCGGGGGCCTACAGACCACCATGGGCTGGGGGCTCCAACCTCACCATGTCCCATATCACCAATCTGCCTCAGACCAATAAATACACACCAGGCTCAAATGGAGGTGAAACAGCTTTACTGGAGGGTTCAGGTAAGTGTCCCACCACAGGACAGAGTTGGAGGTTATTAGGAGTCATGACTTTGTTAGCCACCTGACTCTTTTTTACCCCAAGGGGGTTCAAGCGTTGGGAGGACAATACCTTACTGAGTAAGCCTTAAAAGAATGTTCATTATGAACAGGCTTTCATTCCCTGAATTTCCTTTCTGACCAAATCCTCTCCCTTGCACGGTCCTCTCCTGTTTGGGGTCCCCAGTGCCATCCTTGGGGCACACCATCCCTCCCTGCAGGACGACAGAGCTCTGTCCCTTTCTCTCCTGGTGCCTCTTCCTCTGCCCAGGTTCCTGCTGACTCCACAGAGAGATGCAGCAGTTCTGGGACAATGGAAATGGTACCTGCTTCAACTCCTGTTCCGGCTCATTCTGTCCATGGCATTGCAGCTGACCCCTGCCCTAAAGACAAGCACAACATGCACCTTATTAACTGATTTTCTTCTAAGACCATGTAGCCTTTTCTGTATGAGAAATGCCACCTCCATTCTATTTGAAAGGAGTCCCTGGGTTGCATAGAGGGTTAAGCACTGAACTAACCAAAAGGTTAGAAGTTCAAACCCACTCAGAGATGCCTGGGCAGTAAGGCCTGGTGGACTGCTGCAGAAAGGTCACAGCCTTAAAAACTTTATGGAGCTGTCCCACTTTGCACACGTAGAGTTGCCATGAGTTGGAATCGACTCAACAGCAACTAATAACAATGGTCTAGGTGAAGAGGGCATATTCTTCTTATGAACATGACCTTGACTCCACTTATTACAAAGCAGTAAACATGGCCAGTTATCTGTTCATTTGCCTCACCATATGAACTGGGAGTGCCTCTGCCAGAGGGCTCGGGGATGGACAATGTCATGGTCAAATAGTTTGTCTCCTGATCAGAGAGACAGGGAATTTCAGTTAAAACTATGAGCCATGTGCTCTCACAAATGGTTACCTCCTTCCCAACCTCTCTTGCCACACCCCATAAAGATGGAGAGGGGTTCCAAAGAAAGGCTCCCTTGCTGTGAGTAACTGGCCATGTGTTCATATTAAGGAAGTTACTTCTGCTCTGCTGGCTGTTTTCTCACAGCCGGCACAGGACAGTGACTGCTCCCAACCCTGACTTACATCTTTAGGTACTGTCTGGACCGCTATTCCTGGTTCCTGAAGAATGCAACATACATCTGTCAGAGGGTGAAGAGGGTGTCCCACTCCCACAGTGAGTACACAGCTTGACTATGTTGTATGTTTTAAATGAATGCAGTGTACAAAAATGTTCTATCCTTCTGAGTGGTTTTCCTGCTTTAACAGGTGCCAGTAGAAGTGCTATAGCTCACTAAATAATTCTAGACAAGGAGTGTCTGGGATATTTCTGATTCCCCTTCACCTAACGGTTTGATGTTTGCACTAAAGTATAGGAAAAAAACAGGAGTCAGCCAGGCCTGGTACTGTTGCTATCTTAACTTCTCTGAGTTTCCATGTAAGCTAATAAGACAAACAAACAGCAATATAAAGCCAAAAGACAAAACCCCACATAAATACTCACATTCCTGACCCAAACAAAATGTATACAAATAACTCAAGAAAGAGAAGGCAACATGAAGTGCTAAAAGTAGTTTATATGGTACCTCTTTCCTTGTCCTGATGACTTCAAAGCCCTGTTTACTAACCCCTACCAGAGATACCAGAGATTACCAGGCATCGGCCTTTTTTTTTTTTTTTTTTTTCCATTCCTGCAAACAAAAGTGGCCAGGATGGGCTTTCTGGCCACCAAACCAATGGTTTAGCCTTCTTATTGTGCCATCATCCTGGACTATACGGTAAAGGGAATCTGGTATTCTAAAAATAGTTTTCACAAAACTGTGTTCAACTATGTGAAAAATTCATTCTTAATGTAACCCAAATATAAGCTGGTGCCAGTATTGATGAAGTTTTGCATTAAAACACACACTTACAGTTTAGCCTCCTAACCTTTCCTTTTAGCTCTCAAACAACATCAAATGGAATCCAATGGGATCCATGGTGACAATTTTAAGAAACTCTTCTTCCTACTCTTTTTGCCCTCCCTTCCTACAGCTGCCATTTCAAAACCTCTCTCTGTTTTATTTTCCGATTTATCATCTAATAAAAAATCATTGCTGTCAAATCAATTCCAACTCATAGCAACCCTATAAGGACAGAGTGGAACTGCCCCATATGGTTTCCAGCGAGTGGCTGGTGGATTCAAATTGCTGACATATTGGTTAGCATCTGACCTTTTAACCACTGTGCCACCAGGGCTCCTACCTACCACTCAATAACTCTCCTAAGATAAGGCTCTTCTCTTTGTTTCCATATACCTCTTCTGCTTATTTTGCTTTCCTTTTGCCTCTATTCTTTCTTCTCTCTCAAATCAAGTCTCTTATTTCTTATGCAAATGTATCATCCCGCTTCTGCCTTTTCCTTCTACATCATCTTCATTCAGTACCACAAAAGCCAAGGATTAGGAGTATGTAGTCAGAAGTTACAGAGATAACCTTTAGTTGGTGTTAGAGAGGGAACAGGAAATCCTCCACACACTTTTAATTAAACAGCTATTCTTTTATTCTTGCCACATTAAAATATCTACACAAATAACACAAATATCTGAAAAACATATTAGTGAGTTTAATAGCAGCATGCAAACTGGGGGTGGGGGAGGAGGTGGGAGGAATGAGTTAGATACAGTTGGGAACTAGGAAAGAAAAAAAAAAAAAGGCCTGGGCAGAGACTGGTGACATTAGGGTGTGCTCCCAATGTGACTTTGCTGTTAGCCAGCAAGGGAGTCTTGCACAAGTCCTTCCCCCTCTCTAACACTGACCCCGAGTGACTCCCAGCCAATGCCCTGCCCCATACTTATCCTCAGGGAGAGGGAAAGCCTGGACCATTGCTGATATTCAGCTTTTAATTTATGCCTCTATACCTTTTCCTTCCCATTCTCTTGAGTTCTCTCTCTCTTTTTCCCCCAGCATTAAGGCAAATGTGCCTTGACAACATCTGCAAGTCTGTGTGAGGCCTTGAAAAACAATGCGACGTAACAATGAATTCAAGCAACTTCCCTTCACCCTGGCCCTAGATCATCAATTAATTGAAAGCAATTCTTTTCTGAAATATTTCTTTCTCTCCTGTGAATGCATGTAAGGTCTTGAAGGTAGAACTGAAGGTAAAGCTTGCTTATATGCAACAACTCAGAGTCTCTGTACTGTGAGACCTAGATAATATTCCAAGCCCCCTTAGTAGGAGACAATGAAAACCTTTTCTCAGGAGGAGGTGTAGGGGGCTGTTTTTGTTGAGGTATGGTCTTGACTCCTCTTCTGTGTGTCTTACTATAGTTGGGAGTGACCAAGACCACCCTCCAGTTCAAAGATTTTCTAGAAGGGCTTACAGAACTCAGAAAAATTGTTATATTCACAGTTACAGCTTATTACAGTAAAGGATATGGATTAAATTTAGCAAAGGTAAAAGGCACATGGGACAGAGTCCAGGAGAGAACAGGTGTGAGTTTCCATTTGTTCTCTCCCGTGGAGTTCTACGGACAGCACTTAATTTTGGCTGCAGTGATGTGTAAAAACACATATGGAGTGCTGTCAACTGAGGAAGCTCACCTGAACCCCAAGGTTTTTTTATTAGGGCTTGATCACATCTGCATAGAGTGTCTGTGCCATTGACCTTGAGTCTCCAGCCTCTCCAGAGATCAAATTGAGGCACACAGAAGCAATCAGATACTTCCTTGGTTATTGATACACGGAAGATTTTTGCAATCTCCGCAACACCTGAGAGACCCTCAAGGTTAGGCAAATATAATGCTCATAAATACCTGTTATCATGGTCTTTGAGGGCCTGCAAAGGGCCCTCTAATTTTCAAACTTGAACAGGACGCAGAAAATTTGCTAGGGGGCATAGGGACTCTTACCTGGATAGAAATCAAGAAACCAACCCATTCATTCAGTGTGGCTTAATTTGACTAGACCCTCTCTGATGGATGAAGTTGATATTAATTAAGGACCTTGGCCAAGAAAGGACCTCTGAGGTTTCCTCCAAAGAATAACTTATCAGTTGTGGGAGAAGTGGACAGATGATCTGGCTTCAACACCTGGACTACTTGATTGTAGGGGAAGCCTGTTTGGACCCAGCCACCCATCCTTGGGAATCAGGACTAAGTGTGACCATCAGGGGTCTAACCTAGCAGCCAAGGACAAATGCACAGAGGACAATATGGGACTGGTTTTCTATGGTCACACCATCTGTTACAACAGCAGCAATGTCAGGTGCAAAATGGGACTCTGGGGTGAGAACGGGGTCAAGAGCCTGGTGGTGTCACTGTACCAAAACTTTTAGAGAGGTTGGACCCCACTGGAGCTACACAAGCCCTGATTTGGGGGATAATTAGGGCCATGTGGAGGCCTCAGGTGTGCTGCTGTACTGGCTTTCCTGCTAACCTGTGCACGCGTGGTCACGTGTGGTTAATTGAAGCAGTAAAAGAGAAGGGATAGTTATTGTTCCCAAGCTGATGAAGGGGCTTGTGCAGTTCCATGTGTAACATCATTAAACAGTACCCTTCCTGGCTACAATGGTGCAGGCTCCTTTCTCTCTATTTCATACCTAAAAGACCGGCTACAGTGTCCAGGGAGAAGGGCGGGGCCAGGAGGGTAGGGCAGGGAGATGGGCAAGGACATGAATTGTGTCTGTGTCTCTTGGCCCTGTGTGTGTGAGTGTGTGTGTACCTACCTGTTCTGCATAGGCGCACCTGTGCTGTGGGTTTGCGTGAGTGAGGAACTCAGGTACTATCATAATGAAGCCTGTAATGTTTAACTCTCCTGGGAGAGCTTGTCTTCTCTATGTCTAAGTTCTTGTGAAAAACTTCACTCCCACTCTATTCCACCAACAGAGAAGAGCAAGACCAAGGTTCTGGGACTGAAGGGCAGTTTTGGCCCCTAGGGGACAGTTGGCAACATCTGGAGGCATTTTTCATTGTCATAACTTGGGGGCGGGGTGCACTGGCATCTAGTAGGTAGAGACCAGAGATGCTGCTATACTGCTTACAGTGCACAGGATAGTCTCTCCCCCCATACACACAAGAAGGAATTACCTTGCCCAAAATGTCAGCCATGCCAAGGTTGAGATACCTTTTTATAGGCTATGGGGTCAGGGTGGGGGGAGCGGGGAATAAACCTCAATTCCCTGTGAAACTTCTAGAACAACATACTTTTGCAGGCTCTTCTGTCTTAGTATTGACCAGTAGCTGTGCTCTCGAGACACTGAAAAGATGAATTTTGCTACGTAGAGTTGTATATCACCTTTGACTTAATGGCTTTAAAGATGAGATGGCTTCTCTGCTGGTGAGAAGGGCTGGGGACACCATGCACAGGGAAGACTGAACAACAATGAGTGATCAAGAAACAAAAGCCCCAGTGTACAAAGACAACTCCTTATTAAAGAAATCCTCAGCTAATTCTCTCCCAATTCAATAGCTGAATAGTTTGTAGAGTGGACTCTGACTCAGGGCTGACTCCGTGTGTGTGTCAGAGGAGAACTGTGCTCCGTAGGGTTTCTAATGGCCGGTTTTTCAGAAGTAGATCACCAGGCCTTTCTTCTGAGGCACCTGTAGGTGGACTTGAACCTCCAGCCTTTCAGTTAGCAGCCAAGTGTATTACTGTTTGCACCATCGAGGGACTCCCTTACTACATACAAACACTTTCTACAGCTTCCCCCTCCTCACAGCCTGCCTAGTAGAATTATCCTATTTAACTGACATGGGATCCAGGGCTGAGCAGAGACATGTTCAGGGTCACATTGTTACCAAGTAATAGGGCTGGCACTGGAGCCTAGACTGTCTGATTATCAAGCCCTATCTCTCCCTGCCCCACAACTTGGGCAGAAAACCCCAAAAGGAAATAATCTGCTGTCTAGTTGACTCTGACTCGTTATGACCTCATAGGACACTGTAGAACTGCTGCAGAGAGTATCCAAGGCTGTAAATCTTTACAGAAGCAGACTATCACATCTTTCTCCTGCAGGGCAGCTAGTGGGTTTGAACCGTCCACCTTTCAGTTTGCAGCTGGGTGCTTAACCACTGTGCCACCAGGGCTTCTTCCCTAAAGGAAAAAAAAACAAACCTGTTGTTACCATGGAGTAGATTCCGACTCATAACAACCCTATTGGACAGAGTAGAACTGCCCCACTGGGTTTCCAAGGAACAGGTGGTAGATTTGAACCGCTGACCTTTTGGTTAACAGCCCAGCTCTTATCCACTCTGCCACCAGGGCTCCTTCCCTAAAGGGAAGAGGCATCAAATTCCCAGGCTTGAGGCCAGGAACATATAAGAAGAGCCACCCAGAGATCCTCTTACTGAAGAATGAACTAGACAGACAAAGCGGCCCTTTTTCTTACAGGGCAGCCTGTGTGACTTTCATCAGCCTTTCATCCCTGGGCGACCCTGAGACATAATCCTGGGGCACCAAGCCTTTGAGGAGAGGGGATGTGAAACAGGGGAGCCTTTGTTCTCTAATTAGAGCCTGGGGCTCCTCTAAGGCTCAAGAAGGGGCCTCAGAGTATGGAGCCTTGACCTGTGCCAAGCCATACGATGTATTACTGTGCCTCCATCCCTGAGAGCACGCCACCTGCCAGCGTTCATGAAAGGCCATACTCCTGATGTGAGGAGGGGGAGGTGGGATCACATGACTAAGGGTCTTTTCCTTGGGGTATAAAGGGCTCAGCCCCCATCTTATTCAAAGCCAAGCATTGTTGATCCAACTGCATTCAAGCGGAAACTTCACGGTAGGAACCCCCTTCTCCTGATGGTGTGGGGGCCAAAGAGGAAGGGAGGGAAACAGGGAGTCAAGGAGAGAGGGGGAAAGGATGGGAGGGAAGAAGGGAGAGGGATGGATGGATGGGGGGGGAGGGAGGGAGAAAGGATGGGAGGGAAGAAGGGAGAGAGGGATGGATGGATGGATGAATGGAGGGAGGGAGGGAGGGAGGGAAGGAGGGAGAAAGGATGGGAGAGAAGGAGGAAGGCAGGAAGGGAAGAAGGGAGAGAGGCAGGGAGGGAGGATTCTCTCACAGGGGCCTGAGCCCTGGATGCTACACCAGGGTATAGAGACCCAAAAGTGCTCTGAGCCCTTGTAAGAGTTGTTGCAAAGCCAGACTGACAGCACGTGGTGAACTTACCTGGGGCAGAGACTCTGCCACATAAATGAAGGTCCTATAAACCAGTGGAAACACTGGTGACATAGCGGTTAAGAGTTTGGCTGCTAACCAAAAAGGTCAGCAGTTCAAATCCACCAGACACTCCTTGGAAACCCTGTGGGGTACTTCTACTCTGTCCTACAGGGCCGCTATGAGTCAGAATCGACTCAGCGGCAAGGGGTTTGGTTTTTTGGTATAAACCTAGGGGGCCCAATGACCCTTCTCAGGGCAGCTGGTGTGGAAATACCAGTACCACAACTGGTTGTCATCGAGTCGACTCTGACTCATGGAGACCCCACGTGTTACAGAGTAGAACTGCGCTCCATAGGGTTGTCAGTGGCTGATTATTATAGATGGCCAGGCCTTCCTTTCTAGGTGCCTCTGGGTGGACTCGAGCCTCCAACCATTCAGTTAGCAGCCAAGCACGTTAACTATTTGTAGCTCCCAAGGACTCCTGGTGAGGAAATAACATTCATTAATTATAGGAAGTACTTACTGAGCACGTAGTGTGTGCTGGGCAGGATGTCTGCCTTTGCAAGCCTTGTCCCATCTCATCTTCATGATGCCCTGTTGAAGAATGACCTCAGGTTGATTCTGCATCGGAAGTCACCATGACAATGCCTGCAGTTGTACCTTGGCGAGAAAGTGGCCGTGGCCAGTTACTGAACCTCTCAGCACCTCAGTTCCTCACCTGTGAGTGAGGCTCATAACAGTCAAAGTCCTATAGTGTTGTTTTGAGACAGTACGCAGAGAATGGTTGGTGGAGCACCCAACCCCAAAAAATGACCCAACCAAAACAATAAGGCCATGAAGTTTATAACTTACTTTCTAAAATTAAAGTAGAACTTATTAGTGGCGACCAAGGGCTGGGGAGAGGGGAGAGTGGGGAGTTACTGCCAAAGGGTTACAGAGCTTCTGGGTGGGGTGATGAGAAGACTTTTGGAGAAAGCGGCGATGATTCCACAACAGGGTGAATGCAATTCATGTCACTGAACTGTACGCTTGAAAATGGTTAAATGGCAATTTTTTTTGATATATATTTTATCACAATTAAATTAAAACAAATAAATAATAAAAATAAATGAGTAAATAACTGAGCAGATTCAGGGTCATGTCTGTGATACAGTCACTTCCACACATTTGCATTCCAATAAACCTATCCGAGGAGATCAAGGTTGAACATTACCCTCAGCCTACCTTATCTGAGCTTTAGGGCAAGCCAGGGGAATGTGTTGCTGATATAAGTGTCACAAGAGAAAAAGAACAAAGATCCAGTGATCTGAGCTGACTCCCCTCCTTCTTGTCACCAAGCAAAAGTTTCTACTCAAACAGAGAATTAGGAAACGGTATAAAAGGCCGTTATTATAATCAGTGCTATTTCCTGAGCCTTCACTGTGGGCCACAGCTCGGGTTGGAAATACTCATATGTTGAGCACGTTCCATATGCCTGGAAGTGCTCGTTAACCCCCACAACCACCTTATAGGCAGGCGCTGTCTCATAAGGAGCACTGGAATGAGTCAGGAGACCTGAACCTGGTACAGGCTTACCTAAGTTGTTGGTCTTTGGTCCTCAATGACCTCATCTGTACAATGGGAGTTTGGGCTAGGTGATTCCAATGCCCCTTCCAAGTTTGGACATCCTGGCATTCTCTCATTTTGTGATTAAAGAAAAAAGTTGCCCTTGAGGCGATTCCAACTCATAGTGATCCTATAACAGCGTAGAGCTGCCCCATAGGGTTTCCAAGGAGCAGCTGGTGAATTTTAACTGTTAATCTTTTCGTTAGCAGCCGAACGCTTGAACGCTACACCACCAGGGCTCCCCATTTTGCGATGGTAAAATGAAAACCTGACGTAGTAAGTGCCTGGAAGTGACTAGATTATCCCAAGCTAAAGTCAGCCCAGCTATGGGGGTATGGGTTAAATGAGGTCTAGACCCTCAGCTGCTCATCAGCAGTGAGTTCCCTCGCAAACCAGAGACATGAGTGTCTCTTCATTTTCAGCCTGGTTTCACGGCCTGAGCAGGAGTCATCCCATCCGAAACCCCACAAGGTGAACAGGAAGCCTATCACACTGAAACTTAACCTCAGCTAGGAATTTTTGTGGCTAAAAAAGTTATAAGCAGAGGATTATGTCCAAGGGACATCAGATAGCAGCCAGAGTATGCTTGAGCTAAGCGAGAATTTCTGGAAACTCACATCAGATCCTTTTTCATTTGTTCAAAATTCATTTTACAGCCACTGGAGGCTATAAACAGACCCATAGAGTACTGATCTCACTCTGTGGATGTCCTCTCCTCTGGGACGCTGTCCCCAATACTGAGTGACCCACTGTGTACATCTGTAGGGCCACCAGGGCATGAGGTAGCCTTCGCCTCTGCAAGAACAAATTCCACAAAGAACGTCCTCCAGGCTGATGCAGCCTGCAGGGGGCAGGCTTTGGAGATGAGCTCTGGTGACATTTTAGTCCCACTTGCCCCTCCAGCTAAGCACCTTGTACAGTGCACAACATGATCAACCCTATGCAGCGGCCCTGAGGTAGCAGGGATCACACTCTCATCCATGCACATAATCCCCTGCTTTGATTCATACTCTGTCCTGAAAACATGTCCAAGGCACCATATGCAGGAGTCAACCAACCGTCTTAAGTTCTTTAGCAATTCGTATTCCCAGGGAGCTAAAATTATTTTCATATCCCTCTGTTAGATGCCATTGAGTCGAATCTGACTCACAGCGACTCCATGTGACAGAACAGAGCTGCCCCACAGGGTTTCCTAGGCTGTAATCTTTATGCAAGCAGATTGCCAGGTCTTTCTCCCGTGGAGGCGCTGGGAGGGTTTGAATCACCAATCTTTCAGTTAGCAGCTGAGTGCTTAACCATTGCACCACCAAGTTTCCTTAAAAATCCCTGTAGTCTGATGTTTTTCCCCTTTTCTATTCAATACATGGTTGCTTGGCTTGAGTTCAGTAAGTGCCTACTGAAGTTAAATATTTGCTGACTCAGCTCAGAACAGCTATGACTGAAGCGTGGTGGGGTCCTAGGCTCTTAAAAAAAAGGCTCTTACCACCTTGCTTTTTCCCCCCATCACTGTTCTTGAGGCACATCTATTGAACCCCAAGGACTGCAATAAAGTATTCAAATTGCTCAAATGCCAAGGCAGAGAAGGAAGATGGAGACATTGCTGGAAGGACATTGCTGATTACCAGGTGGCGCCATATGCAATTGCCAAATGTATTCATACATCCAGCAATGTGTGCACAAAGGTTCAAAGTCAGCCTACTAAAGGTATATGTGGAATGCTGATGTGTCCTACAAATATATTCAATTTTTAAGTCAAAACTGCAGCAGCACTTACCAAACTGTCTTCCTTCCCCAATGGTCTGTGAACTACTCACAGGCAAAGAACAGGTTTTACTCCCCTTGCATTCCTGGTCCCTTCAGTGGGCCTGGTACCCATTAGGCCTGCCATAAATGACCATGGAATGAAGGAATAAATACCTGAGACCCGAGCTCTGTCCTCAATGTCTCACTGCTAAGTGTCCATTTTACAGATGGATAAACTGAGTCTCAAAGCAGGAACGCCATCATCTTAATGTCATACTTACAGTTAATGGCAAGGAATCCTTAGGTGATGCAAATGGTTAATATGATCAGCTGCTAACTGAAAGGTTGGCGGTTCAAGTCCAACCAGAGGTACCTTGGAAGAAAGGCCTAGCGGTCTATTTCTGAAAAATATCAGCCATGAAAATCTTATGGAGCACAGTTCTTCTCTGACACACATGGGATCACCATGAGTGGGAGTCAACCCAATGGTCACTGGTAACTGGTTGTTAATGGCAAAGTGGGGACAGAAACTGTTCCAGGATGTCTTCCTTTTACCACTCTGCCTTGTGGGACAAAGGGCTCTTCCTGTGGGTTCTTAAGTCACAGGATCTCATCGCGGTCCCCTGACTTCTCTCCCAGGACGCTGCTCCAGTCAATGCCTCGGGCCCCTCCTTTGCTTTCCAGCCATGACTGTGCTTCTCCTACTGAGTGTGCTGATGGTGCCCTGTGTTGGTAAGTAAGGATATTTTACAGAATATTTCCAGCTTAGCAAATGATTAACAAGTCAGTGGAAAAAAAAAAAAAGTCAGTAGTCCATCTAAAATGAACACGGAGACATATCGTCAGATTTAACTTGACTTACTTATTTTCTCTTCTTCCCCCATCTACTAAGGATGGGAATTAAACATCAATGATAAGCTATAGGTTTAATTCAATTGATATTTTGTGCACCATGTGTAGTAAAGGAAAATGTAGGATGGGAGATGAGGTCTGGGGAAAGAGCCAGGCAGCCAGGTGTAACCTCTCCTCGGGATAACGCATCTGTCCCCTTTGGTCACACACTGCTGCCCCTTGCTTTGCTGATCTCCTTGGAGCGTGTCAGCCTTCTGGACATACAGCCATATCCCTGCCCCCTTTGTAGGTATGTCTGCTGGAAAGGGCACACTTTTCTATCCCCACATTCTACGGTTGAGTCCCACAACTCCAAAACCTAGAGACACCTAAGCAAGCTCCTAGGCAGCCTGAGGTCATAATGTCAGGTTCACCTGGAGTCTCAGCTAGGAATTTGAGGCTTCTGGCACTTACCTTTCAGTACTGTTAATTTATCTAGGCATTTTCTCCCTCCTTGCTCAGGTTTGGGTCAGATCAACTCTGGACAAGCACACTTAGCCTTTCTTCTCTAATGCTCCCTTCCAAACAGCAATGGTGCCAGGTGAAGCAAAGCGAATCCACAGTCTGTTGTTGTTGTTGATGTTAGGTGCTGTCGAGTCAGTTCCGACTCATAGCGACCCCATGTACTACAGAACGAAACATTGCCCGGTCCTGTGGAAGTATAACAATCATTGTTAGACTTCAGCCCATTGTTGCAGCCACTGTGTTAATGCATCTCATTGAGGGTTTTCTCTTTTTCCCTGACACTTTACCAAGCATGCTGTCTGTCTCCAGGATATGCCTCCTGACAACATGTCCAAAGTATATGAGACATAGTCTCACTATCCTTGCTTCTAAGGAGCACTCTGGTTGTACTTCTTTCAAGACAGATTTGTTCATTCTTTTGGCAGTCTGTGGTATATTCAATATTCTTCGCCAACACCACAATTCAAAGGCGTCAATTCTTCTTCACTCTTCCTTATTCATTGTCCAACTTTCACATGCATATGAGGGGATTGAAAACACCATGGCTTCAGTCAGGTGTACCTTAGTCCTCAAGGTAACATCTTCTCTTTTCAACACTTCAAAGAGGTCTTTTGCAGCAGATTTGCCCAATGCAATGTGTCTTTTGATTTCTTGACTGCTGCTTCCATGGGTGTTGATTTTGGATCCAAGTCAAAAGAAATCTTTGACAATTTCAATCTTTTCCCCACTTATCGTGATGTTGCTTATTAGTCCAGTTGTGAGGATTTTTTTTTTTTTCTTTATGTTCGGGTGTAATCCATACTGAAGGCTGTGGTCTTTGGTCTTCATCAGTAAGTGCTTCAAGTCTTCTTCATTTTCAGCAAGCAAGGTTGTGTCATCTGCATATTGCAGGTTGGTATTGATTGAGTCTTCCTCCAATCCTGATGCCCTGTTCTTCTTCATATAGTCCAGGTTCTTGGATTATTTGCTCAGCATACAGATTGAATAGGTATAGTGAAAGGACACAACCCTGATGCACACCTTTCCTGACTTTAAACTCTTGTTCTGTTCAAATGACTGCCTCTTGTTCTAGGTGCATGTTCCTCACGAGCACAATGAAGTGTTCTGTAATTCCCATTCTTCGCAATGTTATCCATAATTTGTCATGATCCACACAGTTGAATGCCTTTGCAATACGTACTGCGTTGTTTATCCTGACCACGACCCAAATTAGTGGGCAATACAATGAGTTTTCACATTACCTGGAAGTTTGCAAGGTGGAAATTACAGTATAACTGTATTACATAAGAATCAGAGCCTGTCCTTCATGGCCAAATCTCTTCCAAACACCATCCCAGACTTTCCTCCAAGCTAGAGAGGATCAGCCACTTGTTGCTGGGCCTCGATTGATTATTTACTTCTTCATATATGTTTTTCTTCTTGCTAAAACGTTATTGTCGTGATCTGGGTTCCTATTGCTGGTGTAACTGGGGCTTGTACGTAAGCACCTCAACTTTTTCCAAGACCTCAATTCAACTTGCTCAAACCCCAACTATGACCATGATGCACCTCATTTTGGATACAAAAAATGTCAAATATTCTAGGTTTTTTTTTTTAGTCTCTTCCCTATTTTTATCTTAAATGAGATCTTATTTACCAAAATCTATATTCCTAAATTTTTAAAGCTTATTTTATTTCTCTAAACTTTTCTTCTTCCAAAACAATAAATTTTCCTTTCTGATCAATAATCCTGCCCATTCAACATCTCTCCCACTTTCTGCCATGACTGCCAACTCTGCTACAGAGTCCCTTCTAGGCTCCTTACTGTTCTCAACATTGCATCCCTTGACCTATGTTATACCTCTTTTAGGAGGTTCTTTGCCTCTGCTCTGTTTCTTCTCTCTTACCGCCTCTTTAAAATTCTCTGTGGGTTTTTGTCAATCTTAAGGCATAAGCCCTCCCAACAGGACCATGAAATTGCCATTCCCTTCAGTGGGCCACAAATCAATCAATTTGCATAGTAATCCTACCAATCCCCGAAAATGAGGTAAATAAAAACCTTCCCACATTCTTTACACTTACATGGTTTCTCTGCTGTGTATCTTCTTTGAGGTAGATAAGAAAAATAATGGATGAAAACTATCCAACATTACTTAAATGTATATTGTTTCTCTCAGTTTCCTTCTCAGATGCATTCCAAACAATGAGGGACATCTGAAGACTGTCTCCCATTCCTTACAATTATAAAACCTCTCTCCACTTGTGAATTTTTATATGATTAGTAAAGTTTAAGGATTCACTAAAGAATTCCCCCCCACACACATCTGTCAGTTTGTTGTAATTTGGAGGTTTGCATGTTGCTGTGATTCTGAAGCTATGCCACTGGTATTCAGATACCAGCAGGGTCACCCATGGTGGACAGGTTTCAGCTGAGCTTCCAGACTAAGACAGACTAGGAAGAAGGACCCGCCAGTCTACTTCTGAAAAGCATTAACCAGGGAAATCGTATGAATAGCAGTGGAACATTGTCTGATATAGTGCCGGGGGATGATCCCCTCAGGTTGAAAAGCCCTCAAAATACCACTGGGGAAGAGCTGCCTCCTCAAAATAGATTCACACTTTGTACATTCCACGTTCTGATTATTAATGGATGTTCGCAGCTGTTTTTCATTTTGAGTCATGCCACACCAGCAAATGAAGGTCCCGAAAGCTTGACTCCACCCACGTCATTAAGGTCAACTCTACTTTGAGGAGGCAGCTATGAGACAGAATTAACTCGATGGCAATTTTTTTTTTTTAATATGGGTTTTCCTGAGATTGGTACATGTGTCTTTCTAAAATGCTTATTTTCTTATGAAATTGGGCCCATTAAAATTTTTCCTCTTTGTCTTGCATGCTTGATTTCTTTTTCTCTTTTTATTAGTTTGCCAATGCATTGTCATAATAAAAATGATAATGATATCCTTTTTTCAAAATTTTTATTGTGCTTTAAGTGAAAGTTTACAAATCAAGTCAGTCTCTCACACAAACACTTATATACTCCTTGCTACATACTCCCAATTGCTCTCCCCCTAATGAGACAGCCCGCTCTCTCCCTCCACTCTTTCTTTTCACGTCCATTCCGCCAGCTTCTAATCCCCTCTACCCTCTCATCTCCCCTCCAGGCAGGAGATGTCAACATAGTCTCAAGTGTCCACCAGATCCAAGAAGCTCACTCCTCACCAGCATCCCTCTCCATCCCATTGTCCAGTCCAATCCCTGTCTGAAGAGTTGGCTTTGGGAATGATTCCTTTCCTGGGCCAACAGAAGGTCTGGGGACCATGACCACCGGGGTCCTTCCAGACTCAGTCAGACCATTAAGTCTGGACTTTTTACGAGAATTTGGGGTCTGCATCCCACTGCTCTCCTGCTCCCTCAGGAGTTCTCTGTTGTTCCCTGTCAGGGCAGTCATTTGTTGTAGCCAGGCACCATCTAGTTCTTCCGGTCCCAAGCTGATGTAGTCTCTGGTTTATGTGGCCCTTTCTGTCTTTTGGGCTCGTAATTACTTTGTGTCCTTGGTGTTCTTCATTCTTCTTTGGTCCAGGTAGGTTGAGACCAATTGATGCATCTTAGATGGCCGCTTGCTAGCGTTTAAGACCCCAGATGCCACTCTCCAAAGTAGGATGCAGAATGTTTTCTTAACAGATTTTATTATGCCAATCGACTTAGATGTCCCCTGAAACCATGGCCTCCAAACCCCTGCCCCCGCTACGCTGGCCTTCGAAGCATTTAGTTTATTCAGGAGACTTCTTTGCTTTTGGTTTAGTCCAGTTGTGCTGACCTTGCCTGTATTGTGTGTTTTCTTTCCCATCATCTAAAATAGTTCTTATCTACTATCTAATTAGTGAATACCCCTCTCCCACCCTCCCTACCCCTCTTGTACCCATCAAAGAATATTTTCTTCTCAGTTTAAACTATTTCTCGAGTTCTTACAATAATGGTCTTATACAATATTTGTCCTTTTGCACCTGACTAATTTCACTCAGCATAATGATGATATCCTCTTTTATGATAAATTGTGACAAATCTTTTTGGTATGCCCCTAGGGATTTTTTTCTCCAATATGAACACCTAGCATTCAAAAAATTATAGCTATATAAAGTTTTAGTGCAAATATATACATTTATGAATGGATTAAAATGGGCGATCCCTTCAGTCCCAATTAGGCCCAGCTGAGTGTATGACCTCAGGAGATAAGTCTGCCCACCCAAATCCATCAGTTCTTGGTCTAGACACTATGGGGGAAAGGTAAGGTTTTCAGGTCAGTGCCTGTATTCTCCTATCAAAGAAGTGGGAATGGTGGGTCAATCCGGGTCCTCCAAGAAGAAAATGGCAAAGTGGGGTTAAGTGTGAAAAGGTTTTATCAGGGAAAACGCCTGGGAGAACAAATGGGGCAGGAGCCAGGAAAAGCTGGGAGAACCATTAGATGGCTGTGCAGGTGCAGGGGAGAGGGAGAGAAGGATGAGTGAAGCATCCTACACCACTGTGCAACCCAAGAAAGGGCTGAAAAGGCCATCAGAGAGGCCTCCAGCCAAAGATGCCCACCAGAGGAGTCCTGTGTCTCTCAGGAACCAGACCTGCCTTAACGTCCCCACCTTGCCATGTCATTCATTGGCTGGGAGCAGCTGTGGGGGACATGGGCTCACTGCAAACACTGTGACTGATTTCAGACTCAAGAAGCTGGGCCCTCAGCCAATTAAGCTTTCTGGGGTTGGAGTTTTTCAAGGTGCTTTCTCATGGCAAGCCCAAGTAGCCACCGGAATCAGATTCCAAGATGGTGCCATGTTGACAGTGGGGAGGGTGTCTGTGCCCTGTGGCAGGCCTGGAAGTTGCCTCCGAGTTGCTCCCTCAACCGTGTTGGAACAGATGCCTCTGTCCTTCTTCTCCTCACTCACAGGTGGCTCGTTAATTCCAACTGCAGGAGTTACCTGGCAGGCTGGTGGTCAGGTGTGTGATAGGAGGGGAGAGACCCCTGAACCTTGCACTAAACCACGTACACCCTTTACCAGTGGCTCTACATTGGAGCACCCTCCACCAGCCCCATATCATAAAGCATGTGTTAGTTCCCACTGTTCTCTCGGTGTGTTTATCTCCTTCCAAAACCTCTGGGAACAGAGCTGGGTATAGGTAGTGTTCGTGCATTCTTGGTTGGTCTTCTGTGAAGAACACTTAATACTATCAAATCCTACCCATAACCACCTACAGTCTTTACCATTCCACTGTCCGATAGTTTATTCATAGTTTACTAGACTAGGATTCTGTGATTCCAGAAGGCCATCTCACTCACTGGATGATAAATTGACCATTCAACAATATATAGTTCAACTACTCTATGTTTGGAGCCCTGGTGGCACAGCGGTTAAGAGCTCGGCTGCTAATCAAAAGGTCGGCAATTAGAATTCACCAGCTTTCCTTGGAAACCCTATGGAACAGTTCTACTCATAGGGTCACTTTGAGTCAGAATTGACTCGAAGGCAAAGAAAAACAAAAATCGTATGTTCATTTGTTCATTAAGCAGATATTCATTGAAATCCTACTGTAGATGGCTGCAAGGATAAATTTGTCATAGTGTTTTCCCTCAATAAGTTCCTAGTTTAGCAGGGGAAACAGTCACATAACCAGATCATTGCAACACTCTACACAGTAAGTACAATGAAAGAAGAATGCCCATGGCACTATGGGAGGGCAGGGGAGGCATCCTTACCCAGCCTAGATAAGGGGTCAGGTAAGGTGTCTTGAACTTGGAAGAAAAACTAAAAACCAAACCCACTGCTGTCAAGTCAATTCTAACTCACAGCAGCCCTACAGACAGAGTAGAACTGCCCCATGGGGTTTCCAAGGAGCGGCGGGTGGATTTGAACTGCTGACCTCAAAAAACCAGTAAGAGTCAGTACCGCAAAAGGGACCAGGTACAGAGGAGGGCGTCCCAGGCAGAGGGGTTCACACAAGCAAAGGCAAGCTGGGAAAAGGCAGTTTGATACTTCTAGAAAACAACAATACAAGCTTTTCGGCAGCTCTGGCGCATAAAGTTCCTGGCTGGGAGGGGTAGGAGATGATTCAGGAGAGGCAGGCAGGGGCCAGGTCAAGAAAAGCCTTATGTGCCAGATGTCCCTGAGTGGAGCAAACGGTTTGCATTTGATTACTAACCTAAAGGTTGGTGGTTCAAACCCACTCAGTGGCCTGAAGAAAAAAGTCCTGGTGATCTGCTTCCTAAAGATTAGAGCCAAGAAAACCCTATGGAGGCAGAGCCAAGATGGCGGAATAGACAGGCGCTTCCGTCGAGCCCTCTTTACAACAAAGACCCAAAAAAACAAGTGAAACGAGTATATTTGTGACAAGCTGGGAGCCCTGAGCATGAAAGGCAAGCTTAGGCAACGAACTGAGGGACAGGGGAAGGAAGAGACTGTTCAGAAGCGGAGAGGAGTAGCCGGACCTCAATCGCCAGGAGCCCTCAGGCACCATTCCCGGAGCGGCAGCGGCAGCAGCAGCGGTGGCAGCGGGCTGGTCCTAGCGTTCGGCCACAGTTTCCTCAGGGAGAAGCAGCCCACTCACACCTCCGGAACCTGAGGAGAAGGGCGCTCTCGGCAAAAGCTAAGTACTTGCGTATATTTTACCCTGCCCCCACCCCACCCCCAACCCAGCTTCAGCTGCTAAATCCCTGGGCCTGGGCCTGGTGAGCGCCTGGAGCCATCCTCCCGGCCTTGGGGAAGGAAAAAATTTGCAACTGGGGGGAAAAGATAATTTGCTAGTTCCATTTTTTTTTTTTAATTAACTGGGGGAGCTCAGGACAGAAGTGGCTCCTGTCCAGGCATAAACCATCCGTGGACCTTGAGCACCTTTCCCTTCTGCATGGACCTCTGTGGGCCTATTTCGGGAGAATAGGCCCTTGTTGGCAAACTCCAACCATTTTAGCTGTGTGGTGGAGAGGTGGGTGTTTGACATTTGACATTGCTTTGCCTATTAAACAAGGTCCTCACCTACCCACAACAGGGCCCTAAGGACTGGTGGCTCCACTTGGGTCGCCCAGCCACCCACGACAGGGGTCCGGGGATAACTGGTACCTCCCAGTACTTATAACCAAAAACTTTGGGTCCCCATGGTCCCTGTGCAGAGCCCACCCACCAGCACACTCTAGGGAACAGAGACAGGTTTTCCTCAGAGACACTTGGGGGTCAGTTCTCAGTCCCCTGCCTTGTTCAGAGCGTGACCCCCTGCTGCAATCAGATACGGGTATATACGCCAATCACCCCTGCCCCTCGAAGACTGTAGGACAGAGCTTGTACCACACACTTGTTATCAGCTACCTGGAAACCTGAGCTGAATTCATACAAGAAAACTGAATGGACTCCTAGACTGATATACCTGATAACAGCTCTAGCCAGCTGGGGACAGGACAACAGAGCTTCAAAGGCGAAAATAATCCAGCTAGCTCACTCAAGCAACCCATAGGGGTGTACCAAAACAAAACAAAGCAAGCAGCTATGACACAGCAAGCAAGCATAAACTAATACAATAACTTATAGATGGCTCAGAGACAACAGTCAATATCAAGTCACATAAAGAAACAGACCATGATCACCTCAACAGGCTCTCAAAACAAAGAATTCAGGGATCTTCTAGTTGAAAGTGCATTTCTGGAATTACCAGATGCAGAATACTAAAGTTTAATATACAGAAAGCCCTTTAAGACATCAGGAAGGAAATGAGGCAATACGCAGAGCAAGCCAAGAAACACACAGAAAAAACAACTGAAGAAATTAGAAAGATTATTCAGGAACATAATGAAAAGTTTAATAAGCCGGAAAAATCCATAGACAGACAGCAATCAGAAATTCAGAAGATTAACAATAAAATTACAGAAGTAGACAACTCAATAGAAAGTCAGAGGAGCAGAATTGAGCAAGTAGAAGCTAGAATTTCTGAACTCGAAGATAATCACATGGCACTAACATATTTGAAGAAAAATCAGATAAAAGAATTAAAAAAAATGAAGAAACCTTAAGAATTATGTGGGACTCTATCAAAGAGAAATAACCTACAAGTGATTGGAGTACCAGAACAGGGAGGATAACAGAAAATACAGAGAAAATTGTTGAGGATTTGTTGGCAGAAAATTTCCCTGATATTGTGAAAGATGACACGATATCTATCCAAGATGCTCATCGAACTCCACTTAAGGTAGATCTGAAAAGAAAGTCACCAAGACATATTACAATTAAGCTTGCCAAAACCAAAGTTAAAGAGACAATTATAAGAGCAGCAAGGGATAAAAGAAAAGTCACCTACAAGGGAGAGCCAATAAGAATAAGTTCAGACTACTCGGCAGAAGCCATGCAGGCAAGAAGGCAATGGGATGACATATTTAAAAAATTAAACGAAAAAAATTGCCTGCCAAGAATCATATATCCATCAAAACTATCTCCTAAATATGAAGGTGAAATAAAGACATTTCCAGATAAACACAAGTTGAGGGAATTCGTAAAAACCAAACCAAAACTACAAAAAATACTAAACGGAGTTCTTTGGCTAGAAAATCAATAACATCAGGTATCGACCCAAGACTAGAACACTGGGCAGAGCGAACAGAAGTCAACCCAGATAGGGAAATCCAAAAAAACAAAGCAAGATTATTAAAAAAAAAAAAAAAAAAAAGCCCAACACGGGGTAACAGTGATAGTATTATATAAAAGAAGACAACATTAAAATAATAAAAAGGGACTAAGAAATGTAATCATACACCTTCCATATGGAGAGGAAGATACGGCGATACAAAGAAATAAAAGTTAGTTTTAAATTTAGAAAAATAGGGGTAAATAATAAGGTAACCACAAAGGAGACAAACTATCCTACTTATCAAAATAGAATACAAGGGAAAAATACAGACTCAGCAGAAACAAAATCAACAACAACAAATATGAGGAAAGGACAATAGATAAAGAAAACCTATTCAGCGCATAAAATCAAGTGGGAAAAAGAAGCTGTCAACACACACAAAAAGACATCGAAATGATAGCACTAAATTCATACCTATCCATAATTACTCTGAATGTAAATGGACTAAATGCACCAATAAAGAGACAGAGAGTGGCAGAATGGATTAAAAAATAAGATCCGTCTATATGCTGCCTACAAGAGATACGCCTTAGACTTAGAGACACAAACAAACTAAAACTCAAAAGGATGGAAAAAAATATATCAAGCAAACAACAATCAAAGAAGAGCAGGAGTGGCAATATTAATTTATGACAAAATAGACTTTAAAGTTAAATCCATCAGAAAGGATAATGAAGGACACCATATAATGATTAAAGGGACAATACACCAAGAAGATATAACCATATTAAATATTTATGCACCCAATGACAGGGCTGCAAGATACATAAAACAAACTATCAGCATTGAAAAGTGAGATAGACAGCTCCACGATACTAGTAGGAGACTTCAACACACCACTTTTGGTGAAGGACAGGACATCCAGAAAGAAGCTCAATAAAGATGGGGAAGATCTAAATGCCACAATCAAACAAATTGACCTCGTAGACATACACAGAACACTTCACCCAACAGCAATCAAGTATACTTTCTTTTCTGGTGCACATGGAACATTCTCTAGAATAGACCGCATATTAGGTCATAAAGCGAGACTTAGCAGAATCCAAAACACTGAAATATTACAAAGCATCTTCTCTGATCATAAGGCCATAAAAGTGGAAATCAGTAACAGGAAAAGCAGGGAAAAGAAATCAAACACTTGGAACCTGAACAATACCCTGCTCAAAAAGACTGAAATATAGAAGACATTAAGGATAGAATAAAGAAATTCATAGAATTCGATGAGAACAAAAACACTTCTATCAGAACCTTTGGAACACAGCAAAAGCGGTGCTCAGAGGCCAGTTGATACCAATAAATGCCCACATCCAAAAAGAAGAAAGGGCCAAAATCAAAGAACTACCCCTACAACTTGAACAAATAGAAAGAGAGCAACAAAAGAAACCCACAGGCACCAGAAGAAAACAAATAATAAAAATTAGAGCTGAACTAAATGAAATAGAAAACAGAAAAACAATTGGAAGAATTCACAAGGCCAAAAACTGTTTTTTTGAAAAACTCAACAAAATTGATAAACCATTGGCCAAACTGACAAAAGAAAAACAGGAGAGGAAGCAAATAACCTGAATAAGAAATGAGATGGGTGATATTACAACAGACCCAACTGAAATTAAAAGAATCATATCAGATTACTATGAAAAACTATACTCAAACAAATTTGAAAACCTAGAAGAAATGGATGAATTCCTAGAAGCACACTACCTACCTAAACTAACACAAACAGAGGTAGAACAACTAAATAGACCCATAACAAAAGAAGAGATTGAAAAGGTAATCAAAAAACTCCCAACAAAAAAAAAGCCCCGGTCCAGATGGCTTCACTGCAGAGTTCTACCAGACTTTCAGAGAAGAGTTAACACCACTACTACTAAAGGTATTTCAGAGCATAGAAAAGGATGGAATACTACCGAACTCATTCTGTGAAGCCACCATATCCCTGATACCAAAACTAGGTAAAGACACCACAAGAAAAGAAAATTATAGACCTATGTCCCTCACGAATGTAGATGCAAAACATCTTCAACAAAATTCTAGCCAATAGAATTCAACAACATATCAAAAAAATAATTCACCACGACCAAGTGGGATTCATACCAGGTATGCAGGAATGGTTCAACATTAGAAAAACAGTTCATGTAATCCACCACATAAATAAAACAAAAGACAAGAATCACATGATTTTATCAATTGATGCAGAAAAGGCATTTGACAAAGTTCAGCACACATGATAAAAACTCTCAGCAAAATAGGAATAGAAGGAAAATTTCTCAACATAATAAAGGGCATTTATACAAAGCCAACAGCCAACATCACCCTAAATGGAGAGAGCCTGAAAACATTCCCACTGAGATCAGGAACCAGAGAAGGCTGCCCTTTATCACCACTGTTATTCAACATTGGCCTGGAAGTCCTAGCCAGAGCAATTAGGCTAGATAAAGAAATAAAGGGCATGCAGATTGGCAAGGAAGAAGTAAAAGTATCTCTATGTGCAGATGACATGATCTTATACACAGAAAACCCTAATGAATCCTCCAGAAAACTACTGAAACTGATAGACGAGTTCAGCAGAGTATCGGGATACAAGATAAACATACAAAAATCAGTTGGATTCCTCTACACCAACAAAAAGATCATCGAAGAGGAAATCACCAAATCAATGCCATTTACAGTAGCCCCCAAGAAGATAAAATACTTAGGAATAAATCTTACCAGAGATGTAAAAGACTTATACAAAGAAAACTACAGTACACTTCTGCAAGAGACCAAAAGAGACTTACATAAGTGGAAGAACATACCTTGCTCGTGGATAGGAAGACTTAACATTATAAAAATGTCTATTCTACCAAAAGCGATCTATACATTTAATGCAATTCCAATCCAAATCCCAAGGAGATTCTTTAAGGAGATGGAGAAACAAATCACCAACTTCATATGGAAGGGAAAGAGGTCCCGGATAATAAGGCATTACTGAAAAAGAAGAACAAAGTGGGAGGCCTCACACTACCTGATTTTAGAACCTATTATACTGCCACAGTAGTCGAAACAGCCTGGTACTGGTATAACAGCAGATACCTGGACCAATGGAACAGAATTGAGAATCCAGACATAAATCCATCCACATATGAGCAGTTGATATTTGACAAAGGCCCCAAAACAGTTAAATGGGGAAAAGACAATCTTTTTAACAAATGGTGCTGGCATAACTGGATATCCATCTGCAAAAAAAATGAAACAAGACCCATACCTCACTCCATGCACAAAAACTAACTCAAAATGGATCAAAGACCTAAATATAAAATCTAAAACGATAAAGGTCATGGAAGAAAAAATAGGGACAACGTTAGGAGCCCTAATACATGGCATAAACAGTATACAAAACATTATAAAGAACACAGAAGAAAAACTAGATAACTGGGAGCTCCTAAAAATCAAACACTTATGCTCATCCAAAGACTTCACCAAAAGAGTAAAAAGACTACCTACAGACTGGGAAAAACTTTTTAGCTATGACATTTCTGATCAGCGCCTGATCTCTAAAATCTACAGGATACTGCAAAAACTCAACTGAAAAAGACAAATAACGCATTTAAAAAGTGGGCAAAAGATTTATGAATAGACACTTCACCAAAGAAGACATTCAGGTAGCTAACAGATATATGAGGAAATGTTCATGATCATTAGCCATTAGAGAAATGCAGATCAAAACTACAATGAGATTTCATCTCACTCCGACAAGGCTGGTGTTAATCCAAATAACACAAAATAATAAATATTGGAGAGGCTGTGGAGAGATTGGAACCCTTCTACACTGCTGGTGGGAATGTCAAATGGTGCAACCACTTTGGAAACCGATTTGGCACTTCCTTAAAAAGTTAGAAATAGAACTACCATACGATCCAGCAATCCCACTCCTTGGAATATATCCTAGAGAAATAAGAGCCTTTACACGAACAGATATATGCACACCCATGTTCATTGCAGCACTGTTTATAATAGCAAAAACATGGAAGCAACCAAGGTGCCCATCAATGGATGAATGGATAAATAAATTATGGTATATTCACACAATGGAATACTACGCATCGATAAAGAACAGTGAGGAATCTGTGAAACATTTCATAACATGGAGGAACCTGGAAGGCATTATGCTGAGTGAAATCAGTCAGTTGCAAAAGGACAAATATTGTATAAGACCACTACTATAAGAACTTGAGAAATAGTTTAAACTGAGAAGAAAACATTCTTTTGTGGTTATGAGAGCGGGGAGTGAGGGAGGGTGGGAGAGGGGTATTCACTAATCAGATAGTAGATAAGAACTACTTTAGGTGAAGGGAAAGACAGCACACAATACAGCGGAGGTCAGCACAATTGGACTAAATCAAAAGCAAAGAAGTTTCCTGAATAAACTGAATGCTTCAAAGGCCAGCATAGCAGGGGCAGGGGTCTGGGGACCATGGTTTCAGGGGATGTCTAAGTCAATTGGTATAATAAAATCTATTAAGAAAACATTCTGCATCCCACGTTGAAGAGCGGCATCTGGGGTTTTAATTGCTAGGAAGCAGCCATCTAAGGTGCATCAATTGGTCTCAACCCACCTGGATCAAAGAAGAATGAAGAACACCGAGGACACAAGGTGATTACGAGCCCAAGAGACAGAAAGGGCCACATGAACCAGCGACTACATCATTCTGAGACCAGAAGAACTAGATGGTGCCCAGCTACATCCGATGACTGCCCTGACAGGGAACACAACAGAGAACCCCTGAGGGAGCAGGCGAGCAGTGGGATGCAGATCCCAAATTCTCATAAGACCAGACTTAATGGTCTGACTGAGACTAGAAGGACCCCAGTGGTCATGGCCCCCAGACCTTCTGTTGTCCCAGGACAGGAACCATTCCTGAAGCCAACTCTTCAGACATGGATTGGACTGGACAATGGGTTGGAGAGGGATGCTGGTGAGGAGTGAGCTTCTTAGATCAGGTTGACATTTGAGACTATGTTGACATCTCCTGCCTGGAGGGGAGATGAGAGGGTGGAGGGGGTTAGAAGCTGGTGGAATGGACACGAAAAGAGAGAGTGGAGTGAGGGAGCAGGCTGTCTCATTAGGGGGAGAGTAATTGGGAGTGCGTAGCAAGGTGTATATGGGTTTTTGTGTGAGAGACTGACTTGATTTGTAAACTTTCACTTAAAACACAATAAAAATTATTAAAAAGGGAGGGAGGGAAGGAGGGAGGGAGGGAGGGAGGGAGGGAGGAAGGAAGGAAGGAAGGAAGGAAGGAAGGAAGGAAGAAAATGCTATGGAGCATTGCCCTGAGATAATTTTTAAACCTTAGACCAAAAATACCCCCTGAAGCCTTCTTAAAACCAAATAATAGTTTTGCTTAACTAGTAAAGAATGTCTGCTTTGAGCATTATGCTCTTTTAAGATCTATCTCTATGGGATCAAATTGACAACAGCAAATTGAGAGATTAGATAGGGACCTTAGGGGCAGTGAATTTGTTAATGGGGGAGGAACAACTCAGAAAAGGGGGGTGAGAATGGTCGCACAACTCCAAGAATGTAATCAATGTCACTAAATTCTATGTGTAGAAACTGTTGAATTGGTGTATGTTTCGGTATGTATATTCTCAACAACACACACACACACACACACACAAAAACCCTATGGAGCAGTTCTTCTCTGTAACACACAGGTTTGCCATGAGTGATAATGGACTGGATAGATGCTAGGGTGGGAAGAGTCTCATTTTCATGGTCTGTAAAGTAACAGTAATAATAGACACCTCACAACCTTGGCGAGATGGTAAGATGAAGAGTTGCATGTAAAATAAAGCACTAAGCTCTGTACCTGGAACAACACAGATACCAGTCACCTTCCCACTTACAACAACAAACTTCCTGAATCTGGATCTATTTTATTCTGGTGAATTACATCCTTATATTGCCTCGGACCATCCTTCTTTTCCCCCTCTGGCCTTTGCCAAAGGAGCCTTGGTAGAGCAATGGTTATATGCTCTGCTACTAACCAAAAGGTCAGTGGTTTGAACCCACCAGCCACTCCTTTCTCCATGGAAGAAAGATGTGGCTGTCTGCTTCCGTAAAGATGACAGCCTTGGAAACCCTATGGGGCAGTTCTGCTCTGTCTTATAGGGTCACTATGAGTCAGAATTAACTTGAAGGCAATGTATTTGTTTTTTTTTTTTTTTTTTGGCCTTTGCCAATGAACTAATTTAGTTTCCTGGGATAAACAATTCAAAATCCAAGGTGACCTTCTTAGTTGCTAGTGAAAGTGTGTGGGGATTGATGTCCTGGAGGTAGACAGGGATGGAGGGGGAGCAAGCACCCTGAATTAACACACACACACACACACACACACACACACACACACGATAAGATCATCCCCCACCCATCAGAGGAGGAAGTTCATTACTGGTCACACAAAAGAAATTGGAGTGAAGACACTATCAAGGAGCAGGCAATATTTTACAATTGCTGCTCAGTTGGACAGCAGGGAGTCTTAGCCATAGGCTCTCATACTAATTAAACAGATCCCAAGGCAATTACGCCAAATGTCAAAGGCACCAGAGCAATTATATGGGCTCTGTGATAGGGCCTCAAACCGAGGCTCCATCTTTGGCCAGAAATTGACACATTTTGCAGGGCACTCAGCAAGAGAATTTTCCTGCCCTGGGAACCATTTCCAGAACTTGGCAGAGAAGAGCCGAGGCCCAGACCCCTTCCTTTCACCCTCAAAATGGAAGTCAGCCTACAGACATGCTTTGTTTCATCTGCCCAGCATTTAATTTTAATTTTGAACCAGGAGTTTAAAATTGGAAGATCTTACAAAAAATTAGATTTGCATGAAATTTTGAAAAACCCAAATGTGAGTTCATAGAGGGACTCCTTGCCCAAGGCCTGGGCTGAGCCACAGCTGCCCTCCCTCTGTGACCCAGGTCTGTCTTTTCCTCAGTCCCCGCCACTCCCTATTGCTTCCTAGCATGAGCCGCTTCTCTCATTTACTTTACCTGCTTTGGGTTTGCAGTCCCGTGTTTTAGGCTGCACCCACATTTTCCCTGTCCTAGACAACTGCTTTCAGCTCAAGTATTACTGGGCTCTGGGTCTCAGCCCTTCCAAGCATTTCTTCATGGCTCCTAGAGTGCACTCAACAAACGTGGTTAAGGTTCTAGTTGTTTCGGTGATGAGGAAGGCCTTGGAGCTGCAGCAATGATAAGGGCTTAGAGTCTAATGGGAGAGATGACAAGTCCTGAGACTCTGAGAATCAGGGTGCACAGTGCCGGGGTAGGTAGGGGTCACCAGTAAGAGGTGGGGGATGGAGCTCAGAGCACAGGGGCCTCCAGAGCCCTCCCAGAGTGAAGGGGGCTGAAGAGGGGAGGGACTGAGGAACGACTTCCATGAGGTGATGTTCAAACTAAGACTTAACCCTTGTGGCTTTCAGATTGACAGGGCTTCCAAACAGTATCAAATGGATCTCTCTGACTAAATTCACCACTTGATGAAGAAAGAAGAAAATCTTTAGACATTTCTTACTACCCACAGGCATTATGTTGTTGTTGATAGATGCCAATGAGTTGATTTCGACTCATAGCAACCCATGTGACAGACTAGAACTTCCCTGTAGGGTTTCCTAGGCTGCAATCTCTACCAGATCAGATTGCCGGGTATTTCTCCCACGGAGCCACTGGGTGAGTTTGAACTGGTAACCTTTTGGTTAGCAGCTGAGCACCTGACTGTTTGCACCACTAGCGTTCCTTACATGCGTTATATTGCTGGGGAGAAAAATGTGTGTGAGCATGGATCAGGCCCATAAGCTCCCTGAGCCTCTCCCTCAGCGGTCTGTGGTCCAGCTGGGGTTCCAGCTACCAGCTATTTGTCCCATTGCTCCAGGCTGCAACCTCATACCCCACCATGGCAAAATGCCACTGAAGGTGGTGGTGGTATTTGTGCCCTGTTACAAGGTCCCCACCATATCACCATTGTCCCCACAAGCAACGTTTCTCAAAAAGAGGTTTCTAGACCACTAGCTTCAACACTAGCAGGGGAGCTTGTCAAAAACACCAGTAATTGTCCGTCTATCTCCATTTCATACTGTGAGTGACTTAAAGGTAAGGCCCTTATCTTATTTGTCTTTCTGCTTCGAGCATCAGCAATGTTGCATATATGCAAGAATGAATATCAGCCTAAAACGGGACTATAGAAACTCAAGTCTTGTGGAGAAAAAAGCTATCCCCCTACTTGAAAAAAGTTACAGTAATGAAGCACAAAACTTACTATGAATTTCCTCATGACCAGGGTGAATGGGGACATGAAATGCTTAAAATAGTGCCTGGAACAAAATTAACAGCTCCCAAGCAAAAGATTGGGCATTTGAGTCTACCCAGAGGCACCTTGGAAGAAAGGCCTGGTGATCTGTTTCCGAAAACTCAGCCAGACCAGCTGATTCGGACTCGAGTGAGGACATGGGCAGGGTGTGTGCTGAGCCTGATCCCAGGTGACTTTGATGCTGGCAGTCTTAAGAATACCACAGTCCTGGATGATAAATTATTTGCGGGTTGGGATCCTGTCAATGTCTATACTTATTTCCACCACTGCCCCAACTCTAGAAGCTCTAAGTAAACATGCAATCAATGTAAATATAAACAGTATGCTTCAGGACAAGTCCCCAAATCTCTCCATCCCCAACCAGAATGCCACTGTTGAGGGTCACTGATGTACATACAACCAGTCACCCTTTACCTTCTTCAGGGGCTCCACATAGATTGGCACATAACAGTTTCTAGAAAACTGCACATGGAATTGAACTTAAATGCATGCCCTCTGCCTTCTGGCTGCCATCTGGCAGCCTTGGCTCAGAGGGTGAGTGGCGGTGGTGGTAGCGCTAACCCTGCTCTCCTTCCATCTCTTCCTCACCTGCAGGGGGACACCCTCTGGACACCCCGCACCTGCCCCAGGACCTGCCTGCAGGACTCTCAGCAAATATCAGTAAGGATTATTTGAAGTTTTCTTAGGCAACCCAGCTGGGCAGAAATTTGTCTAGGATACCGGCAGAGGAAATTACCCCTTCTGAATATACCCAAGAGCCACTTACTGCAGTGGCATTCTCAGTAAAGTGATTCAAGTGGGACCCAAAGGAACTCTCCCCTCAGGGACTCTGCCTGAGACTTCACCACTGGTCACTCCTTTGAGACAAAGTTCTGAAAGCTCCCATCAAAAGGCAAAGGTCAGCCAAAGGAGGAAAGCAGGAGAAGGAAGTAAACATGCTGGTCATGAGCATTAATATGGTAACTGTATCTTAGCATTAAATGGAGCTCTGAGCTCCCTAGAAGGTAGGACATAAAGAGATAGAGGTGTACTGCAATGCTCTGGTTATAAGGAAGAAGAGCCTCTGTTTGTTCCTTAGGGAAAGGAAAGTTTTCCTGGTGCTGGAGCTTATAGATTTGTCAGGTGGGTCTTACGTGGGCATCACTAAGGAACGCAATGTGTTATGAACTAGTTGATGATGTCAGCTCTGAATCAAGGGGTGATTACCACCCTTTCAGAGAGGTGAGCTGAATTGATCAAATGATTTATCCATGAGCCTATGCAAGCTAAGTGATCAGGTTCCACCCAGACTCCAAGGACAAGTAGCCTCTCTCCAAATGGCATAACCCCAATGGGAAGTGCAATGCCCAACAAGGGGTCTTCTTCAGCTAGACATTTAGACTCACAGGTCACGCTCAGCACTTAGAGGGATGAAGGCCAGAAAACATGTGCCCACAGGGCATCGCCAGCTTAGAAGCTTTGTTCTCTGTAGGAGTCAGTATCTGGAGTAACAACTTCAGAGAGATAATTTCAGGACGTCCAAGGAAACCAGTTACATGAGACATCACACTCAGGGAGACCTAGAATGATGACTTCCCACCCGGAAGTCTATTTATAGCTCATCCATAGTTCCTTGCAGTCCAGATACACCTCACCAGCCATGTTGCCTAGTAACAGTTTACATTTCACCCTCTTCAGGTTTCCAGGGTAACACAGTTAGAAAGTTAATCCAAGGTCAAATTTGCCCTTAAAGAAAGGAGAAAGGGCTTTACTCATGCTTTACCCAAGAGGTGGGCAGGGCTAGCGGGAAAGGAACTAAGGCCCTCTAATTTGTTTTCTCCATCTTCTACTTAGATATCACATTCTTCAATGGGATGTTTAAAAACGTGGAAAGCGTGGCTGAAATTTTTGGTAAGTTAAATCTGAAATGACCTTTATCCACCAAGCGCCTGGCACTTAGTAGGTGCTCAAATACTATGAATGTCTGTACCTCTTCTCCTCCTACATGGGCTTTTAGTTCTCTAGGCTATAGACTCTCCAGACCGTATCACATAGGATATAGTCAGTCAATTAATGGTGATTTTTAAAAATAATAAACAAATTATTACACCAAATAAACAGCCTGAAGGCACCTGGATTGGTGCAGTGGCTCAACACTGGTATCAGAGACCCAGCAGCCTGGTGCTTTCTTTCCTCTCTGGGTCCCTGAGCATGTTGGGCTTTCAACTTTTGGCTTGGAGCCTCATGATTACAAGGTGGCTGCTGCAGTGCCAGCCAGCACATCCTCACCCACATTCAAGGAAAAAGAAAAATGCAGATAAAAAAGGATCTTCTTCTTACATGCCTCTCCTCTTTTATAGGAACAAAATCTCTCCCAGAAGCCCCTAACAGATTTCCCTTAAGTTTTGTTAGCTAGGTCTGGGTCACATTCTCAGCTCTAGACCAATCACTGGCATGGAAATTTCCATGACAAGCTAAGAATTATCATGAAACATCCCCAGGGACTTGGGGAGAAGGCTTGGCTTCCCTGAGTACTTTTCAGTTTTGTTAGTAAAGAAAAAGGGCTAAAATGGCTGTTAGGTGGCAAGCAGCAGAGACCATGACTTATAAACGTGCTTCCTTCAATTGTTCACAGTGGTTCTGAGTATGCAGTAGGTGCTTAGGGGGTTAATGGCAAATGGCATGTCAAGTCTTACGAGGTAGTCATCAACCCCAACTACAGGAAGTCCAGGGAGTGGGCTCCCTCCTGGACTCTGGTTCCCAGGCCCACCAGCCTCTTCTCTCTCCTCCTCCTACAGACTGCCTGGGCTCCCACTTCACCTGGCTGGAAGCTGTCTTCACCAACTTCCCCATTCTGCTTCAATTTGTGAACGGTATGAAGTGCGTGGCTGACCTCTGCCCCCGGGACCTGAAAGACTATGGCTGTGCCTGCAGGTTTGAGATGGAAGGTCTGCCTGTGGATGAGTCTGACAGGTGAGAGAGATCAACAGGTGAGCAAGAGCAAAAGGGGAGCTCACGGGAGCCCTGGCTGATGCCTTGGGCAGAGTGCAGACATGGAAAACTCCCTGGACTGGGACTTGAGAGAGCTCTTCATTCTATTACTTATGTTGGGTGACTGGTTTCCTCATCCTTCACCTGGGAGTGTGATCTGTGATCTGCTCACGTTCTAGGGCATTATCAGGATCCAGTGTCATGTCTGAGAAGCAAAGCTCCACTTTAGTGTTTCTCAAAGTTTAGAGAATCAGGACTTATATCAGAACCACCGGGATACTTGCTAAAATGCAGATGCCTGAGACCCCCTCCCAGGCCCCTTGGCTCAGAATAAGGAGAACCTGGAAGGCTGAATTTTAAACAAGACCCCCAGGCGGTCTGCAAGCATAACAAAATTTGAGAATTATTTTTTAATCAGAGCTGTCCCTGAATAAAATAACCACCTGAATAGCCACCAGGGGTAAAGAAACTATGAAGGGTTTTGTTCAATATTTAGCAAACATGCACCAACAACGTATGAACATTGTCCCAAACAATGTCCCAAACAATAAACAGAGCACTATCCTTGCTGCCAGGAGGTGGGGGTCTGGTGGGGAATACAGAGAAAATGCAGTGGCCGGTAGGGACGTGCAAAACCCCTGCAGACAAGGGAAATGCGGCTGACATCAGAGACCCAGCCGACTGACAGCAAAACCTCAGTGCTCACCTCCCATCAAGTGTTAGCAAGGACATGACAAGTAGAGACTGGTAATCGGTCGATTGGGACATCCACCAGTTAGGGAAATGTGGGGGTATCTGTTAAAATCGTAAAACATATTTCCTACGACCTGGCAATTCCAGTTCTCTACTATTTGCTTCTACTATTCTACTTCTCCGTTTACTCTGCGACCTTAGGGAAAGTATCCAACTTCTTGTGTTACAGTTTCATCGTCTCTACAGTGAAGATAACAGTAGTATCTACCTCACAGAGTTGTTAATTAGGATTAAGTTACCAAATTAAAGTGATTGGGAACTCTACCTGGCTTGTTAAGTTTTCAAGAGTATCAGTAATTGGTAGTAATAGTAACAGTGGAAGTAACAGTAGTAACAGCAGCAGGAGTAATAGTAGTAGCAGGGCTATAGTAGTAATAATGATAAAGACAGTGGTAGTAGTAGCAACAGTAACAGGAATAGTAACAGTAGCGGTAGTAACAGCAGCAGCAGCAGTAGTAGGTTTGTAGTAGCAGCAGTAGTAGCCGTAGAAACAGTAGTAGGGCTGGAGTAGTAGTAACAGTAGTAGGGCTGGAGTAGTAGTGAGAGTAACAATAGTAGTAGCAGTAGCAACAGCAGCAGGAGTAGTGGGATTACAGTACTAACAGTAGCAGTAGTAGGAACAGCAGCAGCAGCAAAATAGAAGCAGGAAATTGAAGCCAGGTCTCAACTCTACCCCATGGACTATGTCCCCACCCCACTGGTGTTTCGTTGTTCGTCGCTGTTGAGTCAGCTCGTGGTGACCTTACGTATAATGGATGATCATGACTTGCCTAAGATCACATCTCTCAGCACTACATCAGACAGATGTATTCTGTTATGATCCATAAAGTTTTCATTGGCTAATTTTCAGAAGTAGATTGCCAGGCCTTTTTTCCTAGTCCATCTTAGTCTGGAAGCTCTGCTGAAACCTGTCCACCATGGGTGACCTGCTGGTATTTGAAATATCAGTGGCATAGCATCCAACATCACAGCAACGTGCAGGCCATCACAGGACGACACACTGATGGGTAGTAGACTCATATTAGACCTGTGCTCAAGTCCACATGATAGAGTGTGTGCTCTGGCCTACACAGATTCATGGAAGGAGGGAAGGAATTTCTTTACAATATATTCACAGCTCATCACCTGCCCTGGCCTTTCTCTTCTAGGACCCCTTCTTTGAATGTCTTGACTCCTAGGTACTTGGGAAAACCTTCTCTGTGCTCCCAAACACCTTCATTTCCCTCCCCCACATGTGCCATGCTGGGAAGTATGTGTTCACACCACCTACCTCCCTGCTCAACCCCATGTCCCTCTAGGGGAGGTCTGTACTCTATTCTTTGTTTGCACCGATGAGAGTTCCTGACACCTGGTAGGAGCTCAATAAATGAACCCATTGAGTGGATGGTCAATTAGCCACTAGCTCTGCTTTTCAGAGATTCAAAATAAGCACATTAATTAAAAAGTGGCATACCCTTGGTTGGCAAGGAATAAAGGCTTTGGAATTAAAAAAAAATCTGCCCACCTCCAGACCTCCAAGTGAGGAGACAGTTTCCCATCTCAGGGGCCATGAGCAAACCAACACTTCAAGCTCAATCCTTAGCATTCAGACGGAGGCGGTGGGCATGGTACCAGGCCTACTTCTGGGCACATGTTTCCCTGGCTGTCCTCCCCCGCCACTTCCTTTACATATTAAAAACACCTTATAAACTTAGAAGTCAAAGAAATGAAGCAGTAATTCAATACTGTCTTCAACACAAAAGGTATGATCAAAGGACCAATGTCAATAAACTGACAGGCCGGTGGGTCACACCCAGTTTCAATGAATTTACACGGTTCGATTGATGGGGGCAGGATTTCCAAACTCCTGGAGGACGGGCCATTCCTATCTTGAACCTACACACCAGATTCCAAAATGAAATAATTGCCACCATTTCATGAGTGCCTACAGAGTGGCAGAATCTCTGTAGATGTTTTCTGGAATCTGAACAAAATCCTTATAAGCTGATGTTGTTAGCTGCCATCGAGTCACTCCTGACTCATAGTAACCCCCTGCACAAAGGGATGAAACGCTGCCCAGTCCTGCCTCATCCCCACGATCAGTTGCAGATCGGACCATTGTGATCCATACGGTTATCACTGATGGATGGTTGGAAGCAGATCGCCAGGCCTTTCTTCCTAGCCCATGTTGGTCGGGAAGCTCTGTTGAAACGTGTTTAGCATCATAGCAACATGCACGTCCCCACTGACAGATAGTTGGTGGTTGCCCGTGTGGTGCATTGCCCAGGGGTTGAACTCAGGTCTCCCTCATGGAAGGCGAGAATTCTACCACTGAACCACTTTATAATTAAAAAACAAACCAAACCTGCGACTCAGAGTGACCCTATAGGACAGAGTAGAACTTCCTCATTGGGTTTCCAAAGAGAGGCTGGTGGATTTGAACTGCTGACTTTTTGGTTAGCAGCCAAGCCCTTAACCACTGCACCACCAGAGCTCCCCTTACAAGTTAGGTAGTGCTTATTCAAGGTTGCTGCCTGAATTTTTTTTTTTCTTCTTTACATTTGTCTCCACTGCCTTCTTGTCTACACTGCTGGTGCCGTGTGACTGTCCACATTCAGTGTCATCCTTGTTCTGTGGCCTCCTTGACCTTGGGCAAGTTACAGAGCCCCCTGAGCCTCCGTCTCCACATGTGTAAATGCTGGTAATAGTGCCTGCTGCAGAGGACCCATGTGAGGGCTAAATGAGCTCATACTTGCATGGTACTCAGAGCAGAGACTGGCTCACAGTAAGCACTCAACACATGTTACCTGCTGTAATGCTAAGAATTATCATGATGACTACTGTCTTAGTTACCTAGTGCTGCTGTAACAGAAATACCACAAGTGCATGGCTTTAACAAACAATTTTATTCTCTCACAGTCTAGGAGGCTAGAAGTCCAAATTCAGGGTGCCAGCTCAACGGGGAGGCTTTCTCTCTCTGTCAGCTCCAGGGGAAGGTCTTTGTCATCAGTGTTCCCCTATCAAGGACCTTCTTGGCGCTGGGATCCGAGGTCCGAAGGATGCTCTATTCTCCTGGCTCTTGTTTCTTGGTGGTATGAGGTCCCCATGTCTCTCTGCTCGATTCTCTCTTTTATACCTCAAAAGAGGTTGGTGTAAAACACAACCTAATCTTGTAGATTCAGTCCTGCCTCATTAACATAACCACCTCCAATCCTGTGTCATTAACATTATAGAATTAGACTTTATAACACACAGGAAAATCACATCAGATAAAATGGTGGACACAATACTGGGAACCATGGCCCAGCCAAGTTGACACACAATTTTTTTTTTTAAATTGTACTTTAGACAAAGGTTTACAAAACAAACTAGTTTCTCATTAAACAGTTAGTACACATATTGCTTTATGACATTGGTTAACAACTCTATGACATGTCAACACTCTCCCTTCTCGACCTCGGGTTCCCTATTACCAGCTTTCCTGTCCCCTCCTGCCTTCTAGCCCTTGCCCCTGGGCTGTTATGCCCGTTTAGTCTAATTTTTATGGGTCTGTCTAATCTTTGGCTGAAGGGTGAACCTGAGGAATGACTTCATTACTGAACTAAAAGGGTGCCTGGGGGGCATTGACACATTTTGGGGGACACAGTTCAACCCATGACAACTATGGAGCAAGGGAGATTAAGATGTCTGAGTTCAGGAGCTCCTTGGTCAGCCAGAGTCAGGTCCTGCTCTGCTCTGTGTCCCCACGAGCGTCCTGGCTCCTGCTTTGCCCTCAGACCAGACTCCACCTTCAGCCCTCCCCAGGCTCAGCACCGGGGTCCTGCCTTCGCTTCATGCCCCAGCCTCTTCATACTCAGCAGGCTCTCTGTCCCCTTTTCCTCCAGGACCATGGGGCAAGGCCTCTGCTCATGAATCTCAGCTTCAACAGGGACCTGGGAGCAATTGCCTGGCCCCCCCTGTCCTTAATCTCCCTTGCTCCGTGGCTGCACCAACCTCCAGAAAGAAGCACACTGTCCAGGGGTTGATCCTTAAGAAACAAGCAACAACAAAGCCACGTTGATGCTTGCAGGGGGTGGGGAGGCTGCTTAGGGCAGGAGAACCAGCACAGGCTGTGGAGGTGGGTAACCCTGGCCTCCAGCCCACTGAGTCACTTACCTTTAGAATGGCACTTGTGCTGAAAGCTGGACTCTGAGCCTGCATGCCTGCCTTCAACCCCAGCTCGGCCACGGAGTAGCTGTGCAGGCCTTGGACAAGTTGCTCAACCTCTCTGTACCTCAGATTCCTCATCCATAAAATAAGGCTAACCCAGCCTCACCCACAGGATTGTGGTGGTTGTTAAGTGTGCTTACACATGTAGAGGGCTCAGAGCGGTCCCTGGCATGATCAAAAGTCCCCATATGAGTGCCAGTCTCTGAGACTCGGTTTCCCCAGTGTTAGATGGCAATGACAATTGCCTCCTAAAGTTGTACTGGAGAGAGGTAAGTGCAAGGTCAGGTAAAGCTCAGCCACTGATAATTGGGGGAACCAGGATGCAAATCTACTCAGCCTGGCTGTTGTTGTTGCGGTGTGCTGTCGAGTCAATTCCAAGTCATAGTGAATATATACTACAGAGTAGGACTGCCCCACAGGGTTTCCTAGGCTGTAATCTTTATGGGAGCAGGGCGCCAGGTCTTTCTCCCATGGAGCGACTGGTGGGTTTGAACTGCTAACTTTTCATTTAGCAGCCGGACACTTAATCATTGCATCACCAGTCTGGCTGTAAAGCACCCATTGCCTTTGTGTCAATTCCGACTCATAGCAACCCTAAAGGACAGGGTAGAACTGCCCCATAGGATTTCCAAGGAGTGCCTGGTGGATTTGAACTGCTGACTTTTTGGTTGGGAGACGTAGCTCTTAACCACTATGCCACCACGTAAAACAGCAGATTCAAAGTGTGTGTATTTGTGTGCACCCACATGCATTTGCACTGAGTGTTTGAGATAGTCTCCCAGTCGGAACCCATGCTCTAACCCTAACCCTGTCCTGCCCTGCCATAGCTGCTGCTTCCAGCACCGGAAGTGCTACGAGGACGCCGCTGAGACGGACTGCCTCCAGGACCCCACCAAGCTTCCCATGGAGGTCAACTGCATCAGCAGGAGCATCACGTGTGGTAAGCATCCCCAGGTGGCCCTGGGGTCTGGGCTGAGAAATGTCAGCCCAGGAATCCCAGGCCTGGGCCAGTCTGAGGGCTCCCAGGTCATCGTTGCCAATGGTCATCATTGCCAACCATCACCTCCAATGGCAACACCATCATGACCGTCCAGTGATACAGTATGTTAGATAATACAACAGCTATGGAGGGAAATGAGCCAGGGAAAAGGAAGAGGGAGGGCTGGGGTAGGGTTCCTATTTAAGTAGGAAGATCCAGGCAAGCCTCCTGAGACAATGACAGTTGAGCAAAGACATAAAGAGGCAGTAAGAGATCCAGGTGGAGACCTGGAAGAAGAGCAATCCAGACCGAGGAACCAGCGAGTGGACAGGCCCTGAGGCTCGAGGATGCCTGGTATGTCTGAGAAATAAGGGGGCCAGTGTGATGGAAGTGGGGTGATGAGCGAGATGGAAGGGGATGACGTTTGAGAAGGAAAAAGGGGTAGTCGGGGGCAAATCATGTGATGTTTCCTAGCTACAGTAGCCCCCAGACTTCTACCTGGGTTGAGAAGTCGTCGGAGCATGTTTAGCAACAGCAACGACAAAAACATGGTGTGATCCGTGATTTTAAGGGATCACTCTGACTCCTTAATGAGGACAGACTGGGCAGCAAGAGAGGAGGGATGGGGACTAGCTTGTAGGCCACTGATATAACCCAGGCAGAGATGATGGGTAGCTTGGCCAACAGTGGTAGCCTGCAATGGGGAGATGTGGTCTGACTCTAAATACCTGGATGTGCGGCCGATAGGATGGATGGATGGACTGGGTGTGAGTGTGAAAGAAAAGGCCTGAATAGGATTCCCAAGGGCCTAAGCAACTGAAAAGATGGAGTTGGCATTAGTGAGATGAGAAAGATGGAAGAGGAGCGAGTTTGTGTGGGGCAGATCAGGAGTTCAGTTTTGGGGTTTGCCAACCTGCTCTGCCCTTGCTCTGTGTAGAGTCCCAGGACACTTGTGAGCACCTCCTGTGCACCTGTGACAAAGCTGCCATAGAGTGCTTGGCTCATTCCAGCATCAACTCCTCTCTCAACCACCTGGACCCCTCTTTCTGTCTGACTCAGACTCCAGGTAGGAAGAACAGGGTACTGCATGAGCAGCAGGGTTGGTGAGCAGGGGCAGAAGCTGGTGTGGATAGGTACCCTCAGATGCCAAGCCCAGTACCCTCCAATCTGCCCCCAGACCCACCATCTAACAGACCTTCCCAATGGGTTTGTTTTCCAGAGACAACCAGCAGGAAAGAACTGACGACTCTTCTGCCCAGAGGTAAGGCCCCCTGGGGAAGCTGGCTCTTACTTGGCCACAGGGGGCCAGACTGGTGATGCGGACGGTGGACACACCTCCTCCACCCAGCCTGCCTCACTGAGCTGGGAGCACCAGAGATGTCCCTCTCCCCTGCCAAGAGATACAATTCCTTCTAATAAGCCCAGCTCAAACACCCACATTCTCATGGCCCCAGCGCAAGCCCTGGCCCTTGGTACTTGGATAGCCTTGAACTGGATTAAAAAAAAAAAAAAAATTTTTTTTTTTTTTTAACTGGATTAGACAGGATGAAAACCCCAAGTTCTTTCTCTCTTTCTATAGAGTCACAGGCCTGGTGTGCCCTCCTGCAGTGTGACCAGACAGGGCCTGGTGTGCCCAGAGAGCCCTGCCTCTCCCAACCAGGCACACTCTGGGCAGGGGACCTCCCCAGAGCAGGCCTGCTGCCCTCCCCATCCTCGCCTTCCCCACGCGCCCTCCAGGGCCTGGGAAGAGGAGGCTTTTTTCCATGTGTCTCTTTGCAGGCCAGGCTCAGCTCTTTAGAGCTGTTCACTGATCTAAGCAAGTGGTGACTCTTAACTCTAAACCACGCGGCCTATGAAAAAAAACAGGTGTTAAGCTTATGCCTCTGACTCCTTATTCACCAAAGTTCTCACGGACTCTCAGTCCCCACACCTGTGACACCTGGAGATGGGAAGTCAGAGGCACACCTAGGCAGTGCATCTCTCCTGTCCCGGGGCGGGGTCTCTTCCCAGGATGAGTCCTGCCGTGCTTGTTAGATGAGCTGGGGTGGGAGTATGTGCGTGGGTGCACGGGGTAGGGGTGTTTGTGCACATGTGCACAAGTGTGTTTTCACGTGTGTGTGTGTATGTCCACATGTGCATGCATAGTGTTCATGACTGTACATGTGCACGTGTGGGCATGTCCGTGTGTATAGATATGTACACGTGTTGTATGAGTGTGTGCACATGTGTATGTGTGTGAGCATGCATATGAGTGCGTGCATGTACCGTAGGGGGTGTGTGTGCATGTGTGTATTGTGGGGTGTGTCCACGTATGAGTGTGTACACATGTGGGATGAGTGTGCGTGTGCATGCACGCATGGGATGTATGCATGTGCGTAAGTGTGTGCATGTGTGTGCACACATGCGTATCTCCATGTCTCTTCTGAGCCTGGTGCTCTTTTTTCTCAGCCATCCTGCCTCCCTTTTGAACAGAAGTCTTCTCAAAGTTGGGACATCAGACTCCATAGCCACAGACCTTTGTGGCCCTTTCAGGTCCTCAGCTTGTGTGCAATCGTGTCCATCTTCACCAGCACCCAGCACTGGCTGTGGGGTCCTCCTGAGTGGGGACCTTGTTTATCAGAGCACCCTGGAGGAAAGGCAGGGGTGTCCTAGGACAGGACGAGCCACTCTTTGCTGACACCATTTCTCACAGCCCATTCCTTGGTTCACCGTCACCCCCTGCCTGTTCTCCCTGGAGCCCCTGGGCTTGGTTCTGACACTGGGTTGCATTGCTTATTGCTATCGGGGGCTCTATTTTTCCAGTGGTTCCCGAGGAGCCCACAGACCCCAGCCTGACAGCCCTCTCAGGAGAAGGTGAGCGGAAAGTGTTGGCATGTAACCCAAAGATCCCCCTTGATTGTGTCATCTGCTATTCACTGAAATTGTTGTTAGGTGGCATCGAGTCAACTCCAGCTCATAGCAACCCCTTGGACAGAGCAGAACTGCCCCATAGGGTTTCCTAGGCTGTAATCGTTACGGAAGCAGACTGCCACATCCTTCTCCTCCAGGGCAGCTGGTGGGTTCAAACCACCGACCTCTTGGTTAACAGCCGAGCACTTAACCACTGCACCACCAGGGCTCCTTTCTTTTCCAACAAGTGGGGCCTTGTTGAGCCCCAGTGCACCCGTGTTGTCACAGCCTCTTCTCTGCTCAGTCTGTAGGTTCCCAGCTTGTTCCGTTTCAAACACGCCCTGCTTGGCCAGGGCGCTGAGCTGGGTGGATCACTGAAGTTTGGTGGTTTCTTTCCACAGTGACTGGGGAGGCCAGAGCTGACGGACTGACCACTCTCTCGAGGACGAGTAAGCACAGGGGATTCTGGAAGGGCACAGCAGGGAATCCAGTGGATAAATGCCATCTCAATATTTGTGTTCTCTTTCTGGTGACCACTTTTTGACAAAGCCCAGAATAAATATTATTAGACCCATTTTATGGAAAATGTAGGAAACTGAGGCTCAAGGAGATTAATAGTTCTGAGCCGTATGGCAAACAAGTTGTTGGCTGGTCTCTAGCCCCACATTTGAGGCTGTAAGACTTATTTTCTTTCGACTGTACAACAGTGACTCATGGAGAATAATCTCTTATCTAAAAATATCTAGGTCAAGATTTCATCAGAAGAACTAACCTAACCATTAACTGTGCTTAATTTGTGATTCATAACCATGAATCTTATATTAACAAGTGTAGATAAAAAACCAAACCAGCTGCCGTTGATTTGACTCTGACTCATGGTGACTCCATGTGTGTCAGAGTAGAACTGAGCTCCATAGGGTTTTCAGTGGCTGATTTTTCAGGAGTAGATTGCCAGGCCTTTCTTCCGTGTTCCTCTGGGTGGACTTGAACCTCCAACTTTTTGGTTAGCAGCTGAGTGTGTTAACCATTTGTATCACCCAGGGACTCCATATGTGGTACATAAAAAACCAAACCTGTTGCGGTCAAGTTGATTCTGACTCACAGCGACCTTGTAGGACAGGTTAGAGTGGACGCATAGGGTTCCCAAGGAGTGGCTGATGTATTCAAACTGCCAACCTTTTGGTTAGCAGCCAAGCTCTTAACCACTGTGCCACCAAGGCTCCAACTGGCACATGTTGTTAGGTGCCGTCAAGTCAGTTCTGACTCACAGTGACCACACACACAACAGAACAAAACACTGCCCAGTCCTGTGCCATTCTCACAATCCTTGTTGTTGCAGCCACTGTGTCAATCCATCTCATTGAGGGTCTTCCTCTTTTTCACTGACCCCCTACTTTACTACACATGATGTCCTTCTCCAGGGACTGGTCCTTTCTGACAATATGTCCAAAGTATGTTAGACCTAGTCTGGCCATCCTTGCTTCTAAGGAGCATTCAGGTTGTACTTCTTCCAAGACAGATTTGTTTGTTCTTCTGGCAGTCCATGTTATGGTCAATATCCTTCACCAACACCACAATTCAAAGCTGTCAATTCTTCTGGCACAGAGTAGGAGCTTAATAGCTGCTGAACAACGTGACAACAACAATACTCGTTCTCCAGACAGAAAAACCGAGGTGCAGCAGTGTTCATAGAGTCACAGAGCAAGCAACTTGAATCGCACAGCCTGGCTGCCTCTGTCCTGCCTTCTCCATCCCACAAACATACCTTTTCAAAGACAGGATTTATTTTAACTCCCCCCGCCCCAACGTCTGGAGAGGCTGAATTTCCTACAGTATTTCAGTGGACTCCCCTGCTTCCACCCTGGAGTGCCGCAGCTCTGTCAGCAGCTTTCCTCTGGCTCAGCAATGTCCCAGCTATCACTAGCTTTCCTTGGGAAACTCACAATGGGAGGTGGAGCTAGGGGCACCCCATGGAAGCTGCCTCAGGAAACCTAGGTGGGAAAGGCTGGGATTGGCACTCACTGTTCACCCTGCTTCTCTTCTTTGGGAGCAGAACCAGGCCGAGATCTGGAAGTCATAGGAGCTGCTAGGGCCACACCCCCTCCAGGTAAGTGTACTGAGGCTTCTCCTGCCTTTCTGTATATTGTTGCCCGCATCCATTTTGGTAGTCCTTGCATCGTGCAAACGGTTAATAATATGCTCGATTGCGAACCAAAAGTTTGGAGGTTCGAGTCTACCCAGAGGTGCCTGGGAAGAAAGGCCTGGCAATCTACTGAAAAATCAGCCATTGAAAACCCTACAGAGCACAGTTTTACTCTAACACACATGGAGTCACCATGAGTTGGAATCAGCTCCATGGTAACTGGTAAAAAATAAAATATATTATGAGATCAAATGTGTTCCAAAGGAGTGTTGGGGAAAATACTCTAAACTCAAAAATGGAAGAAATCATTGAAGCCAATTATTTACTTTTACCAAAAAAAAGAAAAGGCTAAATGAAATGAAAGGATAGACCCACAGTCAGTAAGAAATGCAAGCATGCCTGGTAAAGAGAAACATTTGGAAAAATCCAGAAAGCTGTACTTAGTTTTCCATTGAAGTTATCTGTAATTCCACAACCTAAAGACAAACACTGTCAACATGTGAATACATTTTCTGCCGGTCCTTTCCCCCCAAGCATCTCTATGGACCTAAAGAAGAAGTGGGGATCACTTGGTGGCTACACGTTTGCAGTCTGCGTTGCGTCACTGATACGACATGGTGATGCTCCCGGGCCGTTAAACGTTTTTCTGTAGCATGACTTCGTGGCTGTGTAATAATTCCTTATATGGAACCACATAATTTATTTAACCAATTTTTCTAACATTTTGTTATTATAAATAATAGATAGGAGCTTTCTTTATGCCCACCCACTTCTGATTAACATTTAGGATAAATACCTAGAAGCAGAATTACTAGATAAAGGATATGATCATTTTCAGGCTTTTGATATGTTGCCAAGTTGTCCTGGAGAAAAGTTGAACCAATTTACCCTCAAGTGCTTGTCCCTGTAGTCATTACTAGGTGTTGTGTGTCATTGAGTCTATTCCAACTCACAGCAACCCTATAGCAGAACTGCCCCATGTTTCCTAAGCTGTGATCTTCATGGGAGCAGACCTTCAGGTCTTGTCTCCTGCAGAGCCACTGGTGGGTTCAAGTCACTGGCCTTTAGTTTAGCAGCTGAGTGCTTAATCATTGAGCCACCAGGACTCTTTCCAATGTTACCAAACCTGTTGTCGTCGAGTCGATTCTGACTTGTAGATACTGTTACTTAAAAACAAGCAAACAGAAAGCCTGTACCCATTTTGATGGTCAAAAAACGGCATCTCATTTTTTTTCACTTTTCTCCTTTGATGAAAATTGAAAGTGGTACTTTAGGGCCTGGGCTGGGCTAGCTGGCCTCTCACTTTGGGACCCTTCCGCCCGGTCTGGACGGAATTCTCAAATCCTGAGTGAATTAGGTGGGGTCAGTGCCAGCACAGAGGCTCCTGAGACGTCGGAAGCCTCTGCCCTGTGATGCACTGTGCCCTTATTGCCCTGGGCAGGGGCGAGGTGAGAGGACAAGGGAAGCCAGAATCCCCCCCAGAGGAATTTATTCAAATGGAGAAGCTGCCAGGCAGGGAGACCCTACCAAATGCCCTCATCTAAAGGGGGTAAAAAACAAAAAAACAAATCTGTTGCCCTCCAGTTGATTTTGACTCATGGTGCCCCATGTGCTATAGAGTAGAACTGCTCCATAGAGTTTTCTTGGCTGTAATCTTTTATGGAAGCAGATTGCCAGGACTTTCTTCCATGGGACTGCTGGATGGATTAGAACTGCCAACCTGTAGGTAGGTTAGTAGCTGAGAGCAAACGATTTGCGCCACCCAGAGACCTTAAAAGGACTAAAAGCCATCAAAAATTGGATTAACATCAATAATCTAGAAAGTTCTTCCTTAGGGGGTGAGGGCTTCTAGCAGGAGCCTCAGGCTCAGCGGGGAGCAGACAGTATGGGCTCTGGAACCTTCATCGCTATAGAATCTCCCACCTGGAGAGTCTCTAACTCTACATTAGACGTCTTCTTTTCACTGAGTGATCCTATTGGCTACTATTGACTGCTGCTTCTCCACTAGACTTTAGCTAGAAAGATTATTCCAAACCCCAAAAGAGGTATTATTCACATCATTTTACAAATGGAGATTTAGAGAGCTACATGATCTGCCCAAGGTGGTAGGATCTATGGCATCAAGTACGTGTCTGAGCTAAAATTGAAACTCCGGCTTCTTTCACTCCGCTACTCTGGCTCGATGAGTTTCCAGCAGTTAGGAGCACGGCAGAAAGAAACTGATTCTATTTGTGGGACCGAGAGCTGGGCAGGGTGTTTAAGCTAGAAGACTGAAGTTACAACAGAGCTTTAGTCCCATAGGAACTAGAACATTAAACAAGAACATGCAGAAGACCAGTTGTATGAAGCAAGGTAATACTGCGGAACTAAGACCACAGTTGAGGGGCCAGAAAGATGCTGGGCCTTCGCCAGCACCCTGGGACTGAGCCTGGGTCAGCAGACCGGTGGGGCTGAGCCTACAGATGCTCTTTTTGTCTGGGTCAGCCCTGGCTGGATGTTTCCCTGCCTCCAGCTGGGAGGGGAAGTGTTTTGAGCAAGAAAGGACAGGGCTTCGTGTAGGAGTTTTGCTTGCGTTTTTTATTGTGCTTCATGGTTTGACTTCATCTCTCCACCATTCTTTTTACCTCGTCACTTGTTGTGAGCACCATGATGCCGTGCGACCTTCATGTGGCGGCACATGGTACTAAATGGAGCACAAACACAGGCCTGAGAAGCCGCGATGGTGCTCGTCCATGAGATGTCACGCGGGTGGTCTAGAACAGGCTCCTGTTCGGGGTTATCACAGAAAATTCTCATGGAGAACTCATACTTGAGGATCTGTCTTGGTGCCTGCTGCAAACCCCAGTTTGGGGAAGATTGTCCTGAAGCCTGCATTTGTCCATCGGCCACTGACCATTTGTCCATCAGCAAACCTATCCTGGGGCTACTTTCTGAGTATGGACTATAATGTTGTACATTTTCAGGATCTGCGGAGCTTGCTGCCACAGCTAAAGGTGTCACCATTGTCCCCCCCAGCATTAAATCTTTGGGGATGGATGTGCCATCTCTCAAAAGTGGTCCTGAGGTGACAACGGGACAAGGTGAGCAGAGGGTCTCCCTCTCCTGGTCTTGGCACACTTTGGTTAGGTCGTTGCTGAAGCCCTTTAGGCCATGGTATCTCATCATGACCTCCTTTTGGTGCAGCTACAAGCTGTCATCACCCTTACTGCATGAACAGGTGGAGGCTCAGAGGGGAGTCACTTGCCACAGCCACTCAGCTACAGTGAGGCTGAGCCTGGCAAAGGAGCCAGTGATCTCAACCTGGTGCTGTCTCACTACTCTTACCCACCCAGCAGGAGAAAAATCTCAGCATTGTCCACACCATGGTTTCTTGGAAAGGATGAAGCGCTTGGGTTTTAATAATCCTCTTTTTTTTTTCCCCACTGTCTCTCTTTCTGGTCCTGTGAAAAGGATCTGCACCCACAAGGAACCATGGGCAGTTGGGAAACAAGACTTTGTTAATATCTGGGCAAGCGTACCTCACATCCAATGCACAGCTATGGAGGAAGCTGCATTTTAGAGGGCGGCTAAGCCTGGACCCCTACCAAGGCGTTCTGCTTCTCAGTCCTTTCCCAACTGACTCTAAGATGATGGGGTTTGCCCTGCAGGCTTCAGCGTAACTTACCCTCGAGGTGGAGAAATAAAATCACAGACAAGGTCTGCTCCCAAGTCAGCCTTCCTGGGTGTGCTAGCCTGATAGAACGGGAAGCCTCAGAAGATGGCTGGGATTCCCCTAGGATGTGCGGCCCTACCAGGGCTTCGGGCAGGAAGACACACAGGTTTTCTGCTTACTAGGAAAATGTGGCCCAAAGAACAGTGGTTCTTACCAACTCCCCATTTCTTAGGGGGGCTAACAGGTGTCTGGACAGAGGGGTGGAAGCCTGGTGAGAGACTTGTGAGCGGCTTGTCATAGAACAGTTGTTCAATAACTAAGGTACAAGGCACAGGACGTGGGTTTCCTCCCACAATCCTGCCATCTGGCACACTATCCCCCTCCCGGGGAAGCTGTGCTGACCTTCCTTGCTCTCCTGACAGTTGCTGTTTCCCTCCCTCAGCCTGTGGCAGGTTCACTTTCCTGCACCTGGGAAGCGGGGACCACACACAGGTGATGCCACAGCTTGGGGAGATGCTTTTTTGCCTGACGTCCCAGTGCCCGGAGGAGTTTGAATCTTACGGCTGCTACTGTGGGCAGGAGGGACTAGGTGACCCAAGGGATGCCCTGGACTGGTAGGTGCAGAGTGGGTGGAGGGGCAGGCAGTGGTCCAAAGCTTCCTGCCTCTGGAGGCACTGGCCTTCCTCTGCATTTCACATCACTTCACAAAAAGCTTGTTGGGTGCATCACCTCATGCTAGGGGGCCTATAGGTGTTACTGGACCCACTTTCCTGATGAGTAACTGAGGCTCAGAGGCTGACTTGGGTGAGGGTGTTCCACCAGAAAGGGGTAAAGGCAGATGGTGGTCCAAAGCTTTTGATTTTCGGGTGTAGACCTCTTTCAACCACAAATACGGCCTGGTCCCTGTAAGAGTGCCAATCTGCAAAGACACTTCAGATGGTGGCAGATTTGTCTGTTTTGCGATGGACGACATGTAGAGCTGGGGTCTGCACTGGGACTGCCCTGCAGCAGGCCACTGTGAAGCTAGCTTCTTGACAACTAAGAGTAACTGCTCAATAGTACAGCTCCTGTTCTGGAAGGAATTTTCACTGATCTCATGCAGTCATTTCTTCATTCAACTCACATTTCTTGCATGTTTGCTTTGTGCTAGGTGGTGAGGATACAAAAATGATTAAGGCTAAACAAAACAGAACAAAACAAATATGCTCCATAGGAGCTCACATAGTGACAGAGATGGATGGACAACTCAACTGGAAAATGCTACCCAATGTAGCACATACTGTGGAGACAACAGAGGAAACCAGGGAGGACTTCGCTCAGAGACAATTTTGAGGAACGTTCTGTTGGGAAATTGCTGTACAAATATGCAAATCTCCTAGCTTGAAGTCACATACCCTACAGTGTGATTGATGCCATGTTAGATGTGGTGTCTTTTTTTGCAGTGCACAACCTGGACAACCATACCTAGTGACCCTTAATGTGTATATGAGTCAGTGCTGTGTGCACTGGGAAGGGGGCACTGGCCTCTCTCACCACTATAAACAGTGTGGGAGAAGCAGGCTTCAAGGGGGCTCCTAGGAACTGGGAGCTCAGGGCAGTAAAGAGTTTCCTTGGTCTTAGGTGCTGCTGGTCCCACCACTGCTGCCTGGAGCAGGTGAAGACGCTGGGCTGTCTGCTCGACAGGCCTCCTCGGTCCCAGGTGGCATGCCTGGATCGTACACCCAAGTGTAAGTGCTGTGGTCTCATGCAGGGTGGTCACTTTCCTTCTGGTCAGCTTTGTGAGAAGAGCTCACGCTTACCTGGTGCTTTCCCGAACACTCTCTCGTCTGTAATGTGATTTCATCCTCTTCTGAACCTTGAGGCACATGTTATTACCCTGTCCCACTCCAGAGGTATCCTGGGGTAGTGCAATGGTGAAACACCCAGCTACTAACCAATAGGTTGGTGGTTCAAATCCACCCAGAGACACCTCCAAAGTTAAGTCCTGGCAATCTGCTTCCAAAAGGTCACAGCCTTAACAACCCTATGGAGCAGTTCTATTCCACACACATGGAGTCCCTGTGAGTCAGAACTGATGGCAACTATCATCAGCAACATCCCACTCAAGAGGAGACTCAAGTTCAAAAGGGCTAAGGCGGCTGTCTAAAGTCACAAATCTAGCTATGAATAGACCAGCAATCATATAAATTACCAACATTTAATGCATTCTTACTGTATACCATGCTAAGCTCTTGCTATGTATTAACAGAATTAATCCTGTGAGATAGCACTAGGATTATCCCCATTTTACAGAGTAGGTAACTGAGGCCCAAGCTCTTACAGGCAGGAAGTCAGCGGTAGAATTGGGATTTGGACCGTAAAACTGGACTTTCTCAGACCTGGAAGTGACTGTTCACTATACCACTGAGTTTCAAAGTGATTTTTCCTAAGAAGCTGACACTCTTTCCCAGTTGAGATGTTCTGAGGAACCCCATAAAATAGGGGAGTGGCTCTGGATGGAGTAAGAGGCGGGGCCTGAAGCCTCACCATCTCCCTGTCCTGGAAGCTGAAGACTCCTCTGCGGTCGTCAAGGACTAGCCTGGGAGCCGCCATGCCTCCATGAACATCGCCTCAGAGCAGAACAAAGCGTGCTGTAGACCTGTCTGTATCTACATTCCCTGGCTCATTTCCTCTTCCCATAGCATTTCACAAGGGCTGTTCTCTCCTCACGTTACGGCTGGGTCTTCACTCCTCCTTGCTTCCTCCGCGCACCCTCAGCATGCAGTGCCAGCCTTCACATGGTCTTGCCTTGTACAATAGAGTGTGCCTCCAATTCTGGGAGCTATGAGCTTATGTGTCATTCATTCACTCATTCATTCATTCAATTACCCACTTCTCTAACAAGCCTTCATTGGAACTGGGAGACGATGAACACACATAGCCCCTGCCTCAAATCACTCGCAGCCTGGAGGGAGGAGACAGGAAGTGACTCTATTTATAATCTCATGTCATCAGCACTAACAGGTCATACAAGGTGCAAGGGAGCACAGGCACAGGGGGTTTGAGCGTGCAGTGGGCAGTGAGGAGGGAGGGCAGAGAGGTGGTGAGCTGAGACTTGACAAGTGGTTAACAGAGGTCTCGGATGGTCACTTTAGACTTGGATGTTCCCAGCACAGGGAAAGAAAAAATGTGGTGTTTGGAGAAGGCCTGGCAGTTTAGGAATGACAAATGGCTCAGGAATGCCGGGATGGAGTGGGGGTGGGGTGGACTAACGGTGGCGTTGGTGATGCTGGGGGATAGAGAGCACCAGATCCTGAGCCCAAAGGACCCTGTGTGTGAGGCTAAGGTGTTTACACGTATCCCTTAGGGGATGAGTGCCCAGGCTGGGTCTAGAGCCCGTAAGTGACACTATCAGATTACTATTGCTATCCTGTGATCAGTCCTGGCTGAGTCTCACCTGCTCAGCGAGTCCAGCCTCTGGTCCTCCCAGGACCGCCAAGCCTAAGACCTGCTCTTGTAGCCTGAACTTCTACTGCACGCCTTTGCTTTGCTGCTGAACTCACCCACATTCACAGGGCTTGTTTCCCAGCTCAGACCCTCTGTGAGCCAAGCACAGCAAGCCACAGCACGTATCAGGCAAGGGCATCTAGGCGCCCGGTCTGTGTTGTTTTGTTAATTCATCACAGCTGGAGGAGAGGTGCTCTAGGCCAGAAGGGACTGCAACCATCCACCCTGCTCTTCTGCCCACCTGTTTCCCCTCCCCTCTTCCAGCTATTAAAATGGACCAAGTGTATCTGGGTTGAGGACAGGGGTCTGTGCGGTGTGTGATGAGGGGAGAATCTGGTTGATGCAGCCCTCGAGGTAGGATCAGAAGAAAAAAAATGCAACAGAGTAAATAAGGCTTTAGATTCATTAAAAATGAAAAATACAGATGACAAGATTGCTGTCAGCAGACAGCTTAACTATCTTTTAAGCACCTCCAAACACGTTATTTCATTTGAGTCACACAAACACTATCTGTTTCTACGCCCACACAACTTAAACATTAAAGAAAGAGAGTTGCTAGATTTAGCAAATAAAAATATGTAATGCCCAGTTTCTGACTTTTGTATTCCAATCACCAGTAATTACCAATGCACCCTAATGGCTGCATTGCATGCATCCAACGTGAAAGTTGGAAACAAAGAAGAAGGCCGTGGTGATAGAAATGATGCCGAAGATCGCATGATAGAATTTTGCAAGACCAACAACTTCTTCACTGCAAACATTTTTTTCACCAACATAAATGGTGACTATACACGTGGACCTCGCCAGATGGAATACACAGGAATCAAATTGACTACATCTGTGGAAAGAGAAGATGAAAAGCTCAATATCATCAGTCAGAACAAGGCCAGGGGCCACCTGTGGAACGGATCATCAATCGGTCATATGCAAGTCCAAGCTGAAACTAAAGAAAAGTAGAACAAAGTACAACCTTGAGTATATCCCGCCTGAATTTAGAGACCATCTCAAGAACAGACGTGACACGTTGAACACTAATGACCGAAGACCAGATGAGTTATGCAATGATACCAAGGACATCATACATGAAGAAAACAAGAGGTCATTAAAAAGACAGGAAAGAAAGAAAAGACAAAAGGGATGTCAGAAGAGACTCTGAAACTTGCTCTTGAATGTCGAGTAGCTAAAGCAAAAGGAAGAAATGATGAAGTAAAAGAATTGAACAGAAGCTTTCGAAGGGCGGCTTGAGAAGACAAAGTATTATAATGACATGTGCAAAGCGCTGGAGATAGAAAACCAAAAAGGAAGAACACACTCTGCATTTCTCAAGCTGAAAGAACTGAATAAAAAATTAAAGCCTTGAGCTGCAATAGTGAAGGATTCTATGGAGAATATATTAACCATGCAGGAAGCACCAAAAGAAGATGGAAGGAATACACGGAGTCATTATACCAAAAAGAATTGGTTGACCTTCAACCACTTCAAGAGGTAGCATATGACCAGGAACCGATCATACTCAAAGAAGAGATTCAAGCTGCACTGAAAAAGGCATTGGCAAAAAAACAAGTGTCCAGGAATTGACAGAATATCAATTGAGATGTTTTAACAAACAGATGCACCACTGGTAGTCCTCACTTGTCTATGCCAAGAAATTTGGAAGACAGCTACCTGGCCATCTGACTGGAAGAGACCCATAACTATGCCTATTCCCAAGAAAGGTGATCCAATTGAACGTGGAAATTATCAAACAATATCACACACAAGTAAAATTCTGCTGAAGTTCATTCAAAAGTGGCTACAGCAGTATATTGACAGGGAACTGCCAGAAATTCAGGCCGGATTCAGAAGTGGAACCAGGAATATCATTGCTGATGTCAGATGGATCTTGCCTGAAAGCAGAAAATGCCAGAAAGATGCTTACCTGTGTTTTATTGACTATGCAAAGGCATTCGACTGTGTGGATCATAACAAATTATGGATAACATTGTGAAGAATGGAAATTCCAGAACACTTAGTTGTGCTCATGAGAAACCTGTACATAGATCAAGAGGCAGCTGTTCGGACAGAACAAGGGGATACTGCATGGTTTAAAGTCAGGAAAGGTGTGCATCAGGATTGTATCCTTTCGCATACCTATTCAATTTGTATGCCGAGCAAATAATCCAAGAAGCTGGACTATATGAAGAAGAACGGGGCAGCAGGATGGAAGACTCATTAACAACCTGGGTTATGCAGATGACACCACCTTGCATGCTGAAAATGAAGAGAACCTGAAGCACTTACTGATGAAGATCAAACACCACAGCCTTCAATATAGATTACACCTCAACATAAAGAAAACAAAAATTCTCACAACTGGACCAATAAGCAACATCATGATAAATGGAGAAAAGATTGAAGTTGTCAAGGACTTCATTTTACTTGGATCCACAATCAATACCTAAGGAAGCAACAGTCAAGAAATCAAAAGACACATGCATTGGCCAAATCTAGTACAAAAGACCTCTTTAAAGCGTTGAAAAGCAAAGATGTCACCTTGAAGACTAGGGTGCACCTGACCCAAGCCATGGTATAGCATCATTTCTATGTGAGAGCTGGACAACGAATAAGGAAGACAAAGAATTGATGCCTTTGAATCGTGCTGTTGGCGAGGAATATTGGATACCATGGACTGCCAAAAGAACAAACAAATCTGTCTTGAAAGTACAATCAGAATGCTGCTTAGAAGCGAGGATGGCAAGACTATGTCTCATATACTTTGGACATGTTATCAGGAGGGACTAGTCCCTGGAGGACATCATGCTTGGTAAAGTACAGGGTCAATGAAAAAGAAGGCCCTCAATGAGATGGATTGACACATAATGGGCTCAAGCATAACAACAGTGGTGGGCATGGTGCAGGACTGGGCAGGGTTTCGTTCCGTTGTACATACGGTCAGTATGAGTTATAACTGACTTGACAGTACCTAACAACAACAATGCCCAGTTAAATTTGAATTTCAGAAAAAAAAAAAATAGAATTGTAGTAAAAGTATGTCCTATGCAGTATTTGGAACATATTCAGCTAAAAAAAAAAAAAACAAAATCATTGTTCATCTGAAATTCCAGTGTAAGCAGGCACTATCTATATATTTTATCTGGTAAGACTGAAATAGCGCAGAGAAGTGTTTTTACTTTCATCAGATGAATGGGGAAACTGTGACCCAGACAGTTGAGTCCAACAAATATTTCCGAAGTGCTAACTAGGGAAATATCTGTTAAAGGTTGAGTTAGGTGCTTGGGACACATGGGCTCTGCCACCAAGGTTCTCCATCCAGAGAGAGGGAAAGGTAGAAACCCAGATGATTACAATGTGATCAACCTGTAACGCACTGTGATGGAAGGAACCATAATGTGGGGTTCTATGGGAGCCCACAGGACAGACACTTCATTTAGCCTAGGGGCTCAGGAAAGGCTTTCTGGAGGGGTGATATTAACCCAAGTCTGGCCATACAAGTATGAGTTAACAAGGAAGACAAAGTCGAGAATATTCCCAGCAGAGGGATAGTGTATGCAGAATGCCAAGAGGTCCCAAGATGACAGGTGAAGAGCTGGAGGGGCTGCCAGGCAGGTCATGGAGCCCTTCACTGCCATCCTACCCTGTCTCACGCCTGCTACTGTGTTCTTGCCCTTTCAGGTGTAGGGCAGAGCCTCTGTGAGAAGCTTCTGTGTGCCTGTGACCAGACGGCAGCTGAGTGCATGACCTCCACCTTCTTTAACCAAAGCCTCAAGTCATTAAGCCGAAAGGAGTGCCAGGGCCACCAGGTGCCGTGCGAGAACAGCATGCATGGAGGGCCTTCGGCGTCTTCCCTTGGCTCCAGCTCCGAGGAGAACAGTTAGGAAGCAACGCTACTCCTGGAAAGCCTGAGAAGAACCAGAAGATTTGTGAGAAGTCACTTGGCCCTGCTGGGACCAGGTCACTCCACAGGAGATAGCTTCCTGTAGAAAATGGCAAGCACCCAAGTAGTTCTGCTCTTCCTCTACCTTAACTTCTTTGGGGCTGAGTCTCCTCATCCACCCAGCAAGGTTCAGAGGGCATAGAGGTGGCGAGACCTTTGTACATATTCAGTGTGATCCACTTGTCAGCTCACATTTGAATGTGCACTTTGAGCGGGCAGGTGATGGGCAGCTCTGTACTCCCTGTAGTGCACTATGAAACGCAATAAACATGCCAATCAACTCTGAGTGTGGGGTTTTTTTTTTTTTTTTAATGTTTAATTGTAGGTACTGATGCATGAATAGATTGTAAAGGTGAGAAGATGGAGACAATGGTGAAAAAATCTCAATTTCTTAATCACTGAAAGCTGCTTTTTCTTCTATTATATATATATACACATATACATATATACAGAATACATTTAATTAAGCCTATTGAGATCACTATGGGTCACCAATAACCCACTAATGATACATGCATCGTTCCAGGGACCGAGATGGCAGCTTGTCTAGTATGTGCCCTAAGAATATACTTGCCACCCACTCCAGATTTGAGCAAGGGGCCACTGCCACGGCCACCACTATCAAGAAATCACTCATCACCCTGTCCTGGGGATGGGACTTGATTTAAAGAGAGAATAGGCTTTATCCAGTGGCTGAAGGGCTGCTGTTGTTGTGAAGTCAATTCTGACTCATAGTGACCCCATGTGACAGGGCAGAACTGCCCCACAGGGTTTTCTTTATGGAAGCAGATGGACAGGTCTTTCCCCTGCAGATCCCTTACCTCCCCAGGGATCCTACAAGTCGATTCTGACTCATGTCAACTCCATGTGTTACAGAACTGTGCTCCACGAGGTGTTCTAGTCTGTAACCTCTACTGGAGCAGATTGCCAGGTCTTTCTTCCATGGAGCCACTGGGTAGGTTTGAACTACCAACCTTTCAGTTAGCAGCCGAGCACTGAACCACTGCACCACCAGGGTTCCTTGGCTGAAAGGTTAGGGGATGTACATGCCTCCCCACTCGATAATTTCTGTTCCAGATATTACCCTATTTCTTTATCTGTCATTCTAAGAACTTAAAAAAATGTTTACTCTCACCGTCATTCTCCAACCTGGTAAACCCCATCATTCAACAGAAAGGTTCCTGTTGAGGTTGTAAACGACTTCCATGTTTCTTCAAGCAACGGTCACATCTCTTTTCTCATTTTAACCTCAGTATCACCCCAAAATTGACCGCTCCTTCCTTTTGAACCTTTTCCTCTTGTCTGCAATGACTACACATTCTGCTGGTTTTCCTCCTTTTTTGGCCACACTTCCTCCGTCTTCTTTGCGTATGTCTCCTTTTTTGGTGAGCCTCTAAATACTGACATGCCTTACGGCTCGGGCCTTTTCCCTGGCTCCAGGCTCATACACATGAATTGTTACTGGAATCTTCACGGAACAGTCTTTAGCATCTGAAAGCTAACTTGGTAGAGTTTGATGCTCCAGCTTGGCTCGGCGTTTCACTCATTCAAACTAGGTACTTGAGATCAATGATCTAGCAGATGAAAGAACAAGCAACAGGATCACACCAAGTTAGAATTCACCAGAAAGCATATGGAACAGCCTATCATACAGGTCGCTCATTTTGCACATAACGGGAGTAGGTCTGGAACATGGAATGGCTGGTCCGAGCCCACAGAGCTGAGGCAGCTGCCCAGGCTCCTTAAGTCTCCAGACAGTGAACTCCAGCAGGAGTAACGACCAACCTTTACGGAGAGCTTACTCTGTGCCAGACGCTCACACTCGAGGCGTGGAACGTGCTGCACTCATTTTACACAGGAGGAATTTGAGGCTTAAGGAAGTTCAGTCCTTGCCTAAGGCCGCTTATCCAGGAATTGGTGGGGCTGGACTGGAACCCAGAGCTGATGCTCCTCACTGCTCTGCTTTGCTACCTAGTAAAGGGAGTCCTCAACCCCGTCAGCATCTGATGCACAGCTCAAGTGTGAGAATAATCAAACCAGGTGGCGCAGGGGAAGACAGAAAGCTGTTTTAAAAAGGAGTCTTTGTGGGGGCTCAAACGCTTAGCACTCAGTTACTAACCGAAATGTTGGCACTTCAAATCCACCGAGGCACCTCGGAAGAAAGTCCTGGCAATCTACTTCTGAAAGATCATAGCCATTGAAAACCCTATGGAGCGCAGTTCTACTCTGAAACACATGGGCTCGCCATGAGTCGGAATCAACTCAAAAGCAACTCGTAGTGGTATTTTTTAAAGAGGCTTCAAGTGGTTTCTACAGCAAGGAGGCAGAGCTGACGATGTGGTAGTGAGAGGACGGACAAGATGGTGACTGTGCTGTCTCTCACACACACACACCGTGGGCCTTGCCTTGGCTGTGGCACGGAGGCAGAGCTGACAGTGTGGTAGTGAAGAGGAAGGACAAGATGGTGACCGTGCCGCCTCTCACACACACGCAGTGGGCCTTGCCTTGGCTGTGGCACGGAGGCAGAGCTGACAGTGTGGTAGTGAAGAGGAAGGACAAGATGGTGACCGTGCTGCCTCTCACACACACCGTGGGCCTTGCCTTGGCTGTGGCACGGAGGCAGAGCTGACAGTGTGGTAGTGAAGAGGAAGGACAAGATGGTGACTGTGCTGTCTCTCACACACACACACCGTGGGCCTTGCCTTGGCTGTGGCACGGAGGCAGAGCTGACAGTGTGGTAGTGAAGAGGAAGGACAAGATGGTGACCGTGCCGCCTCTCACACACACACAGTGGGCCTTGCCTTGGCTGTATGTCAGGACAAGATGGTGACTGTGCTGTCTCTCACACACACACCGTGGGCCTTGCCTTGGCTGTATGTCACCATGACTGTCACTCACGGTTCTGATACAATGCCTGTGGGAATGGATCCACTTGGCAACGTCATTCTTACTAAAGCACTTCATTTTTAACTAAAGCAAATATTGAATAAACCAAATTCAATAAACGTAATAGCAGCTATTAAAAAATGTAGTTACACACCAGTAATTTGATTTTTGTTTTATTGCTTACATATGAATCACACAGTGAATTTTTACATTTCAAAAAACCTTACTTCATCACATTTACTACATATATCAGCATGAATAAGACAAATTAGTTCCATTTTCAGATGGCAAAAGGGAAACATTCTGGGGAGGGGATAGTTAACTGCTGGTACAACGCAGGATTATTATTCTAAAAGACAGTGAGCTCAGAAGTGTTAAGGAAGTCTGGATGTATATTTGTGCATGTGTGTGCGTGCGTGAGTGCGTGTATGTGCGTATTCAGATAAACTCCAACGACAATCAACAACAAGCAGTCACATACAACACATACAGGAGGAATATTTAAATGTTAACTATTCAATGCTAAGAAAAAAATAAATGATATAAGAAACTGTATACAGCAGAAGAGAGAACGGTAACAGTTTATTAAGAGTCTTAAACAGCTATGAAAGAAAGCAACACAGTGAACTTCAACAAATCCAAAGCTTACACAATCCTACCTGGCTACAGTACAGTGCGCACACCTACTACCTGCAGAATCTCCTACATCCACATGAGGGAGAAGGCAAAGAAAGGACCCATTTCTCGAGAATCACGGTTAACGAGACTAGTTCAGTAACCTAGGGTATACAGAAGTCTACTGCGATTTAAAGCAAACAAACCAAAAAGACCCCCACAAAAGTCAAATCAACAGTTTACAGACAGACCAAGAGAAAGGTGTGGTAAATGGGAATTACAATGGTTTGCCTTTACATGCAATACATGCAGTTTTAAATCTCAGAGAAACAAGAAATTCCATAGAGGAAAGTTTGTGTTTTTGCATGAATGCAAACGAATATATATCTTCTTTTCTTACACTATTAAATTATATATTTTTTCATACAAAAGCACACAGTGTTAATCTATAAAATGACATCCAAGTGGATGATGACTGGTTTTGCATGTCCCCCTGCTGAGATTTTTTTTTTCAAATTAACAGTCAAAAATTAATATCTTTCTTTAAAAACAGAAGAAAAGAGGAGAAATTAAAAAAAATAGAAATAAACTTGGTCTATTAAATGGTAAAACGTTTTACAGATCAGGAGGTGAAGTCACGTGACAGCTGCACTGCACTATTAAACCCTCCGCTGGTGACGGCACTGTCACTCTGAACACAAGATCGTCTTCACCTACGTTAATCAGCAGTCCAGGATGTATCAGTGTCATCTGACAGGATTAAGTGACTAGGCTTTCAGATGTTTCATGAGAACAGGGTACTTTGGTTTAAATATTCAAAAATTTTTGAGTATGTGTGTTCTAGTACCACTTCCTTGTTTTTGTTTCTACTAAACATGCCACATAATCATAAACACAGTTCTGACATCCTATTCTTTAATGCAACTTTCCAAACAAAAACCAAGAACGGAGTTGGTTTTTTAGCTATAATTTAAAACTGTTTCATGTAAAAGCAATCTAATTTGAAAAGGCAGAATTATAAACAGGTGACTTTATGAACATGTCTTAAGAGAATTTTATAAGGTGCAAAAGAAGTTCATTTTTACCGTGCCATGGAATTCACATACTTTTAAGAAAACACTACGGGTCTGCCAACGCACGTGTAACATCGGCACGCCACCCGTGGCTTAACTCTGCCGCAGTGTGTCAATCCTCGGCAAGCTCGATGGCTAAAACCACGGGCACCCTTTTCAAGTGTAACATCATGAACCCTAATCAGAGATGCATACAAGTCACTGTCAAATCTCACAAATTAAATGTCCATTTGGGAAAGTTTCTGACTATAAGGATTGAAAACAACGCCCAACGTTAAAACGTAAATTAAGGTGCTCTCAGTAAAAACAGAGATGTGCAGGCTCTTCACAGGTGAACGAGTAGCTGTTTTAAAATGTTTCTTCTTTCCTATACTAAATATATATCTCATTTACTTAATGGAGACACAGCAAAATACAACTATAATTTCAAAACACAGCCTGTAAACAAATACATCTTATGATGTAAAAAATATTGCACAGTTCGGTACTCCAAGAGTAAGCGCGAAGCCTCTCAAGTAGAATAGTCAAAGGCTTGGCAGGAAACATGGTATTAGAAAAACCAGATGATTTAAAGTATAGCGATTTTTAGGGTCATAGTCTAGGAATATTCGATAGGCGTCTGACTACTGTAAACAAGATTGGGAATACCTCTTACATATTGCTGCAGTAAGCAAACACAGGGAGCTAATCACGACTTATCTGAAGCCTGGGGACAAAAGCCACCACAGTTCTGCAGCCCCAGGGTTAGGAGCACACTTGTATGCACTTGCTTTTGCGGATAACCAAAAAAGCAATTCTATGCCTAAGCAGTTGTGTAGACATTTAAGAAACACAGTAGTCACTTCATACATTTTTAATCCTCTGAAGGCTTATTACAAAAAAAAAAAAAAAAGTTTGTGAAAAGTTTAAAATATACTGTTTAACAATGGAATAATATAAGATCAATACATGTTCGATTTTAAAAACCAACTGGAACCTCAAAAGAAATTAACATGGCATAAAACTATCTTCAGGAGCACTCTAAAAATATATAGTTTCAAAATTTCTAATATGATATGCCAAGCATTTGGTTAGAGAAGTTCCATCATTATTTTCAAGAAGTATGTTAATATGCATTAAGCAAACCCTGAAAACTCAGCTTGGTCTTAATTTTTAGGCTTTAAAATGCTATGCTTTGGTCTTCACAAGCCACTCAGTACACACACAGATCCGGGAACTTCATCTCATAGACTGGGACAGACTGGTATTGGGCATGCCCAGAAGTAATGGTCAGTGTTCCTGATGGACTTGGAGGAGGGCTGTAAAAGAAGGACAAGATACTGTCAACAGGTATGTTTAACAGCTGTTCATTTCACAGAGCATCCTACCTACTACCTGCCAACAGCAAGTAGGGCCCGCTAATTGCAGTGATCAATGTGATGTAGTTGTTGTCCAGGTACACAGCTGTATGGAAAAGAGATCATGTTGTTGTCCTTAGGTGCTGTAGACCTGGTTCCAACTCACAGCGACCCTATGTACAATAGAACGAAAACACTGCCCAGTCCCGTGCCATCCTCCCAGCTGCTGCTATGTTTGAGCCCACCGTAAATCGTTAAGCCCACTGTAAAATGTTGCAGCCACTGTAAATGCGAAAGTGTAAAATGCAATCCTTGACAACTTCAATCTTTTCTCTGTTTATCATGATGTTGCTTATCAGTCCAGTTGTGAGGATTTTTGTTTTCTTTATGTTGAGGTGGAATCTACACTGAAAGCTGTAGTGTTTGACCATCATCAGTAAGTGCTTCAAGTCTTTTTTGCTTTCAGCAAGCAAGGTTGTGTCAGTGTCTGCATATTGCAGGTTGTTGACGAGTCTTCCACCAATCTTGATGCCACGTTCTTCATATAGTCCAGCTTCTTGGATTACTTGCTCAGCATATATATTGAATGAGTATGGTGAAAGGATACAACCCTGATGCACACCTTTCCTGATATTAAACCACACAGTATCTCTTAGCCTGGAAGCTCCACTGAAACCTTTCCACCACGGATGACCCTCCTGGTATTTGAAATACCAATGGAAGAGCTTCCAGAATCACAGCCAACACACGAGTCACCACAGTATGACCAACTGACAGATGTGTCGTGGAAACAGATCACAGTAGTTATAAATATGTCAAGTTGTTTCTAAGTCTGAAACAGATGTTTCCCTATGAATACACATACATACTATACCCTTTCTTGTAAGCTGCTCTGTTTCACTAGTAAAATTAATAATCTTATCCTGACATACTGTCTTCTTGGTTTATACAGTTTTACAAGTAGGATTTCTGCATCAAAGTGTATTCACAATTTTTACATTGGTACATACTGCCACAATGCCTGCCATGTATATTTTCAGTGTTAGAGTACTTTCTTATACACTCATAAATATTTTTTTAAATCTTTTATAATATTTTTTAAATCTTTGCCAAAGAATAAATCACTTTCAAACCTGTGTTTTGGCCACTCCAGGTCCTTTGTCTTTCCATAGACATTACAGAATCAGTTCATCAATTTCTACAAAAAACATTTGGTGGGATTTTGGTTGAGATTCTGTTAAAGCTATAGATCAATTTGGGGAGAAACAGCAACTAAACAACATTTAATCTTTCAGTCCATGAACATGGTATATTTCTTTATTAAGATCTTTACCTTGTTTTAGCAATGTTTTGTATTTATAACAGAGGTAGTAGATACTGTTAAATTTATGGATATTTTATTTTATGCTGCAGTATGTTTTCTAATTTCACCTCCAATTATTTGTTGCTAACATGAAGAAATGCAATTGATTTTTGAATATTGATCCTGAATCCTGTGACCATGCTAATTTCACTTATTCTAGTAGGTCACTTTTTTGGGGGCGGGGGATAGACTCCTTAGGATTCTCAGATACATACTCATGTCATTTATGAAAAGGCAGTTTTCTTTCTTTCCAATCTTTACATTTTTATTCTTTTTTCTTGCCTTACTGTACAGGCTAGGCCTTCCAATACAATGTTGAACAGGAAAGGTGGCAGGGGACATGCTTGTCTTTTTCCCAGTTTTAGGTGTAAAACGTCAGGGGGTTGAGCCACATTAAATTGCAGTTTTTGCAGGTGAAAATGGTCAAATATGGGCAATTTCCTGGTTAAACATATTATTACAACGTGAGTCCTCAAACTACCCAGATTTCCTTATAGGACCATTATGAAGGAATGAACAATCTCAAGAGAGAACTAGAAAAGCTAGAAGATACTTGGTAAAGAAACAGAACCAGAATCCATCCAGTAAACAGAGTGACTGCTGAGACACAGACACGCTTACACGATCTTGTGTTTACCCACCACATGGCTGAAAGAAAAACACAATCACTTAAACCCAGTCAGCCACAGCTTTACAGGAGTCTGATTATTTCCTGTTTTTTGTTGTGTTATTGCTGTTATTATAATAAAACCCTTACCGTATGGTGAGTTCCAGTATTTGAGCAAGTCTATCGTGGAGCAAATTTGCCTGCAAAGGAGAAAAAAAAAATGTTAAGTGTTATGAACTGAACTGTGATCCCCTCAAAATACGTTGTAAATCCTAACTTCTATGCCTGTGGCTATTAATCTCATTTGGGAATGGAATGTCTTTGTCATGTTAATGAGGCAGGATTAGTGTAGTGTGTACTTTGAGTCAATCTCTCTTGGAATGTAAAAGAGATTAAATACAAGTTAGCAAGCAAACACTGGGTAAGAGAGAGGCCAAGCCACATGAATAGCGCCCAGGAACAGGAGCTGAAAAAGACAGTGACCCTCCTCCAGAGCCAACAGAGAGAAAAAGCCTTCCCTTAGAGCCAGTGCCCTGAATTCAGACTTCCAGCCTCCTGAACTGTGAGAAAATAAATTTCTGTTTGTTAAAGCTACCCGTCTGTGGTATTTCTGTTACAACAGCACTAGATCTAACACTTGGTACCAGAAATGGGATCCTGCTCTAACAAACACCAACAATGTGGAAGTGGGTTTGGAGTTAGGTGCTGGATGGAAGCTGGAGGAGTTTCAAGATGCCTCATAGTAAAAGTCTAGATTCCTTTGAAGGGACTTGGTAGAATTATGGACATTAAAGGCAATGCTGGTGAGGGCTCAGAAGGAAGTGAGAAGAGAGAAAGTCTCTGTCGTCTTAGAGAATACATATGGTACCAGCAAAAACATGTTGCTAGAAATGTGGATACTAAATGTGCTTCTGGTGAGGCTTTAAAAGGAAATAATGAACAGTGGAGGAAGGGCGATGGTTTTTAGGCAGTGGCAAAGAGTTTGTCTAATGTTGTTCAAATGTTTGGTGGAAGGTAGAACTTATAAGTGATGAACTTGGATATCTGGCTGAGAAGATTGCTAAGCAAGATCTTAAAGGGGCTACGTGGTTTCTCCTTGCCACTTATAGTAAAATGTGAAAGAGATGAACTTAAAATGAACTGTGCAAAATGAAAACAAAATTTTAAAAGGTTTGGAAAATTCTGTTGTATGTGCTAAGGACACGTATTATAGAATGTTCATCAGTGTTCATCCACCTGTGACTGATGGATCTAACGAACTACCACAGCAGAAAACCCGTCAGCTTAGACTGAAGGGGAGAGAGAAAAGAACAAAAGGAGAGAATGCTGCTGTCTGCTTCTTGGAATTCTACAAGCAGAAAACAGGCCAAAGAAGCTACACCTGTTACCCTCCAAGAAAAGCTTAGAGATTAGCAGGACTGTTGCAACGATGAGAAGCAGAGCTGCCTGGGACAACAAAGGATGGGGGGCCATGGCCCCTGGGGTGTCAAAGGGTAGAGCCAAGGCCTCCTAGGTTTCAAAGAGTCAGATCTTCACCAACTCGGTTCCAGAGTGTGGCATGCCATTTAGTTGGGCCAAAAAGATGGGGCCACTGCCCAAAGCTGAGTGGGTGGGGCTGCCATGGCCAAGGGGTGTTGCCACTCAGAGGGACTAGGAGAATGGGGCTGCCCGAAGCCAAGGGAGCAGAGTTGCCGTCCCAGTGGGTCCAGAAGGAGAAGCTGAAGCCCAGGCCTGAGAGGCCTCTACCCAGAATCCAGAGAACAAGGCCAACTCCCAGAGTATGAAGGGCAGGGCCATTGCCCAGATTGTCTCAGAGACCTAAAGTAATGTGTTCTGCTGGTTTTGGACTTGCTTATTGCTTATTATCCCTTCTTTTCTTCCAATTTCTCTCATTTGTAATGAAAATGTCTATATTGTGCATGTTCCGCCACTGTAGAAACAACTTGTAGTCTCGATTTCACAGGTTTACAGGTGAAGAGGAATTTTGCCCCAGCGTGGAATACACCTAAAGTTTCACCCCTATTTGATTTAGATGATCCAGAAGATAAGATTTTGAACTTGGAGTTGATTTAAGATTTTTAAGATGATGTGATGGGGTGAATATATTTTGCAGGTGGAAAGGACATGAATTTTGGGGGGCCAAAGGGTATAATGTTATGGGTTGAACTGTAGCCCCCCAAAATACATGCCATCAATGCTAACCTCTATGCCTGTGGTTATTATCCCATTTGGGAAACGGCTGTCTTTATGTTAATGAGGCAGGGTTAGTGTAGATGTATCTTCAGTCAACCTTTTTCGAGATATACAGCAAGTTAGCAAGCAGAGAGACTGGGGAAGAGAGATGCCAAGCCACATGAAAATCACCCACAGAAGCTCAAAAGGACAAGGACCTTCCTCCAGAGCTGACAGAGAAAGCCTTCCCCTAGAGCTGAATTCAGACTTCCAGCCTCCTAAACTGTGAGAAAATAAATTTCTGTTTGTTAAAGCCACCCATTTGTGGTATCCATTATACCAGCAGGAGGTAATTAAGGCATTAAGAAAGGATTTATTCTTTTTCAAATACTTTCATGTAATAATACAATTTAAAGGAGAAGACAAATTAACTCTTAAGCTGATAAACAGAATGTTTTAATATTCTGGCTGTATCTGCCTCATACTGGAGCTTAATGTATCTCTTTTTGTCCTCTCCTAGAGTTTCACTGCTTTACAAAGAAACACACACACAGAGCAAAATGCCCACAACAAGATCACTGAAAACCATTGCCAAAACAAAAAAACAAAGCAGCAACAGCCATCAACATTTAGTTTGAGATCTGCCATTTTCAATAGCTTACATTACACAAAGTATTCAAGCTTCATAGGTACACCTTCAGAGATTTCAGTCCCTGCCTGACACATACCCCAGTGTTCTGTTAATCTGCCTAAAGCTTGGAACCTACCAACCAATTTCCAAGAAAGAGTTTTCACAGAATCGAACTCCACCTCTACCCCCCCCTTCACCATTTGTTCACTTACTTTGGATTCACACTGTGCTGCTATTTCTTCAAAAGGTGCTTTCTGGAATTTCTCTATTACAAGACGTCTCTTTTCCTTTTCCTGTTCTTCCATTCCGTTGGTATCTATGTAAATGTTTATAAAGACACGTTAAAAGGAACACAAAATTTTATAAAACTTTGCCAGTGACCATAACGGCTAATGATTTACAAACCAAAAATAAAGGCAATTTACAGGACTACTTTTTTGAGATAAAAAAGTAAAAGGCACAACATCCTTGAAATGTCTTACCTAAGGCTAGGAAGTGCAAGCGTGCGCGCGCACACACACACACACACACCATTCTAACAAGGTTAGAACGACACAGCACAAGACCCTCCTTCATGGGCAACATTTGTGTCTCTTACCAAAAGAACACAAACATAACTTCCCGTAAGTCAAACAACTTCAAAGTTCTCCCTGAAGGATGATTCTTTTATTAAAAATGGTGCCCTTGCACACATGAGGTATTATATAAGTGTTCGCTACACTGAATCTTGATACTGAATGAAACAACTGAAGTACAGAAAAGGTCATGTGGAACCATGCTGTCTTCATCTTTGCAATTTATTGATGTGGAAAATATTGATAGATAAATCACACAAAAACTCTTTGGTTTTCTCAGTGATTTTTAAGAGTGTAAAGGAGTCCTTTTTTTTTTTTAAAGGAGTCCTGAAACCAAAAAGTTTGAGAACTACTGGTCTATTGCCCAAAAAGCTGACTTGCTACTGTCAGTTACCGTCAAGTTGGGCTCCAACTCACGGTGACGCCATGCTACGCGCAACAGGATCAGCCTGCTGTGATCCATGAAGTTTTCACTGGCTGATTTTCGATTCTGGGTCTTTCTTCCTAGTCCGTCTTAGTCTGGAAGCTCCACGGAAACCTGTTCAGCATCACGGCAACACACAGGCCTCCACTGACAGACAAGAGGTAGCTGCATTTGAGGTGCGCTGGTCGGTGATCGAACCCGGGTCTCCAACATGGAGGGCGAGACTGCTACTACTAAACTACCACTGCTCTCACTGAGAAACTTTAAGAACTATTAACTCATTAAAAAACTCTGTGCCCATTATATGTTAACATAAATAACACTTGTGCAATGGAAAAACAAAAAAGGTATTTTTCCAAACTGAAAAATTTAGTGAAAAGAGTGGCACTGTCTTATATTTTTGCAAGTATCTTTGCTGTCTGGTTTAATCAGAAGCAGCTGGACTCTCCTACGTACAAATGTATTCATTTGATGCAATATGTTATTTTAATTGAAGTATACCTACACCTCACTTATTGACTGGCTCATTATCTGACATTTCACATTTATGACAATCGTAAAAAATCTACTATGGAGCTTAACCATGTCATTAAGTGAGGAGTGGGTGTATATAAAGAAAACAGCCTCAGAAAGTTACGTATTGGAAAAGTATTTTAATAGCCTTTTCACATAATTGTGGATGTCTTCTTTGATATTACAACAAAACTCAACAAGTGGTAGTTCTAAAAAGTTAGCAGCAATATGGAATTGGAGACCTTATTAATGAACTTCTTGTATCCCGTTACACTAGAGCCCATCAGGCCCCCTTCCACCCTTTGTAGAGATCTTTTACTCATGTACAATTCTGTAACACTATGCGTGGTTATCTGGAAAACTGGTTCATTGACTTATACAGATTTTCCAAATATAGTTACATTTTATTACAAAATATGTTTTAAAAAAATCACATCTGTTAGTATCATCAATGATTTCATTTAGAAATATTGGGGAACTATTAAAGTGGCAGATACAAGTCCCAAGATTCCACTTTTTGTTCCAAAGTGCTAATTTTATCATGGGCAGCAAATACTGTTTTTTTTTTTTTCCCCTTGAAATGACACTCACTTTACTGGGGCAGTTCTACTCTGTACTATAGGGTCACTATGAGTCGGAATCGACTCGACGGCACTGGGTTTTTTTTTCACTTCTTATTGAGGAAAAAAAAAGAGAAAGTGTCTGCCAAATACCATAGGCTTTCTGTCAGTCTTTTTTTTTTTTTTTTTAAAGTAAAAATGGTGTTCCATGTAAAGAAGGTGAGTTCGACTTGCAACTCGAGACAATTTCAGAAGTGTTTCATTTGTACTACCATTTCACCACAGAGAATACTGGGAAGACGTGCTCACGGGCTGAGATTTAGTCAAATTAATAATTCATACTGCTTCATCAAAGACATTAAGTAAATTTTGCTTTATTATTATTTTTTTAATTGTGAGTGTACAGCATTCAGGAAAATGATGACCGTTTAGTATACTTTGGCGTCACTGCCTTAATTGATGAACACTTTAAATGGGCAATTAATGTCTTAGTATTACAATGAAAATACTTTTGAACTCAAAGATCCCTCGAAGAGTCTCCTCCAGACCCTGCAGGGGTCTGCAGATCACACTTTGAGGACCACTGTCTTAGGCTTTAAACTCCTCAACATCTTATTAATCTTTAAATCCCTCAAAGTATCTTGCACATAAGGGTATTTGAAAAATGCTTACTGAACTGAATTCATTTTATTCTGGCATAGCTGCTATTATGTCGGAATAACAAAATATCTTCTAATGGATTAGGCTAAAAAATACCTGGCAAGAAAGGTCAGGTTTTACTGCACATCACATATAATAATTAGAAAAGTGCTATGTAAGCTGGGTGGCACAGACTTCACTTCTTGAGCTGCCTGCTAACAACCTCAGCTTCTTTCTCTTATCCCTTTACAAATGTCCAATTATACTATTCTGTGCCTGCTAAAAACCAGTATATTTAGTTTTCTCAGAATTCTCATTCCCACAGCTCTCCTACAAAAGATAATATGTAGACTATTTCTCACAAGTCTTTTTTATTTACTTCCAGATTTGTATAGCCTATAAAGTCAAGATTACCAGAACTGTGGCCACCAAAGAAGAGTGGCATTAAGATACATTGTAATTACGCTTTCATAGCTCTAGTAAAGTCAGTCTATCCGAAGGAAAAGAATTATCTATGATGTGATAAGACAATTAAAAGTCTAAAGAGCATAGGCAAATCAATTGTATATTTATAAAGAAACTAACAGTGTTTATTTCGCCTTGCTACCTGTATGTATTCTGGCATCTAAACAAGCATCAAGATAAAGATGAACTAGGAAAATACGAGGAGAGCTAGTAAGTACAAAGAAACTCACCAATTGCTTTCTTCAACGCTTCAAAGGTAATTTCTTCAGTGTTACTAGCCTAGAGAAAAATGATTTTAAGTAAAATAAAGAATTAAGGTCAATATAAAGAATACCTTCAGCTAGTTACAAGTTATCTGAGAGCTTTACACTTTCAGTTTTCTTCTTTGTGTTGGCGTGATTTGTGACTACACTCCACACTAACAAATAGTCTCCACTTTTTCACTGGTTGTAACAATGGCCCACTGCACTGGTTTCCAAATGTGAGTCTGAATATCAGTGCTGAACGGGGTGAACGAGCACCCACTGGGCAGCCCAACCACCCCTGGGTTACAGAACTCAACCTCAGGAATCTGATATGCAACAAGAATGAGTTCCACTGGCTGAACTACTCTTCATAAATTAACAACGCTTTGGGATATTCAGGGCAGAGATTATATATAAATACATTTTCAGCCATACGATAAATGAGAACTAAGTACTCCACAGGCTCTATAATTCTGGTACCACATGTAGTTTAAAAATAAAAAGTGTGAAATAATCTAAGACTTTAAATGTTAAAAGAATCACCACTTGCAGAAGTGTTCAATAAGTATAGTTAATCAACATCTTAAAATAAGCATGTTATATCTTCCAAGGCCCACCCATCAAGTTTTATGCTTCCAGAAATACTCTCTAACATGAGTTGCTCAGGTCTTTCTCTTGCTTTTAAGTATGTAAAAGGGTTGAAATAAACTGCTGTAAGGTAAAAAAAAAAAGTCAATACTTTGTGGCACCAGCACATTTTCAGAAGGAGTAATACATCCACTGACTACAGTCTCTCTGAACAAATTTTAAAAATGATACATGAGTACTTGCCTGGGACTCTGGTCATCCCTACTTTTAGCTCACGGACTTCTTTTGCTAAGTCTAAGGCAGCAAGAATAAGGAAAGCAAAATACTTGGTGCTCTGCACGTTAGCTTCTCTGTAATACAAAGGCTTTAGCCGGAAGTCAAGCAGCAAGAGTTCCAATACCCCAGTGTTCCTACTGAGGGTTCATATTTCTAGCTGAAGTCAGATTACACCTGGGGATCTTCAGTTGCTTTGTTCTAGATATTTGGAGCAGACATATGAGATTAGGCTCTAGCTGGTCAATTATTTATACCTAGAAGAAATCTAATATTTCAATGAAAAGACAACCCACCATTGTCCTTAGAACTGGCTAAGAGCTTTAAACTTTTGAGAGACAACTATAGTACAGGAGAAAGAACATGGAAGAAGTTACAAGGTCAGCGTTCTTGTTATGTAGAATTTTCATTTATTACCTGTTCAATCCCAGAGGAGTAGAAAGCTAGAGGTCCTTCCCCTACAAATTCTTCCTCCCTATTTGTCCTTGTTTTTCGTAATTTGATAATTATGATACATTCTTCCAGCTTCAAATACTTCCAAGTCATTCTGGCCACCTCTCCTCCCCCTGGCCCCTTTGTAACCTCCTTTTTCTAACCCCATTAAGTCTCCTGTTGGTCCTACCCATTCTACTGCCAGAACACTTCTGCTGTCTTGTGCCTCTTCTTCATCTCTGGCCTGGCTACTCTCACTCAGGTCCTTGCTGTCTCAGGTGTGAGCTATTACCAGAACCTCCTAACCATCCTCTCTACTTCCAGTCACTGTACTCCAGTTCAGCCTGGCCACACTGGTTAGAGATTCCTTGTAGGACAGCACAGCTATGATAACGACACTACCCGAATGTCGGTGGCTCCCCACTTCCTGCCAAATCACACACTAAATCCTCACCCTGGGATAAAACCTTCTCTGTAACTTGGCTCCAATGCTTGTCTCCCACTCTTCCCTTTTGTGAATCTTATTTAAGGGGGTAAAAAAAAAAGGCAAACGAAACTGCTTTATGCTAACATTTAATGATTCATATTTTTCATACAACGTAGCTGCTAAGCGCAAGCCACTTATTTGGTGCTCCACCAAACTGCAATCTGTTCCAACTCCAAGAGAAAAAGTACTTGTTGGACATATGGAGAAACGGTGCCTTGGTCTCTAATGAGGCATTAAAAAAAAAAAAAAATTCAAAGTTTGTTTTAGTATTTGTGACTTTTGTACGATTCGTAACTCTAACATAGACTATAATGCCCTCGGGTCTGCATAAAATCTGCTATTCATCTTTTTCCAATCAGAGTAGTTAAGTCACTTTCACTGATACCTTAGTAGTTTTACAGCATCTAGCACAGCAAGTTCCAACTCATATGGCCTTGATGCTAGATTCTTTGTTTTGTTAGCACGCATACAGGTTTCTTCAGTTGTAATTAGGAAAGTGGAAGGAGAAAGTATAGAATGAAGATCTGTTATCTGGTCTAGAATAAACAATAATTCAATACATTTAATCTCTCATCACTTCTATCCAAGAGCTTGGCTGCTAACCAAAAGATTGGCAGTTCAAATCCACCAGCTGCTCCTTGGAAACCCTACGGGGCAGCTCTACTCTTTCCTATAGGGTCGCTATGAGTCGGAACCAACTTGACAGCACCTAACAACAACGTTACATTTTAGAGAAAACACTGAGTGGTGATATAAAGTTTCACCCATATCCACTATGCATATACAGGTAGTCCCTGACTTAAAGTGAATTTGAGTTAATGAGGAACTGCACTTTCCACCATTTTTTTTTTTTTGTACATTTTATCGTTAGTGATATGTACTACATAAAATGTCACCGCACATAATTTGCTGATGTTATCATTCTCAGATGTTCACTTGCCAATGTTCAGTGTTATGATTTACCGATCAAAACTCTACCGAATGGCAGGCTGTGGCCTGGTCTACAATGAAGCTGGTGACAGTGTCGGTGTTGGTGTAGAGACTCATAAGAAATAGAAAGTTGGGCGATGCTCAACTCTGATGACATACGACAAGTGAACTGGGCGTGTGCCCGACAGCCATCATGACTCTGGCTTCACCGTTAGGACACTGATGTTGACAGAGATCGGATTTATAAAGATACTAACAACAAAAGGCAATGATAATAAACACTAAAAAAACAAAAAACAGAGGTATTTGACTTATGTCAGAACCGACTTACTACAGAGTTGTTGGAACGGAACCCTGTCAGAAGTCGGGGACTACCTGTACAAGAGATCAAAGGATAATGTGCAAAATGCTTTATCCTTTTAGTCAAGCTGATAATTTTAACTCAGGAATCAAAGAAAAGTCTCTTCTATTTAAGTTATTTATGTTTTTGAATACCTTAATTTAATTTAGGCAATTTTATCCTAATTTGTATTTGTACGAAAATAATGCGCACCTTCTACGTTTGTTTGCCAGTTGTGCCCTCCACCTGTGAAGTATTTTTACAAGTGCCAATAAGCCAATTTTTTTTTTCTTTAACATGTTGCTGTAAAAAAAAAAAAACTAGCATAGCATGCTCACGAAAATACCTTGTAAGGGGAGGGCATGGTTGGCAAACAAAGGTAGCAGGTGTGTGTTATCTGCATACAAATACAGTATCTATCTATATATATATGGGAACATTTAAAAAAAGTTCACTAAGTGATTCGTGGTGGGCTTAGATTTGAATTGCATATGTCAGAACCAACATATATCAAGGGTAGCAAGAACTTCAAGAGACTATGGTAAGAATTTGAGTTGTATCTCAGGAAAACAGAAGTTTGGTATGGTCTCCACCTACACATCCTTCTGACTCTATTTTTTTTAATAGAATTACACATTCTAAAAGTCAGATACGTCTGAAGACAAACTGGGATTATGAATACAATATTTCAAATAATTCTGACCAGATACAAGAGTAATGCTTCTTTTTAAATAAGTGATTTTCTTATCTAAATTCATTGTTAAAAAATATACTAATTCATAGTTTGATATTTTGTTATGGTATTCACTGGTGAATACCAAACTAATGCCACTTTCTGCTGTCCATGCTAGGAAATTAATTAAATAATTAGTTTTAGGCTGGGTGGTAATGTCATCCTGTTTTCTAGCATTTGAACAAACATGTCTAATATGTATGCGTGGATTCCACACTGGTAAATAAGCCTGGAACTCCAGTGTGCTCAGCTAAATCTGATACCAGAGTAATTTAACTTCTCAGATGCTCGGTGTGAGTCACACTAGACTGAAGACTTATAATCAATGGACTTCAAAAAAGTTAACAAATGTATTAATGAACTTTAATGTAATACTCATGTTCAAGGATCTTCCCCCTACATTAATGTTTTATGTTTTTTTTTTCAGTTCATGTTACCAATAAGATTGATTCTGTGCAACGGTGTTAAGTTGCTGTATATATACTTTTGAAAGAAATAAAAACGGTTAACAAAAGGAGGATGGAATCATGCTGGTCAATAAAATATACTGCACTCTTAACGAAATAAAAATCTATAACCTTAACAAGGCAAGGCCATGGTAACTCCACAGACACATGCAAACTCCCTGAGTGACCAAATTACTAGGCTGAGGGCTGTGGGGACCAAGGTCTCAGGGAACATCTAGCTCAAATGGCATAATATAGTTTATAAAGAAAAAGCTCTACATTCTACTTATGTGAGTAGCGTCTGGGGTCTTAAAAGCCTGTGAGCAGCCATCTAGGATGCTCCACTGGTCTCACCCCTTCAGAAGCAAAGAAGAATGAAGAAAACTAAAGATACAAGGGAAAGATTAGTCCAAAGGACTAAGGGACCACATCTACTATGGCCTCCACCAGACTGAGTCCAGTACAACTAGATGGTACCTGGCTACCACCACTGACTGCTCTGACAGGGATCACAATAGAGGGTCCCGGATAGAGCTGGAGAAAAACGAACAAAATTTTAACTCAAAAAGAAAAACCAGATTTGCTGGCCTGACAGAGACTGGAGAAACCCTGAGAGCATGGCCCCCAGACACCCTTTCAGCTCAGTAATGAGGCTACTCCTGAGGTTCACCCTTCAGCCAAAGATTGAACAGGCCCCTGGGAACAAAACATGACTAAAGGGGTGCACCCGCCTTGGGGCAGGGACTGGAAGGCAGGAGGTGACAAGAAAGCTCCTAATAGGGAACCCAGCCTTGAGAAGGGAGAATGTTGACATGTCGTGGGGTTGTTAATCAATGTCATACAACAATGTGTATACTGTCTGATGAGAAATTAGTTTGTTCTGTAAACCTTCACCTGAAGTTCAATTAAAAAAATCTATAACCTTAGGCTTTGGATGAATTTCTTTCTCAAATAATACATAATCATTAAAAGACACACCGTCTTACTAACAAGGAATGTATAAGCTGAAATGGCTTTGAAGGAAGAGGTGAATTTAGAGAAGATAGATGATTGTTCTTGAGCCTTAAATTGGTATGAAACATGAAATCAGCCTTACAGTCTAATTTATAGCCTAAGTTTCAAAATGAACACTGTTCAGATACTCGTGGTGTTCTGCTGGTAATCTCTTAATAAACTGATTTGTTTTACATAATGGAGAGTGGATCCCCACAGAAAATATGTTAGTCAGTTATACCCAAGTCACCAATGTTTTAATTCCTGAAGACAAAGTAACTGGTGAAGATGGGAAGGAGAAAAGGGGCTGAGAAAGCATGAATGCAGACAACTTCCTTCCTCTTTTCTTACGTAGATATTGTATTAATTACTTCTATGTACCAATGAGAAATAATGAAATACCGAGGAAGGCAAACAATGGAAAAAGCACGAGGAGGAGGCTGACTTGACAGGCTGGCATTTCGCGTTTTTATTTGACTATCAAAAAGTCTCTGGTGATTTGTGTGGAGTCTTAGACAAAAGTGGCTGCTTTCTCTTCCTATAGCTCAGGAGGGTACGCTCTTGTGTTCTATTGAAACAGGAGGAGAGCATTAAATCTATGATGCTTCAAGTAAGTCACTGTCCTTAAAAAGTACATAGTTCACTGACAGGGCCTAAGCTGCATTAAATTCATTATATTTAGTATCTAAAACAATATAAAATCATCCCTCATAGGTGAAGTCTGCAAATGTTCTCAAAGCAGGCATGAGCTTTTGGCTTCACGTGAGAGGATGTAATTCCATTTATTCCCATAATTTATGTTTCAGAAATCCTTTAAAAACAACAAGCCTTTTGTAACATTTCTTACTTACAAATCTTGCTTAGTAGTTGTTTTACAGTTCCTTAGTAAGGTTTTCCCAGTGAATCACAACATGAAATCTAACAATATTGTAACATATAACATCGAGTTTACAAATCTTTATAGATAAATTATAAATAAGTTCAAGGCTAACCTCATTATTTTCAATTAACAATTTAATTGATTATAGGATAACTCAGGAGTTGTGACTTTCCTGTTTGCAAGTGTGGAGGAGCAAAAACAAATTTTAAATGATATCTACTTAAAGGCAAAACTACTACTCCATAAACTTTCCACAACTTACCACATCACCAGAAGGAATGCTGTTGGGTAAAATATCCACCTGAATGGATACAGTGTCCACAATACTTTTTCTTCTAGAAAGTCGATCTTCATCTAAAATAAAAAATGTTTTTTCTCCCGTTATTTGCTAGTTAGAAACAGGGTACTTTTCATTTCTAAACTCTATCTACTTCAGATTTCAAAAATGTCAGAAAACTAAGGCAGCTGGTCTTTTTGCTCTAAATATATAAAGCAATGTGTTCTCAGACTTTAAAGTTTCATGATGCAGATTACACAATAAAATTGATGGAGTGAATTAAGATCGAAAGTTATTTATTTTCAAAAAAAAAAAACACTTAGAACAACATCGATAACTTAATAGTTTAAAACACACACACACACATACACATACACACACACATAACCCAAAATCCCAAAAAGCCTGCAATTATAATCCCACCCTCAATCACTGCTCCGACTGGGCTTTTTCATAAAACTCCACTGTCCTCCACACCACTAAATTCGCCTTTATTGTCACAATGCCCTATTCGTTTGAGAGGGCCATCCTTCAAAAATCTTCATCATTTCTTATCTAGGTGCTTAGAACAGTTTCCTAACTAGTCCTCCTAATACAGCTCTCCCTTCCAATTTAGCTTCCACCCTGTGACTGGATTTATAAAAAAATATATCATTTTTAGTTCTAATTATAATTTTTAAAGAGTCCACTGACAAATACAGACCTTCCCAAGCTTTTTCACATCGTGGCGCATATATAAAATGATACATGCATAGCGCACAGAAATACATGGAAAAGGCTGCTCACACTGCAGCCTCTCACTGGCCTGGCCCTGTCTAGCTACCTGAAGAGCCAGGGAACTCGATATCCAGACCCAGCTGTGATGTTCCCAAGGTCTAGAGAGCCTAGCAGCACTAAGCCACTTTGTAATTTGACAACAAGCCATCTCTGCAATCCCATGTTGTACACCCTGTGATTTTATTCTGCTGAAGAGGTAAAGACTAAGGAACTAAAAGAAGCCTGACATTTAGATAAAGACACTCGCTTCTCTCTTACTTCTCCTCTAGTCCAAAGTCGCCCTCCATGAGCATAATCAATGCTGTTAATCAAATATTGTAGTTTGCTCCCTTTCTGGGAAAATGGTAGGATTTTAATTGCTCATCTCTTTGTGGTAGCAGGGCTATGTAACTAGTTCTGACCAATAAAGTATCAGCAATGATCCAAACAGCATGGACTCCAGAATACAGACGATGCAAAGCAGGACCTCCAGCCAACTCCCAATGCATTGGCAGGGTGAGTAAAAAAGAAATCTTCACTCTCACACTAAGAATCTGGGGCTGTTTGTGACCATGGCATAACCTAGTCCAAGGTTCCTAAATGCTGGCATTACTGGCATTTTGGGCCAGATAATTCTTGTTGTGAAGGGTTATCCTGTGTATTGTAGGATGTTTGGCAGCATCTTTGGCTTCTACCAGCTAGATGTTAGCAGCACCCTTTGGCCCCCACCCAAACTGTGACAACTAGAAGTGCAAAGGCGTCTCCAGACATTGTTAATGTTGACATAGAGGAGCAAAATCATCACTGGTTGAGAATCACTGGATTCTGCCCATTCTGACTGATGATACGACTTTCTACAATTTTCCCTATATGCTTCCGTCAAATTAAGCTCCTTAAAACTACCATGCTACTTCCCAACCCAACTCTCCCCACTGCTTGCTAAATTAAAAAGGTCAGCTCCTACAACAGTAACTTCGACTGCTCCCTAACTTATTCAGTGCTCATGTCCAACGTGCCCGCTCCCCAATCTCTACACTCTGGCACCCCGTCTTCCATGCTTTCCTGCAAACAGGCCCTCCACTGCGACACCTGGTTACCTGCCCTTCAAACTGAAGCCTGAGATGGAAATAAAAGGAGATGTATGGGGTGGGAGAGGGGTCACTGAGCAGCAAGATCAAAAGGAGAACAGGAAGGAGCAGAGTAGGCAGAGATCTGTAAGACTTGAGAAGAAAGATTAGACATTCTAAAAGGTCAGAAAATAGAATTCACTGGAAATTCTACCACTATATTCTCACAACTTTTTTTTTTCTTCTGACCTATATAATCACATTCTTATGGGTCACTGCAGAAAAGCCCAGTACAGCTCTAACCAGACAACTTGTACACCTACATAAAAGTTCAGTGAAAGTCCTAACACAGCTCTTACAGAAGGTGAGGTCACTGCTCCCACAGCAGGCTTTTCCAAGTCTGCTGAAATGCGCACGGGGCAGCCTGAGGACTGCATTGCCGTGGGGCTCTGAGGCATCCCACACCATCATCTCTCAGACCGTCTGCAGCCCCAGGGAGGCCGCAGCCTCAGTAAGACCACTCTTCTCTGGGCGGGGGGAGTCTTTACCTTACCCCTTTCATTTTCTCACCCCCATTCCTCTCTGCCACCACGTGTCTGTTAGTTTGTTGTAGTGTGGTGGTTTGTGTGTGCTATGATGCTGGAAGCTTCGCTGACTCCACAGCACCTAACAACAACAACATACCTCTCTGCTTCTTATGTGTGTTGCTCACAAAGGTAATTATCAATTCTTCTTTTTAACCACACACAGAACCTGAATTTTAGAAGCCACAGAGCTCGGCCTAACTGCTTTCCCTGATATTCTGCTGCCACCTGGTGTATCTGTATATAATGCACATGCCCGCTGCATCCCTCTGGCTAAGGACGACAGAAAACAATCTGAACCCACGTATGGCCAGAGCTACAGGAGGTGTCTCCCAACATAATTTTTGCTTCTATAGAAAAAAAACCAAAATTCTACCTAGAATTAAATGCAAATTTACAGAATGAAAACAAACCCCAAACCATTGGTACTGGGGTCCTGAATGAAAAGGCAGGCTAATATTAAAGACAATATATTTTTTAAACAAAATAGAACCTCTACCACCACCTCCTCTCCAAAAAAGGAGAGGTCGGTATATACACAAAAATATTTTATAGCAAGGGCTGGATGGAAAATAATGGAGGCTCCGATAAAGCAGATAAAGGTCTCCACGTTATAAGTGCTTCTAACCAATAGGACAAATCAACAAAATTCAAAAAGACAACTGGAAAATTAAGACACTGAAATAAATACCATTCTCGTATTTCTAGAGTATTTTGCAGTTTTTAAAGGACTTTCACATATGTATATATACTCATTCCATGTGTGCAAAATGGCTTAGGAGACAGTCCCTGCTTTACATGGGGGGACGACAAGTTCCTGAGAATTAAGCAGAGGCCCACAGTCACAAAGCTACAACACAGCCAAGGCCCTAACAAATTTCTGACTCCCAGGCAACTTAGACTTGTTTTTGTTTCCTGGCTCAGACAAAAATTGATAGTTGTACTGTCAATACCTCTTTCCAAGTATACGATTCACCTACTGCAACTGGTTTGCAATGGCAACGAATGGCTGGTTTGGAGAAGCTCTGCAAACGGCTAGATTTTAAAAATATAAGTAAGCTTTTGCCTATTATTTGTACTAATTTATGAGGTGTGCTCAGTTCTGAACTCACTGTAAAAGAACACACACACATTCACACACGTGCGCCTGCTCCCGGTCCTCCCTTAGCAATCTCCTCAGACTGCCTAAGTTCACTGCCTCCACTCATCCTCAAGGACAGAAAGAGCAAAAACAGAACACACTACAACTATACTGCTGAAATTCCTTTCCATCAAAGCTGTGGTCTCAAAGGTCATCAATTATCACGCTCTAGGAAAATCCACAGGCCTTAATTGATTCTCAACCTCCTTGAACTTCAGCCATTTGTAACAAATTACCTTTTCCTTTATGAAGCTTCTTTTGCCGCTCCCTCCCACTCCCCAAACTCCTAGCATCCCCATGCAGATTACCTTATTCTCCCCTTTACATTCTGATTGAGCCTTCTGGGCTCATCCCCAACATGCCTTCCTTAAAGGAAAAAGGAATTATCTAACGTTATTCTATTTTGCCATTCTCTTCACTTCTTCCCTCTGAGAAGTCATTCTCCCTGAAGGCGTTGGCAAAATCCCCTATGCTGCTGATTTCAAAATCCTCGTTATAACCTCTAAACGCTCACAGAAAACTCAACCCTTACTCAAACTGCCTACAGGGTACTTTGACTGAATGCTCCACTCTCAAAGATACTCAGAAAGAGGCTGAGCTCCAAAAGTAGTCACTCCTCCATATTCATGTCTAGTAATGAAAACTCCATCCCTCTACTATCCCAGCTTCCAGACTAACTGCAGATAGTTAGACCCGAAATGTATACTTCCTTTTTTCTTCACTTAAATTCAGTCACATTACCTATCTCTCCTACAAAACAAACAAGCCAGCAAACAAGCAAGCAAAACAAACAAACAAAAACCCAAGAAAATGAAGGAGCAAGTAATCTCTGCTCTTGCACTTGGTGCTAGACCATCCACCCAAGTGCCCAGGCCAGAACCCTACACAAAACCTTAGACATTCTCCTTCTCTCCCCGAGCCATCAACTGCCTACAGATTCTCTCACTAATTTTTCTAGGATCTACCCACGTCTCTGTATTCTTACTGGTATCTCCTTAGGATAAGCCGCTGTCATTTCTCTTGTGGATTACTGAAAAGACTTCTATGTGGTCACTTCTTCCAGTCTGCCAAACTGCAACCAGAATAGTGTTTCTAAAACACAACTCTGATGATGTCACCCCTGTTTAAAATCATTCCATGAATTCTCATTGCTTTCAGGAGAAAGTTCAAACGATTTAGCCTGCTTTACAATTCCCAATCGCTCTCGCCCAATCCACTCCAGCTGGACTGACTTTATATTGAGTCTTGGAACAAATCACGTCTTGCCTACCTCCATTCCTTCACAACACTTGCATCTGGCTCAGCTTAGGGATTTCTCCCTCCTCAGAGACAGCCCTGCCACCAAACTCGAGTCAAATATTCTCCTAGCATGCCTCAGCACCCTGAACTTCCATGATTACAATATACACGTTGGCTGAGGTCACTGGTACCTCTGAACGACCCAGCTGAGAGGTATTGTGCGCCTGGTAGAGCAGCATTTAGCATGTACCTAAATATACTATTCACTCGAAGTTTTGGCCGATTAGAGATAAAAGGAACACGATATCCTCAGCTAACATTTACTGACCACTTACATACAAACGTTAGGCAGACTATTATTTATCAATAACCAGCTGTCACTGTATTTCAATGATTCATTTGGGTTCCCCACAGGATTTTAATACTTGAGGATATGGGCTGCATGTCAACATCTTTCTATCCCCAGAGTCATAACAGTGCCTGAAATATAAAATAGGCACTTAGTTAAGGTTTGTGGAATAAATGGAAAAAAAAAAAAAAAATCTGGATTCATGAACAATCTTTTGAGTCTAAATAAATGGCCCAAGAAAAATAGTTAGCAAAATCAAATAATTTATCGAGCACCTAACAGAACAGGAAAAGCAGTTATTTCTAGGGGCGTCATTGGATCAACTCCGCTATCTTCATTTGTAAACAAGAATAAAAGAGAGATAAAAGAAATAAAAAAAAAAAGAATTAAATGAGAAAATGAATACCAAGTGCTTATCATAGTATCCGCCGCACAGTTAGTGAATAACAGATGGCAACAACTACTGCTATGATGACAGGGGTATGCAGCGCACGCAGAAACCTGAATTCACGTTGCTTTTTGCTTTGATATTCTTTTCTTAAACCCCTTAATTTTTAAAATAAGTGCCTGCTGGTTACAGTAAGGGGCAAGTTTAATAACTCAATGATTATCCCATGAAGCATCGCCGTTCCTTCTGACTCCTTTTGCGTGAAGACAGGACACACAGGCCATAGACTGGCTCTACACTATCAAAGTCACCGCAGGTCAGAAAAATCTAATTCAGACCTAGGGATTTCTATGCAGTGATAGATAAAAAGTGTATACTGAAATGTTCAGAGCTCCCCCAGCTAATAAGAGATAGGGATTAAGAAAGCGAATAACACATTTTTTTCAGAGATGGGAGGAAATGACAAAGAGTAAATCACCTAAGGTTAAAAAAAAAAAAAGAAAAAAGGTACTAGAACTTTCATTAATAATTGTTAAGGATTAAAGAAACAGGGTAAAAGGGACTAACAAAGGGGTAAAAATAAGCTATGGCCATGGGGGAGACTAAAAATAGTAACTAAATTTGAACAACATAAAAGGTATAGGCCACTGGTGACATTTTCTACAAGGTAAACTTTAGGAAGCTATTTTCCTAGAGGAAAGGTGAGGGAAAGGGCAGGTTAAACTGACACTTGGATTTACCTTTGTGCTTGTGCCTGTGTTTACGAGGTTTTTTGCTTGAAGGAAAGAGAGCTAAATCCAAATTATAAGATTAAAATTTTAAAAAGTGTTTTAAAAAAAATCCTTTCAAATTATAAAGCTCTACTAATGTTTTGTTCTTAGCACTTTTATTTCTCAAAGGAATTCATGAAGAATAGACAGAGCTTTCCATAGTACAGAATTTAAATGAAAATACAAACACATTCACAACATCTCAGACAACAATGAGGAAGTATCACTAAATAAGGGACTGTATTTTAGATCCATGTTGTAACAAAGGAGAGATTATATAAAAAGAATGTACCACTGTGAGTGATTACTCCAGCAAATTACCTAACTGAAACCAAACAGGTACCTTACAGAAATATTATCTAAGCACAAACTTCTCTATATTAAACTGTTCTAAGGCACACTGCCCAGAGAATTAACATTAAAACATTATATTCTGAACTTTACAGAAGAAAATCAAGGCAAACATTTAAGTAAATGCGAAGATGGGAACTGGATAATATTTAACATGCTAACATGTGAAGTGGGTTCAGGGAAATCTAAACCCTGTGTAACATGTCTGGGCAACTATTTTTTTCCGTATGACTGAAGATGTACAACAATGAGAAAAACTTTATCAAAGAGTGAAATAAAATATTATCACCCAAATTTCCTTGTCTGATCAAGAGCCCTCATGCAATCGGCTCTGTGGACAGAGGTATCTGCAGTAGAAGAACCAGTTCTGCCATTTTTGGTATGTATGTTGTTGGGTGCCATCAACTTGATTTTCAACACATAGTGACCCCATGTGACAGGGGAGAACTGCTCTATATGGTTTCCTAGGCTGTAATCTTTACGAAAGCAGATTGCCTGGTCTTTTTCTTCTGCGGAGCTGCCGGCTGGGTTCAAGCCACCAATGTTTTGGTTTGCAGCTGAGCACTTAACAATCGTTCCACAAGGGCTTTTGTCATCTGGAAGAGTACTGTTTGCTATGTAAACAACTCTGCCAACTTTTTAAGTTGCGAATATTCTGTTCCTTCTCTGTGTACTACATAATTCCTTCTGTTCTGTCCACTGCCTGGAATTATTCTTTTGTATTTCAATGCAAAACTGCATGGTGCCTTGCATTAAGTTTTTAAAGTGCTAAAATCAAAGAATTTGTCCTACTGGGGCGCTTGTGTGTTGCCGTGATGCCTGAAGCTATGGCGCCAGTATTTAAAATACCAGCGGGGTCATCCATGGTGGACACATTTCAGCAGAGCTTTCAGACTAAGACAGACTAGGAAGAAGGACTTGGTGGTCTAATTCTGAAAAAACTGGCTGGTGAAAATCATATAAAGAGCAGCAGAATATTGACTGGAAGAGTGCCAGAAGATGAGCCTCCCAGGTTGGAGGGCACTTAAAATCTAACCGGGGAAGAGCTGCCTCCTCAAAGTAGAGTTGACCTTAATGACGTATATAGAGTCAAGCTTTCGGACCTTCATTTGCTGCTGTGGTGTGACTCAAAATGAGAAGAAACAGCTGCAAATCCATTAATAATCAGAATGTGGAATGTACAAAGCATGAATCTAGGAAATTGGAAGTCGTCCAAAATGAAATGGACCATATAAAGACTGATATCCTAGGCATTACTGAGTTGAAATGGACTGGTATTGGCCACTTTGAATCAGAAATGGCCTCCTATGCCAGCAACTTGAAGAGGAATGGTGTCACATTCAGAGTCCAAAAAAACATTTCGAGATCTATCCTGAAGTACAACGCTGTCAGTGATAGGAAAATATCCACGCACCTATGAGGAAGACCAGTTAGTGCAACTATTATTCAAATTTAAGAACCAACCACTAATGCCAAATGAAAAAAAAAACCAAACCCACTGCCATCGAGTTGATTCCGACTCATAGTGACCCTATAGGACAGAACAGAACTGCCCCACAGAGTTTCCACGGAGCGCCTGGCAGATTTAACTGCCAACCTCTTGGTTAGCAGCTGTAGCACTTAACCACTACGTCACCAGGGTTTCTGCTAATGCCAAGGATGAGGAAATTAAAGATTTTTACCAACTTCTGCCGTCTGAAATTGATCGAACATGCAATCAAGATGCATTGATAATCACCAGTGACTGGAACGTGAAAGTAGGAAATGAAGAACAGCAGTTGGAAAATATGGCCTCGGTGATAGAGACGACGCTGGGTATTGCATGACAGAATTCTGCAAGGCTAGCGACCTACTCACTGCAATAAATTGTGGTGTTGCCAAACAATACTGAATATACCATGGACTGCCAAAAGAATGAATAAGTCTGTCCTGGAAGAAGTGCAGCCAGAATGCTCCTTAAAAGCGAGGATGGCAAGAATATATCTCACATAATTTGGACATATTATCAGGAGGGATCAGTCCCTGGAGTTGGACACCATGCACGGTAAAATAGAGGGTCAGCGAAAAAGGGGAAGACCTTCAATGACATGGACTGACACAGCGGCTGCAAAAATGGGCTCAAGCCTAGCAACAACTGTGAGGATGGCACAGGACCGGGCAATGTTTTGTTCTGTTGTGCACAGGGTCGCTATGAGTCAGAACCGACTCAACGGCACCTAACAACAACAAACACATAGATCTCATCAGATAAAAAACATGGAATCAAATTGACCACATCTCTGAAAAGAGACGACAGAAAAACTCAATATCATCAGTCAGAACAAGGCCAAGGGTAAAGTGAGGAACAGATCATCCATTGCTCATAATCAAACTGAAGCTGAAGAAAATTAGAACAAGTCCACAAGAGCCAAAGCACGGTCCTGAGTATATCCAACATGAACTTTGAGACTATCTCAAGAATAGACCTGACACATTGAACACTAATGACCAAAAAAAGACCAGATGAATTGTGAGGTGACACCTAGGACATCATATACGAAGCAAGAGGTCATTAAAAAGATGGGGAAGAAAGAAAAAACGAAAAATAGATGTCAGAAGAGACTCTGCAACTTGCTCTTGAACGTGGAGTAGCTAAAGTGAATGGAAGAAATGATGATGTAAAAGAGCTGAAAAGATTTCAAAGGGTGGCTCGAGAAGACAAAATATTATAATGAAATGTGCAAAGATCTGGAGTTAGAAAACAAAAGGGAAGAACATGCTCAGCATTTCTCAAGCTGAAGGAACTGAAGGAAAAATTCAAGCCTTGAGCTGCAATTTTGAAGGATTCTATGGGCAAGGTACAGAACCACACAGGAAGCTCCAAAAGAAGATGGAAGGAATAGACAGTCACTCTACCAAAAAGGACTGGCTGACTTTCAAGCATTTCAGGAGGTAGCAGGTGACCATGAAGTGCAGGAAGAAGCACAAAGTACACTGAAGGCACTGGTGAAGAACAAGCCTCTAGAAACTGACGGAATACCAAATGAGATGTTTTAACAAATGGATGCACCAGTGGAAGTGCTCACTCGTCTATGTCAAGAAATTTGGAAGACAACTACCTGGCCAACTGACTGGAAGAGATCCATATTTGTGCCCATGCCAAAGAAAGGTAATCCAACGGAATGTGAAAATTATTGAACAATATCATTAATATCACATGCAAGTAAAATTTTGCTGAAGATCATTCAAAAGCAGCTGCAACAGTACATCGACCGGGCACTGCCAGAAATTCAAACCAGATTCAGAAGAGGAGGTGGAATGAGGGATAACGTTGCTGATGTCAGATGGATCCTCGGTGAAAGCAGAGAATACCAGAAAGATGGTGACCTGTGTTTTATTTATTGACCATGCAAAGACATTTGACTGTTGTCAATCGTAACAAATTATGGATAATATTGCAAAAAACAGGAATTTCAGAACACCTAATTGTGCTCATGAGGAACCTGTACATAGACCAAGAGGCAATCATTCAAACAGAGCAAGGAGATATTGTGTGGTTTAAAATCAGGGAAGGTGTGCATCAGGGTTGTATCCTTTCACCTTACTTATTCAATCTGTACGCTGAGCAAATAATACGAGAAGCTAGACTACACGAAGAAGAAAGCAATAGGATTGTAGGATGACCCATTAACAACCTGCAATATGCAGATGACACAACCTTGCTTGCTGGAATCTAGGAGGACTTGAAGCCCTTACTGACGAAGTCAAAGACCAGAGCCTTCAGTATGGATTACATCTCAACATAAAGAAAACAAAAATCCTCACAACAGGACCAATAAGCAACATCATGATTAATGGAAAAAAAAATATTGATGTTATCAAGAATTTCATTTTACTTGGATTCGCAATCAACGCCCTTGGAAGCAGCAGTCAAAAAGTCAAACAATGTACTGCACTGAGCAAATGTGCTGCAAAAGACCTCTTTAGAAGTGTCAAAGAGCAAAGATGTCACATCTTGAGGACTACGGTGTGGATGATCCAAGCCATGGTATTCTTAATCGCCTCATATGCATATGAAAGCTGGACGATGAATAAGGAAGGCAGGAAGAACTGATGTATCTGAATTCTGGTGTTGGTGAAGAATACTGAATATACCATGGACTGCCAGAATGAACAAATCGGTCTCGGGAGAAGTACAGCCACAGTCCTCCTTAGAAGGGAGGATGGCAAGACTCACGTACTTTGGACATGTTATCAGTAGGGACCAGTTCCTGCAGAAGGACATCATGCTTTCCAATTACTGATCCTATGTTTCTTACTTTCACATTCTAGTCACTAGTAACTTTCAATGCATCTTGACTGCATGTTTAATCAATTTCAGATTGCAGGAAGTTTGTAAAAATCTTCAATTTCTTCATCTTCGGCTTTCGTGGTTGGTGCATAAACTTGAAAAATAGTTGTATTAATTGGTCTTCCTGGTAGGTGCATGGATAGTACCCTATCACTGACAGCATCGTACTTCAGGACTGATCTTGAAATGTTTTTTTGATGATGGATCCAACATCATTTCTCTACAATTTGCCACTCCTGGCATAGTAGACCATATGATTATCCAATTAAAAATGGCCAATACCAGTTCATTTCAGCTTACTAATACCTAGGATATCAATCTTTATGCTTTCCATTTTATTTCTGACAAATTCTAATTTTCCTAGATTCGTACTTCATACATTCCACATTTTGATTACTAATGGATATTTGCAGCTGTTTCTTTTCGTTTTGAGTCGTGCCACATCAGCAAATAAAGGTCCCAAAAGCTTGACTCCATCTACGTCAATTAAAGTGACTCTACTTTAAGGAGGCAGCTCTTCCCCAGTTGAGTACCTTCCAATCTGAGAGGCTCACCTTCTGGCACTGTATCAGACAATGTTCTGCTGCTATTCATAAATTTTTCCTTGATCATTTTCTATTTTTAGAAGTAGATCCCAGGTCTTTCTTCCTAGTCCGTCTTAGTCTGGAAGTTCCACTGAAATCTGTCCACCATAGGTGACCCTGCTGGTATTTTAAGTATTGGTGGCATAGCTTATAGCATCACAGCAACATGAAAGCCATCACAGTATGACAAACTGACAGAGGAGTAGAGGAGTAATACCTTAAGCATAATAACAAAAATTCACTCCACGACTCAATTTCCTTATCATATGTGCATCTTTAGTGATTTCCTACAGGTTTTCAAGGGCAAACTTTACAAACAGAAGCGAGCACACTGTTAAGCACTTGGAAAAGGCTGTGAAACACAAGTATACATATCAGAATTAATTTTCCTTGCTAATCTGGTAAGAGAAAAATTACTGAAACATAATCAGTCACTAGCATTGAGAGCTCTAATCATCCTCGTACCTTTCACTTGTGGTACGTACGGTACAGACAATCTCTCCACGCTGTATCCGCTTCCACCCAGCGACTCCGCAATCTTATTGGTCAGAAAATACAAATTTTTGTCATGCTTCTCTAAAGACTTTGGAAGCCTGTCAGGTTGATCAAAACAACAATTATTCAATATTATTTAAATTATTGGACAAAAGTAAGTTAATTGCAAAACATTCTAGAGCAAAAACTCCAATATTCTAAACACAAACACAACTGATACTACAATTTTTAGGAGACTGATCTGAACCATTTAGAAACACATGGTACGTGGCCCCTTATATTAGCTATTTTGCTTTTGTCTCTCAACTATGTTGTTTCAATAGCAAAGTCGGCTTTAGATTACTCTGTTGGTATTTACACATGAAATGATGAACACTAAATTCAGCTCTAACTTTCATGCTAATTAGAAACTCACTGAGAGAAGGAACTAAAAATGTAGCTCACTGATTGTTCGTGAAAAATCTATTAGCCAGCTAAGTGACGGCAGGCGCTTGCTCAACCACCTAGGATTTTACTTTCTTTCCAAACTGCCTGATACCGTCTGACGCTGATTCCTTCAAATCAGTGATTACTACAAAGCACCGGGAAATCATTACAACAATAGTTTATTCCTAGATGATAATTACTGATTTCTCGAGTCAGTGCCCCTTCCTTAAAATGTAAAGAGTTAACATACGTGCACTTATCTCTGAAAATATGCTCTGGCAGAAAATAGGGGGCTTCCATAGTTCGAATTTCAATAACCTGAAAAATATCCAAAAACAAAACAAAACAAAAATAAAAACCTCACCTTTCAGGAACTTGCTATGAAATTTTGGAAAATAAATTAAAATGCAACTAAAAAAAAAAAAAACTATAAACATTTATAAGAAATACATTCATTTTATTTTGGAATTTAGGCTAAGTTAGAGCCAAAATGCACAGCTCATTTTGTTTTCACATTTATTATTTTAAAAAAAGTAGTGATAGCAAAATCATGATAATTTATTTAAATAAATAAACCAAAACCGTTGCCGCTGATTCTGACTCATAGAGACCCTATAGGATAGAGTAGGGTTTCCAGGGCTGTAATCTTACGGGAACAGACTGCCGTATCTTTTTCCCGCAGGGTGACTGGTGGGTTCAAACTGTTGACCTTTTGGTTAGCATACAAGCGCTTTTAACCACTGTGCCACCAGGGCTCCTTATTACATGTAGTAAAAACAAGGACACTAGTACCTCTCATTACATTTGGTTAATGATAGTACAAAGGGATAGGAGCATTTCTTTTCTCAAATGCCACCGTGTGGAAACTCCTATTCCAGAGCACGAGGCCCTCATCTCCTCCATAGCCTGTACTCCCTTTGGCAGCAGATGCAGGAGGTCACCTTGTCCTGGGGAGCTCTGGCTTTGTACTGGGGTGCTCTGCCTTTGCCATATTTCTATCTCTAATAAAAAAAAAAAAATAGCTGGCATTAAATATGCACTGAAGTATTTAATGAGTGCGTTTTATTTCTTAGAATGCAATAAAAACTTAACTTTGTGCAAGGACTGCCAATTTCATAAAAATGAGGTCCTCCCTGACAAATCTTGAAGGAATAAAAATTTCAGTGTACTTTTTCTGCCTGGCATGTTAGGGGCTTTGAAATGTATATTAAATCACATAAGTAATTATTTACTGAGCTATTAGTGAAATAAAGCTAAATATAGTTAGATGACATCAGACAGTTCTCTGAGAAGCACATTAATTATTCAACTTGTAAGATTTGCATCGAGTAGGCTGATCTAAAACAGTAAGAACAATAAAACACAATATAATTTAGGAAAATCTAGATTTACAATAGCTCAAAGAGAAAAAATATATATAATGAAATTCTAGAAATTAAGAAAATCATGTATTCCAAAAGGGGAAAATGCAAAACAAAATTTCTAATTCTCATGGAATCCAGACTTTCTAGAGCCACTGAGGATGGATGAACCACCGAAATCACTGCCCTGAGATAATCTTTAAACCTTAAACCAAAAATATCCCCTTAAGTCTTCTTTAAACCAAGCAATAGGTTAGCACAATTAGTAAAGAATGTCTGTTCTGAGTATTGTGCTCTTTTAAAGAACTCTCTATATGGCAGGAAGCCCTGGTGGCACAGTGGTTAAGAGTTACGGCTGCTAACCAAAAGGTCGGCAGTTTGAATCTACCAGGTGCCCCTTGGAAACCCTATGAGGCAGTTCTACTCTGTCTTATAGGGTCACTATGAGTTGGAATCGACTCAACGACAACAGGTTTGGTTTGAGTTTTTATCCATATGGCGAAGAGCCCTGGTGGCTCCGTGGTTAAGCACTCAGTTGCTAACCTAAAGACTGGTGGTTCGAACCCACCAGCCACTTCACAGGAGAAAGGTGTGGCAGTCTGCTTCCATGAAGATTTACAGCCTTGGAAACTCTATGGGGCAGTTCTATCCTTGCCTATATGGTCGCTATGAGTCAGAATTGACTCCATGGCAACAGTTTTTTTTTTTTTAACCTATGTGGGATCAAACTGACAACATCAATTCAAACAGTTAAATAGGAAGTTTAGGGGACAGTGAGTTTATGTTAACGGGGAAGGAACAATTGAGAAAAGGAGGTTGGGAATGGATGCATAACCTGAACAGAGAAATCAGATGTCACTGACTGAATGGTATACGTGGAAACTGTTGCACTGATGTGCATATTTTCAATAACAACAATAAAATATTAAAAAAAAGAAAACCATGTATTCTATTCAAACACTACATAAAAAATTCTGATAAAATAACAGGCATCAAGGAAAATATATGAAAACGCTTGCTGTAGTTTTTGCTGTAGATCCAACTTAGTCATTGTGTATTTTTATGGAATTATTTTAAAAACCTGATAGCCATCAAAATTAAGAATCATCATCACTAGAAAAAAATTGGCCATTTTTTGGGTAAAAATCAAGTTTCTGGACTTTTGTACATACATTACCTTGCTAACATGCTGACAAAACGCAGGGACGGCTATCATCTGACTGACGAAGTTGAGGTACGCTGCAACCAGCGCCATGATTCCACAGCGATGGAACATGGGCAAGTTATCCTCGTTGATGATCACGCTGTCCTTTAATGAGAAACAAACACATCCAGCGGTTCAAGGTCTGATGCTCCGTTAGAGTTTTCTCTATGATTACACTGCAACACTGCACATAGTTTGGAATGCTAACAAAAATGTCACCTTATGAGAAGTTATTTTTCAGAAGTATACTGAAAGGAGAATAAACGACCATCTACAGGAGTTAAATCTCTAAACGTACATGTCTCTTCCTTAGGAAAGTTCTTCCTCTTCTCTGTTACATACCCACTCCCACTCCCACTCCCACTGCATACGGTCCTTCTGTTAAGCAGCACTGTGACAGCTCCACCTGAATATACGTAATTATGACTGAATGACTGTCTTCCCCACCAGACTGAAAGCAGCATGGGCACAGGGACCACGTCTGTCTTTTTTATCCCAACACTGAGCACCTAGCTGGTGCTCAGTCAATATTCGTTAAAAAAAAAAAAAGAATAAATTGATCATAGTCTTGAGTATTTTCGATTGATAGCTAGATACCTCTCTTTAAAAGTTTGTGTCCTTGGATAAAGGCAACGACACTTTAAAAATGGTGTTTGCTTCATAAAAATTTTTCTTCAATGAGAAGGTTATGAAATTATACCTGTAAAGCAATTGCTAATCGAATGAGATCAATAACCACTTCTTCATTGGCCAGTTCAATAGTTATAAGAGCAAGAGAGGTATAAAGTAGCTCGTAGTTTTTCTGAACATTGTCTTCCTCTTTACAGCCCAAATATATGTGCCGGTAGAGTTGTTGCCCATTCTGAAAAGGGAAATAACAGAGGAAAAATAGACACATTTTGCTTAAAATGCCTTAAGGGCAGACTCCAAATACATCAACCTCCCTCCAAGCAATTATCTTACTACACAACTTAACATGGAGGTCAAATTCAAGCTAATGATCAGATGGTCAAATTGTATTCTGATAAGAACAAACATACTAATATACAACTATCAACTAATGGCTGACGAACAAGCCTTAAATAAAAACAGCAAATATGAAATAGTTCTTATACAAACAGTGAAAATGTTTTTAGTAATACAGTAATACCCGCGAAAGCCAGAACCAGTATAAAGCAGAAACCTGTTACAGAAGGAAAATTCAAATACTTTCCACTAAAATGAGTGAGAGAAAAATCGTTAAGACTGCACCCTGTCAAAGATGAAAAATTTGTGAGACTCAGAAAAACAAGGCAGTCCCATCAAGTTCTAGCTCTCATGGGTTTCACTGTCATTTGGAAAAAAACAAAAGCAAATTATAGGATGATCTGAGACAAAGTGAGATGCATGACAGAGCTATGAGAGAAAGTTCTACGATCCAGCCTGGAGTCTGAACTATTTACCATTCATTTCAGTGAATGTTTTTTTTTTTTTTAAGTAAGACTACATGCAATGAGACTACTGAATTATAAGTGTAATTAAAGGTGGGCGTCCTTATCTGTTAGGGAATGAATGTCTTCTGGGAGGCGGGGCAGGAGCATCTGCAGGTTTGGCTACACTCTGGCATGGAGTACACAAAGGCAAGTCCAGAGCCTGTATGTAGGGGAGCGGTTAGGGAAACACCCCAGGGATTGCACAGGGGTTTTCGCCTGAGCCAGACTAATCTAAGTGGGTTAGTAAGGGACACGATACCCTTTTCTATGGAAAGCATTCCTAGGTCTAAGTCCAACTGCCAAGTGAGAGAGAACAGGAATACAATGGCGTTTCCCAACTCAAACCACTACGTAGTAATTAACTTGTTGCACTGATTCACAACCCTAGCTGTAAACCAGAATCACAGGGAGGGAGACTAGAATGACCCCCATGCTCCTGGCTACCCCAGGCCTCACCACTGCTGCCACTGCCCACCTCCCCATTGCCAATGTAATGTAATTGGCCAGTGGTAAAGCTCCAGCCTCAGCATTTTAAAGCATAAAGCTCTCTAAGTGATCCTAATGTCAGGGTTAAGCCAGGGTTAAGGACACTGGCTAGGGACTGCTAGTTGTCATGTAAAGGGACTTCAGCTTAACACTCCTGGCCTCTTCTTCTGCAGGTTCATCTGGCTGATCAATTTAGGACAAGGAACTGAGTTAACAGCTCGGACTGTTTGCAGCCAGCCTGTTTGTGAAAAACACGCATTCTGGTCTGTTCTCTAACATGCAAGAAGGTCCCTCCCCGGGAAGGGAAGCCTGCAGCTCTGCCAGGGACTGGATGGTTAAAATGTAGGTTTAAATCTGCAGTAAGGTGCTAGCAAGCCTTTTCGGGCTATGCATATAAAGCTATGCTCTCCTATCTGAATCCTTTATTTCTGAGGTTGGTATACTGTTTTCTGCCTTTCTGAATCTAGAGTTGGACTGCTTCTGTCTGAAACGGTTCCATACTTGGTGGGAAAGAAAGGTCTCGGGTAGTGGGCCCTCTCAAACCCTAAGTGTACTCCTGAATCCTATGATCCTTGAACATCATTAACAAACACTAAAGCAGTACTTACATATATGGGAGGTTAGGCTCCCTTTCTTAAGTTCTGTGGCACAGTGGTTAAGAGCTCAGCTGCTAACCAAAAGGTTGGCAATTTAAACCCACCAGCCACTCCTTGGAAAGCCTGTGGGGCAGTTCTACTCTTTCCTATATGGTCATTATGAGTTGGTATCGACTTGAAGGCAAGGGGTTTGGTTTTTTTTTTTTTTTTCCTTAACTCCTTAAGATATTCCAGTTTATTTTTACAAAATTACCTACTACATATTCGCCACATTGGATAAAACTGAAACCTAACAATATGTACTTTAACAATATAGTATAAATAGGTATAAGCAGTTTGGAAAGTGGTTTGGCATGACCTGGTATATGTGAAGGGTACATAACCTATGACTCAGCAATCCCTTTCCTGAGTATAAACCCTATGGAAATGGGTATCATATACATATACCATGACACACATACAAGAATGTTTACACTCACAACAACCCCAAAGGGTAAATGATTCAAAAGTCTGTCAACAGAGAATGAGTAACTTGTGGTATATGCATATCATGGAACATTATAATTATTTTTATAAGAATGAAAGGGTAAATGTTACCAAAATTCACAGTATAAATTCTACCAAAATAGAGCTGAGTGAAATAAAACATAGAAGAACCTATGGTTCCTTTTAAACAAAATATAAATATAAAAACTGGAAAAACTATATTGTTTAGGGATGTATAGATGTTATGTTTAGGTGGCAAAACTGTAGAAAAAGAAACAATTTCCATAAATGCCAGAAGAGTAATTACTTGTAGGGGAGACGATAGAGTTGTAAATAAGAGGAGGCATGTGGGATGCTTTTAGTTATACTGTTGTCCACTTTAAAACAATTAAACAACACTTGTGCATTTTATGTTTCATAATAAAAAGTGCTTTTTGCTACAAAATTCCTTGACTTTATAAAACAGGAATGAGAGCTAGCTCTTTCATGTGGTGATATTCTTTCAGAAATGTAGTTCTAGAAGAATAGCCCCGTCAGGTGAGGTACATACACTGAGACTCAGCGGAAGCACTGTTTTCTCCCATCTGGAAGTATAAGTTTCATTAGGAAATGAGAGATGAAGAGGCATCTCTCTGTAAACTGTAAGGAAGAAAACATGGTCTAGCGAAGAGCCAAAAAAATAACATGGACTTTAAGGATCTGAATCTATCTTCCAACAGAGCCCTAAGACTACTGTTCTCTGTACCTGTAAGACTCAGGGCTCACTTAGCCACCAAGACAGCAAGCATCTTGAGGGCAGTCAGCTTGAGTGTCTGGAAAATACTGGGATTCAAGCTTTAGATGAATAATAACTGCACAGAACATTCCTCAACATGCTAAATAATTTTAACCCACTGCCATCGAGTTGATTCCCACTCACAGCGACCCTACAGGTCAGAGTAGAACTGCTCCATAAGGTTTCCAAGGCTGTAATCTTTCTGGGAGTAGGCTTTCTCCCACAGAGTGGCTGGTGAGTCTGAACTGCCAATCTTCTGATTAGCAGGTGTACACTTAACCACTGTGCCACCAGGGCTCCTCCAATAACTTTAGATGTCATGATTTTCTAAATTCAGCCATTTGCCAATAGAACCTACAACATTTATATGATCATAATAAAGGTCTAGCAACACACCACTTACTAAGGGCAGAGATCCTTCCTAAGTCACCCTTACATCCTAAACAGCACACAGAACAATGCCTAATACATAGCAAACACTCACTATATAGTTATACAATGGGGATAGCTGTTTTAAAAAAAAAAAACTGGAAGCTGTCTATATTAAAGAGGCATTACACATGGACTTGGTATGTGTGTTTGGGGAGGGTGAAGAATGATAGGGCAGGAATTAGAGGGGATGTTTTAACTCAAATGAAAAAATTTAGAACTCTAAGAGCAGTCCAACAATCCAGGCTGGAGGAGGCACCATCATGAATGTTGTGGTAAGGTGGGGAGGCTGAAGATGGCGGCTTGGGGTCTTGTCAACACCAAAATCATATGGCTCAATTTTAAGGTTAGAGATCGATATACAACTACCTAAATATTCACGTGGTTACACTTTATATCATGTATTATTTTTCAGAAGATGATCTTACCTTTTTCATAAAACTTGTGTCTTGTTTACAAATTTTTTCTCTTTTTATCTTTAGGTCAGCTACATCTGGTATTATTCTAGAAACAATCAGTATATCATTTTTAATGAACAGCAGATTTAATTGCAAAATTTTACATGGAAAAATCATACTTAGGAGTTTGAACTATTTAACAATCATTTCAATGAACATTTTAAATAAGCCTCTCTGTAATGAGACTACTGAATCACCAAATTTAATAAAAGGGAATTGTATAAACTAATCTTGCTTCCTAATGTCATTCCTAAATTTAAATCAAAATCAAAATAAAACAATAAAATTCACATAACTAGTGACTACTACCAGATGAGATCACAGGAAGAGTACACTAAAAAAGTCTCAAACATTTGCTACCCTAAAGTTTATTAATAATGGAATTATATCAATACCAATTAAATAAGACTCTGAACTAATAATAGAAGCTGAAAGCCCCAGATTCAAAAAAGAAAAACAATATTTAAGCCCATTCATTTAGAAATTCAAGAAAATTATCGTTCAGTCTATTTTAAAATGGCACATTACCTGATCCCTCGCAGCTTTGCCCTATTATCATGGCGATCCATAAGATTGTGCATGACTTCCAAGACTAACTGCCTTAGTTCAGAGTCTTCCATGAGAGATGGTGATAACAAAGGATCCAGAAAAGACCCAGGCAGTGCTGTAACAATTGTCTTGGCTTTGTATCCAGAGGTTACCTGGTTATGGAGGGCATAAACAAAAAAAATCTTTGTCAGGAGTGCTTCTTTACGGTTAAATTCTCAAACTATTTTATAAGAACCATAAACTTAAGGAAACAAAGTATGGCCATAAAACCTGAAGGAAAAACATGAATAAAATTCATAAGGTGATGAGGAATTTTACTGAATTTACAAAAACATCATTCATAAGGAAAATAAAATTAATAACAGCACACACATACTGAACACTCACCACTGTACATATACAGTATTAATTTCATCCTTACCATATTTCTGTGAGGTAGGTGCTAGGCTCAGAGGTTAAGAATATTTGGGTAGGTATAGGTGAATCATCGATAAATACAATTACTACAAAATAACTGCAGGACCTCACATTTTGGGTATGTTTTTCCTTTTCAGCTCTGTACAGGAACTTCACATTCAAAATGAAAATGCTGCATTTTTCAGAATTATTTTCCAAACAAGGAACAACTTGGTGAGTATATGATAGAAATAGTGTGACATGTAAAAAAAAATATCGGCTTTAAAGTCCAAGTTCTATTCTTGAGCTCCAGGACCCGGAGGACACTCCTCAACTCCTCACGTGGAGGGTCTCTGAACCCATCTTCATCATCCAAAACTGGCAGTGGTTTCTGCCCACTGCGTGCCTCATCATGATGAGAATAAAGTAAAATAACGGACGTGAGGAATAACCAGTGAGAAGTAGAGGATCACAAATGAAAATGAAGAGCGTATTGCTTCTGTATATAAAAATATCAACCACAATAAAAGTAACCATAACAGTCCACTGCGACGTAAGGAGATGAGGTGGATAACGTGAAGCTAGTCTGTCAGCCTCTGGCAAACTTAAGACCAGTGTGTCCTTCATTTGCCTTCAATGCCTTACCATAAGTAAAGATCTCAGCAGCATTATCTGAATCCGCCTGGTTCCCAAGTCCCTAAAATATACAAAATGCTGTTACCTTATTAGTACCAATCTGCATTTATGTTACACTTCATTTACTTATGCTATTATTTACGGATTTTAAAACTCTATTCTTATTAGCTAAACAGATTTTAACAGCTAAAGTCATGGGTCACTTTGCACTCCAAATTTCACGTGAATTTAAAAAGTTAAGTGTAAATAAAAAACCATATTCAAACAAACAAACAAAAAAATTCAAAAGTACTGATTTCCAAAGGAAACATACCTATGTATGCGACTATATGAACACTAAATCATATGAAAGCATAACTAAATAGTCCAAATTAAAAGAAAATATAAATTGGACAAAATATGTAGGGCAAATATAACTAACAAATTTACCATCTAGCTAACATATGTAAATACACAGGACAGACAATTCAAAAAAGAATTGACAAATGGAAAAGGGGCTATTAATTAACAGCCAAATATAAATCAAAGAGTAAGACGTTACACTTCCTGATTAGTAAAACACACAAAAATACTGACAAACTAAAGCTTCAGCATATAAAATCAGATCAAATCTGTAAAATGAGGGGTCAAGAACAGCTGACCTTTAAAATCACTTTCAGTGATTTTAAATTCCGAGAATAATAACTCCACATATTTACTATTCCAACATTAATTTTACAAGAAACTTGAGGCTTTACCCTAAATGTGTCGGTATGCACAAAATGCCCACACCAAACAAACCTTCCATATGGCCAACATAAGATGGTCACACGTAAGACACAGAAAGTCGCAGAACTTACGATGCACCAAAAACCGCCTCCAAGAGCATGCAAATGTCGCTCACTATCCTAGAGCAATAAATACGCCAACTGCTTTCTGTGGGACTTTTATTATCAATAACTAGAAGACATAACTAACATTTTCTAGATTCCTTTAACACGAAATTTAAGTTCAAATTTATATTTTGAGAACATAGGGAAACTGCATACCCTAGTTGACTGAGATCCAAAGTATGGGTAGTTGTTCCAAAAACGGGTACTTTCCCCATAATGAACATCATGATTTCTGACCTCTGATAATCTGGCAGGTTACTTCCAAAAAATCCTGTAAGAAATATTGAGATAAATTTTACAAATTGAAGAAGTTTATTTTTCCATATGACATTATATTTTTAACCAAAACTCTAAATTTTGTTAACATAATTTCATTTTTCCAACATCATTTAATCATATACAATTTAAGATGCATATAATGGACTCATTTTTAGATACAATGAGAAATGTCCGAAACAATCTTCTGCATATAGTGCACAGTGGCAAACCTTCATCAATCTGAGCTGATTGGGGTTTCAGAAAAAAGAAAGAAAAAAAAAAAAAAAAACTTTTGGTAGTATTTCTGACGAAACAGTCGTTCATACATTATGAGCCTAAATTCTTGCCCTGGTAAAGTCAGTAATCTGCCCTACCACCTTGGATTCCCAAGACTGCTCACATGTTTCAGAATGCCATTTATAACAAGCTAGCTTTACGGTTTAACCTCATAGTTGAAGTCAACAAACACCATTCAAATGATGTTAAAAAAAAAAATCACTTATTACCTTGTCATTTTTCTCATGCACTCTTGGGCTGTGAAGCTATTTTAAATTTATCTGCTGTTGCTTTCGATGATTTACTTGCTGGTCATAAAAGCAGACTGACAACATTTAACTACCGTTTACTCAAACTTCACACTTTCTCATTTCTTTTGAAAGATCAAAACAGGTATCAAATCTTGGCTGCTTTTGTTCCTTTCTTAAAATGCAGCATAATTATTACAGAAGCCTTTCACATTTTCAATATTTAAGAATAAATGGGGTTTTCAATTTAAGTCTTCGGTTTTTATTACTGGAGTTAATCATCTATTTATACAAACCCAGACTGTTCCCTGCACCACTCTGACGGAGCCTAGGGGAGAAATCATCTCTCACTACCACATACTTCTCCTCCCTTCAATCAAAAATCTCACAAATGTAACATTACTTCATCCGAATAAAATATGACTAGTCTAACTAACATTTAAGGAGCACACAGTTATGGGCTACGAAAGTAATTTGCATGCATTATCTCTTTGGATCCTCACAACAATCCTACGAGTCTAGAAACTACTGTTGGCCTCAGTTGCCTCTTGCATAGAACTCACATAAGAAAGTACACAACTAAGGTTTGAGGTAAGGGCTATTTATTTCCAAAGCCCATTCTACTATTACTCTATACTTCCTCCATATAAGTGATTTTTAACTTTCCAAGCACCCAATTAGCTATGTTCCTAACCACTCACAAAATTGACACTGATTTTCTGTTCCAAGCAAGTCAGTTATTACCACATGGACATAAAGTAGCACGCACTTCTGTCTGACATGGATATTTAACAGAAGACTGACTGACTGTACTGTTACAAGCTTGAAGACTTAACAAGCACCATCATACCTCCCTGTGTTCAACAAACACTCAAATCGTTAATTTATGATTCTTTCTCCTGCTTTTCTAAAGTGTGGAATAGTTTCCCCAATCCAATGGTTCCCAAAATTTGCTGTGTATTAGAATCACCCAGGGGGATTTAAAACTCCTAACGCCCAGGTTTCATTCCAAACCAATTAAATCAGAATATCTGGAGGTGGAAGCCCAGGCATCAGTATTTTCTATATACAAATACTGCCAGGTAATTTCAATGTGTAGCAAAGTTTGGGAACCACAGTCCTAAGGAAACCCTTTTATTTTCTCTCCTAAGTATATGATCAGCTGAACCCAGGTCAGCAGATGCTAATTAACAAGACTGTTAAAAAACCGAAGATAATCACAGTACGACAGGCATGCAATTAATTTATGCTTTAAAATTTATTTTGCTTTTTTAAATTTAAAACTAAACAGAAGGGTCCAACTGGATCAGGACTAAAGATACAGTCTTTAAAAAGCAACTTACTCTTTATACCATTTGTCATTTGGAACTGTTGAAATACCATACTAAGGACGCAGAAAAAAACGAATGGAATCTACACGTTCTTAAAAGAAAGAAGGACTTGGCTGACAGCCTCATAAGTAAAGTGCAAAAGCTACGGCCGCCCCTGTCCTGTGGCCCACCAGCAGGAATATCAACATAATCTAATACCTGCCAGAATACAGAGAACTTCCTGAGGAAAATATTCAGAAAATCAGCACTGTGATTACAAAACAAAACATTTCTGCACTGAGCCAGACTGCATGTCTTTCCTCTCATGTGTTAATTCTCACATGTTACCCTGAATGTGCTGTGTCACAGAAAGACTGCTGGAGTCTGCTGAATACACACTGTATAATAAAATACTTGAGAAACAATAAATATTCTAGAATGAAACAGTAACACTGAACTAGTTAGAAGTCACTGAACAATTTAAATTAATTCTGTGAAAATCAAATGAGCTGCTTTGATATATCATCTTAGAACATCATAGACAATCCACAAAGAACCCAAATGAACCTGAGTCACCACAGAAGGTTCACTGTACACTGACACTGTTTTTAGCAATAAGAATGTCTCTGCTTTTTTGAGATTTGTGGTGATACTGAATTTTATTATATTTTGTCTTTTCAATCAATCCAAAAATCTTTCTTAAGCACCTATTATGTGTTGGGGAGTATGCTGAACAAGACACACCTGGGCCTTTTCCTGTCCGAGGACAATGTCCACGTACCTGATAGGTTGTAACTAGGTGAACCCATGGTACTGCACTGAGCAGATGAACCTAGTCTCCACTGGTGACAGCCCCTTGAACCCTGAAGCCCTGACACACCCTGACACATCTTCAATAAACAGGTGCTGAACAGAGATGCGTATACGCACGTACATACACAAAGCAAAGCTTAGCAGCAAGACCAAGAGGAACTTTGTATGAAATATCCTGATTATAAACAAGCAGACCACAAACGGGAAAATTACCCATATAAAAGGCATGAACCAAGCTCCAGGATAAATTTACTTTACTATTAAAGAAACTACTAGTAATCTTAGAAATCAGGTACTGAACTCCAGGGACACAATCCAATTTTGAAATTTTCATAGCAATCATATAGTTACATTAAAATATGATCTGGCTACTCTAAAGAAGATACGGGGTAATGTTTAAAGTAGAGAAACAGCTTGCTTGCTTTCATGTGTATTTACACAAATTTATACAAATATGCTTGTTTATTTTCAAAAAGTTCTTTTAAAAGTCTAAAATATCCATGTTGACTGTAAGAGTCCAGTACCACATGTAAGAGCTTTTTTAAAAATCATGGTTTTACGTAACAGGTTTGAAATGTGACGTGAACTCACCTATCGTTTGGATGATGGCATTCTGCACGATCTTCTCATCACTGTCTTTGGAACCTGTGCTCAAGGCGGCACTGCAGGCAGAGCTCCCCTGTAAATCGCTGGCTTCCGATTCCACACTGAGACGCAGGTGCTTCAGTAAGGTGTTAAAGACTTCCAGCACCGCGGGGCCTGCGAGACACCACGAGCAGAGACACTTTTCCAGTATTACGTACTCAAGAGCAATTTTCATATTTCTCAACAGAGATTTTCAGTATTTTCTAAATAATCGGAAATAACAATTTACTAACTAATCCATTTGGAGGACAAAAAGTAAATGTGAAATACTTAAAAAAGTCTCCTAGCTGTGTTGTTGCTGTTAGGTGCCCTCAAGTCAGCTCCAACTCATAGCGACCCTATGTATGTATAACAGCATATCTGGTCCAAGAACACCACCTGGTCCTGTGCTAGCTATACCAGCAAATACTCACTGGGCATCAAGAGCAACTCGCTGTTTGAATCTCTGGTAGACACCACACAAAACGCATATAAAGGTTAAAAAAAAAAAAAATTCTATCTAATCTTGCCTACTCTAAATAATGTGTACTAGGTCAATATTTAACTTGACTGTTGGGTCAGAATCCATGAAGTTGTAACGTTACAGTTCATTGTAGCATAGAAGACTTACTTTGCATCTTTTGAGACTGAAAAAGATGACTCTGCCTCAAGTATTAGACAGAAACTAACCGATTTATCAGATTCAGGTAAATGAATCTGCTCTCTACTTTTAGCTCTATAAATCCTCTGCACATTTCCATCAGTACGTCTATCACACTATATTTTAGTGAGTGGTTTCTATCGCTGCCTCCTACTCTCAAGCTCTGAGCTCCTCCAGGACAGATCCCATTACCTGTCCATGTCCAAATGGGTCTCTGAATGCAAAGGCCCCAGGAGAGCACCTAACATGTAGTAGATATCCAATACCGGTGGATGACTGAATATATCATCTGCGTTTCATATTTCAAATTAAATTATTTTCCTATTAAATAATGTGCTTCCATCTCTAAGTTACAAGATAAATAATAAAAAGTCCATACCCAAAAACCCATTCTCTTTAAAAAATTCTCTTTAGACACTGTGTTATCTATAAACATTATGATGGGTCAAAAGAAAGCTAGTATATATTTTTTAGCTATTTCCACTTTGATTTTAAAGGAAAGAAACCATAACCTGATTCTCCTTCTAACTTGTGTATTTCTATTAATGGACCCTTCCATTTTTCTAATCACAAGTAGGTCAAATACCGTGACCTCTACCCCATCCTCCTTCCCTGTTCCCCCTACAGTCAGTTATCAAATCCAGTTGATTTCACATTCCCTTTTCTAATGCTGCCATAAAATGTCAAGTTCTTTCCCTCATGCTTAAACGATGAGAGCTACCTGTTATCTCCAACTCTTCCTACACTCTGTCGCCAGGTGAATTTTCCTACAGGCTACCTCGAGAAAGATTTGTTGTTGTTATGCACTGCTGAGTCTATTTTCGGCTCAGAGCATCCCCCTGAGACAGAGCAGTGCTGCCCCACAGAGTTTCCTAGGCTGTTGTCTTTATGGGAACAGATCATCAGGTCTTTTCTCCCCCAGAGCTGCTGGGTGGGTACAAACCACCAACCTTTTGGTTAGCAGCCAAATGCTTAACCACCATGACTCCTTTGAGAAAGAAAGGTTACAGTAAACCTTTAAAGACTGGCAATCACCTGTAGAACTACATTCACAGTCTCGTGCAACTTAAAGCCACTTCTCTGACTTCTTCTACACTAACATTACAAGTTCCAGTCAAAATGGACTATATAATTACTTGCTCATACTAACCCATTTTCCCTTCCTTCTCCGAGCCCTGGTTTTCTTATGTGATCAAATTCTGCCTTGCATTGCAGTACTGGATGGAACTGTCTAACCCCAAATCAACTATAAGTTTCCTGTAACTGTATTCACCCAAACGTTTTAGCACATAATTAGCACACGCAACCTTTATTAAAAGAAAAGGAGGAAGTGAAAGAGAGGCTGATTTGAAGGAAAACGCTGAGCTGTGCGTTAAAGATGTCTGAGGACCGTATCAAACCAAAATTTCCAGAGACATTAGAGCACGTTCAACAGGATGTAGTAGTATTCTCAGAGAAGGGTTTTCCGTACGCCACCATTACTCTACTGGAACAGATGCACGTGCTGAATGCCTTTTTACTGTCACTCACCTATGGAACCTTTAGCAGCAATGGCGACAGCCTCTAACAGAACCTGAATGATACCTGCTCGAACTCGTGGAGAATCTTTTTTACAAGCATCAAGGTGTCCTAGAATCTCCTGGATCACATGGTGTGAATACTGAGCCTAAAGGCAACAAAAAAGTACAAGAATGTAGAAACAAGTACATTCATCCCGGTGCTATTCCTAAGAATGAAAAAGGGGTGACACTTAAATGTCCAATTATAGGGGGCTGGTTAAATATATTACAGTATTCATGCTATGGGATGATATGTAGCCAATATAAACCATACTTTTGAGAAATAAATAGGGATACTAGAAAGTATTTATGATACCTCGAGTAAAAAGAGCAAGTTGCGAAAAACTTTGTTCAATAAAATTCAAACCGGTTTTTACAAAGTATGTAAGACTAGAATTAACATATAACTCAATATTAACACTCTACCTCTGAGAGGGGATTTATGAGCAACTTTTATTCTCTGTAATTTCTAATTCTTCACAACATTTACATGCTCTTGCAATTTGATAATGGGAAAATGTTGTTGAAAAATAAACAGATTATGACATTTACAGTACTTCTTTCTTACCCAAGCTAGACAAATATTATTTCTTACTGTGGATTCCTAACAATGCTAAATGGCCAAAAATCTTATCTAATCAAGAACCACAATCAAAATGAAAATCTTATCAATGTGTACCTGATACAACTTCAATCAAGACAGTATCAGAAGACCTGTAGTTTACAAACGCAATTTTATCACATATAAATGAATCTGGTCAATCACAGTGAACGATATCAGGACTTAAATTAAAAAAAGCATAGCCAGAAAAAAGGCTTATTTTAACTCCAGTGAAAAGTCTTTTTTTTTTTTTTTTTTTAAACAGAGTAGCAAGGTTTTTTAAACCTACCCATACATCCATGAGTCATGAGTGGGTTCGCCACCCAGCACCAGGCTGTAAATACCATGTGCCCGTGGCCCTGAATCTTCCCGTCAGTCTGCCTTCACACAGCCCCCACGACCTCCTGTTCAGGCTGGTTATACCTGTGTGCTCCAAGTTACTTACCCTCGCTAACGGTCAGTTTTCTGACCTGTAAAAATGGGATAATATCTACCTGATAGGTTTCCGAGCCAAAACCAAACCCACCACGATTGAGCCTATTCTGACCCGTAGCGACCCTACAGGGCAGAGTAGAACTGACCCCCCCTAAGGTTTCCAAGAAGGGGCTGGCAGCAGCCGAGCTCTTAACCACTGTGCCATCAGGATGCCATTAAAAACACAGGTGGTGTGAAAAGATCTAAAATCTCACTTAAGAACTAACTGGGTCTGTTCAGGTTTTGAAAAACACCAAGTAGATAAGAGTGTGTTTATCAGAAGGTTCTATAAACACCAAGTGATTTAATGTATGTACACAGTATATACTCAATGACTTATCAGCTACATGCTTCTATAAATAAATATGAATTCTAACACCAGTTTATTAGTTGGTACCATAAACAGCACTATCTTAAACTACTTAGTTCCTTTTATTAGATGTGTTTTCATCTTGGCAAATAAGAAAATAAGTGATAAATGAAATGAAATAATACAAAACAGTTAAATGAAGAACATGATTTATGTCCTACAGTGTTCAGTATCTCTGCTTGATGACCTGATACCTATATACAACCAAAATTACTTATAGAAATATAATAGTTAACCAAGACATACCTGGATGGAATACATTATAATTTTAAAGCAGTGGACTGCAAATTCATTGGGATCCCATAGTTTGTGATGATCTAAATGTCTGTAAGTAACAATAAAAAATTACTTTGAGGATTACCTATTTTTATTATGTTTTTCCTCTAGAACCCTCAACCATATGCAAAGCTTAACAGTCAAAAGAATATTAACTAAAAGAAAGCCAAGATTTACATTTCAAAAAATATGATACGTACAGCTGATTTTTGTTATTTGAGGTAGTTACGTTCTATAAAGTCGCCACAAACACTGAATTAGCAAATACTGACACTCCCCCAAGGGAAGTAAAAGGTTAAGTTTCTGTGAGCCTCTGGCCACATTTTCATCAACCAATTAATACATACCCTTGTTTTACGTGTGTTTCTGTTTAAAGACACCCTATTTAGTACATATTGTTGATTCGTTAACACTGAACTCATGGCCAACAGCACAGTAATTCATGCCTGAGTGATGTTCATCTAACACACGTATTCTCTTTGTAAAGCACATCCCAGCTTTCTTGTGCTAAGGAATACTAGACAGCACTTCAGCGCTGCAGCTGGGGGCCATATGAACTAGCAAGATCACCAAGAAAAACTCCGAAAGCGTGCCACTAAATAGAACTGGAAAAGGATACTCATTTATAGTATGAGAGCTGAAATAAGGAAGGCAGAGTGCCACCATGCTGACCTCAGCTGAGAACATGTGTGTTGTGGGACTCAGATTTTTTGCCCCTCTGTACAAGTCTACAAATGACAGTGAAGTACTACAGGTACTCATTTTGGGGTCACAAACCAATTTACTGAGTAGGCGAATTTGCAAATAGGAAATCCACGAATAACAAGGGTTGACTCCATTTCCCCCAATTGCCAAATTCTGTCATAAAACAACAAAATAGGTACGATTTTTAAATACCAATGTGAGCAAACAAGAACGAAAAGGCCCTCGGTCCAAATTCCACAAGAAGTCTAGCTCTCTAGATTTTTTAAGACCTTTACAGACTGCTTTGCAGTTAGCAAATGTATTAAGATAAAAACTGGAATTCTGATACTACATTAGCTTTTAGTTAGATTTCGCATGATTCTGATTACCTTAGTACCATTTCCGTAAGCCCACGGTCTTTAAACAGTAGATCTCAATTTTTTTTTTTTTGGATCACAGAACCCTTTGAAAATCTAATGATTGTCTGATTTTTCAGATAATTTTGAGGATTACAGACTCTTAAATCGCCACCTTGAACCCCAGGCTAAGACCATCTACCCTAAGCAAAGCATTCTCGATGTTACGTTTGGACTACTTCAAACATGCTATATAGTCAGGAATAGAAAGAACAAAGCAAATGATAACAAAAGGAAGACTCCTAAAATTTACAGAAATTATGCAGAATATTACACAGGAGATCTACTATATGATGACTGAGTTAGAACGCAAAGGCTTGACAAAAGGGTGGGGATTTTATGACTCTGTGGAGAAACTCAAAGCTCACAAATCTATTCTGCCTAGAGGGTGTAGCAGATAAATACCAGTGAGATAAATAACATCCCTGCTCCGATTAGTCGCTAGGTACAAACTAAAATTTAGTCAGAGAAGTGAATGGCAAACACAGCAAAAAGCAAGCCAGGGAACAGAAGGGACTGACTACACAAGTTAGAAAAACAAGTATGACGCATCAGACCTGGATGCTCTGTGAATATTTTGCTGCATATACGCAATTCAAAGTTTGTAAGTGGAAGTTCAAGCTAAATGATGCATATGATATTATGGACATTATTGTATTTCCTATTTAAGGAAGAAAAAAACTAGTTAAATGGTTGATGTCTGATTCAATCCTGTACTGCTTCTACACATCACACTGGTTTTCATTAACAATCTTATCATACAGGTAAAGTATCTGTCCTCTGTACGTCTGTGAACACAGGGAACTAACACTGCAGAACCACAAACGACCAGGAAAAGCCCAACTACTTACGCAAAGACGGGTCTAACAGCATTGTTCATATTCCCAAAGGTTGCTCGACCCAGCAGTTCTCGGAAACAGTTTTCTGCCAGCACCGCAGGGTTCTCTTCTTTATCAGCTGCAGAAGGAGAAGAAGGAGGGCCTATACGACTACAAAAAAAAGGAAAGAAAAGAAAAGCTAATGCAAAAATTCTAACACTAGTTCTAACAGTTAAACAGAACAGATTTTACTTTTCAGAAATATTAAAATGACATGTCCTTTGATCTGGAAAGAACTTTTAACCTTTATCCTCTCTTCATAAATTTAACAACACCAAAGCCTATTCTGTAATCTTTCAAACAAGGAGAACTAAATTCAGTTGTGTAACTCATTTGTAACTAGAAGAACATCCTTTATGTAGGCAAAGTACCTCAGCAGCTTGTTCTTTTGTTCACTTTCACACAACTTCTCTGTATATCCAAAGCAAAATTTTAGTAAGAACGACAATCATTTCTAGGGATCTTCAGTTTAATTTTAAGTGGGCAAAATTGCAACTATAAGTGTGAACCATACAATATACAGTCCATGAATAAAAAATAAATTTTTAAAAGTGAATTAGAACAGTTGTACACATAGATGTCTTCAGTAGACAGTCACATCTAAGGAGCAAACATTCTTCTTCTAGTTAGCATAAATTTAGACAAACATGTAAGTGCTCCACAGAACTAAATTCTCTATTTTCACTTGTAGTCTAGACCACTTTATTTGATATTGTACATAATCATGAAAATTATAAGTGAAGTTTAAATTTTACAACTACAGAATCAAACATCTTTTAAATCTGATTCAGATTTTCCTCTTCAAACTGGAAGAATCCGGAAGGCCTGGATAATGAGCCAAGCTGGAGAATTTCACTGGTGGTGAAATGTAGTCGCGTATCACTGCTGCGTGTGGCAACAGAGATGTGGAGAGACGCATGCTCATAGCACTTGGAAAAGTGGACGCAGTACAGAGTTCTCAGTGTAACTGGATGGTGGGGGCAGGGGGGACAGCGTGTACCCCAAAACAATATCCCATTCCAGAATATCTTAAAGAATGAATCAGAAACAAACAGTGTTGTTTAATGAGAAACTAGTTTGTTCTGTAAACCTTCATCTAAAGTACAACAAAGAAATTTAAAAAATAAAGAAATCGAATAAAAAAATTTATTATTATTATAGTCATTTGTATGAGCTAGACTGAGGATACACTTTATCGCTGTAAGCCTCACAAACTGATCTTTATATAACCAGATTAATAGCTTTATATTAAGTGTCCTCTACTTATACAGAAAACAATAAGTGAGTTATTCAGTTAGAAAAAAAAAAAAAAAGAAACGAAGCATGTCAAACATTTTTTTGGGAAAAAACTAAAATATATTAAATAGCTGTGATTATTATTGTGGTTGTGTCACTGTCACTATCATTATTACTATTTTGGTTAGTTTTACCTCCCTATGAGCAAGCACGCAGGAGCTCTAATCAATAACAGATGTTCAGCTATAATCTCTATTTCTCAGATTTGCAACTTTAAGAAATATTAACTCAACAGTAATTTGTATGCTCAACAATAAGCAGCATATAAACTCATTCTAAAACAAATAAAACCTTAAGCTTTTTAAATAAATAAAGCCTAATGTGAACACTAAAGATTAATAATTCTTCCAGAAAGAACACATTTTTACACTCACCTAACTTTACAACCAGCAGTTCGAGTCCACCAGGCGCTCCCTGGAAACTCTACGGGGCAGTTCTACTCTGTCCTATAGGGTCACTATGAGTCCGAATCGACTCGACGGCAGTGGGTTTGGTTTGGTTTAACTCTACAACACTACTATTTACAGAATACTGAAGACAGCTTTCTTATCCTAGCAAGCACACACACATACATACAAAAGGAACAGAGCCTCAACTCTAACACCTTTTATTCAATACCTGTCCACCTCCTCCGTCTTTTGCATGTTAAACAGCAGGGATGGAACAATCTTATCCATATGCTGGGGTTCCCAAATGGTAGCCCGAAGTTCATCATTAACGGTTTTGCGAACCACTCCTTGAATACCCCTTATTCCAGCAATTCGGATTCTATAAGAGAAAAATAATTTTAGTCATAAAAGAAAGGCTATTTAATAAGTCTGTCTGCCTAGCTAAGGGAATGGATACCAAGTGTCTACTGTTACCTCAAATTAATAAAATAAAAATAATATGCCATAAGTCTAAGAAATTAAAATCTCAAAGGTCAGAGAGGGACATAAAGATACAGCAATTGAATACCATCTTTGAAAAATCAGCATTTAAAGTTTAAAAAGATTGAAAATAGAGATATAGAAATATCTAGCCTGTGTAATATTTTTCAGTAAAAATAATTTAATCAAAAGCATCATTGTTGTTTCTGCTAGGTTTTCCTCAAGTGATGATACTAACTCAAACAATTATGAGCTAGAGTCTCTCCATTTCTCACTGAGAAGTCTCAGAAGCCCAGGAAAAACAGGCTTTCACTGTGCCGGCACACACCCTCAAATGCTTCCTCAGACTTTGACTGTTCTTCCCTAAGAGCCTCGCACCTCCCTTAGTCCACCAAGATGGAAGCAGCTGGGTCTTTAAAGGTATGACAAACGAGAACCATCAAAATGGAGTACAGATAGCCTCCGTCACATATACACACACGACTTAAAATATACCAACATAGTGAGAGAATGTGGCCCAATCCTCCCATCCTAATCCGTAGCCCCAAACTTCCTCAAACAATTTCTCGCTCTTTTTTAAAATAAACAATCTACAGGTTCAAGAATGGGAAGAAAAGAAGTGGAAAGTTTCTGAAAGCTAGGGAAGAACAGCTTCTCCAGCAGAGCTAACTGGTGGCCCATTACCCTATTTGTCCCTCTAGCCAAATTTGATTGTTTTATACTTCCTTTCTTTCTAATGGAAACCCTGGTGATATAGTGGTTAATTACTACAGCTGTTAACCAAGAGGTTGGCAGTTCAAACCCACCAGGTGCTCCTTGGAAACCCTGTGGAGCAGTTCTACTCTGTCCCATAGGGTCACTATGAGTCAGAATTGACTCAATGGCAATGTTTTTTTTGGTAGTACCTACCAGGGTTTCAAACAGATTCCTTCTGGTTCCAATCCCTGCTGACAATTTGCATTTCTAACAAGTTCCCAGGCATTGCTAACGTTGTTGGTTAGAGAACAATTCTAAGTAGAGCAGTGGTTCTCAAAGTATATTATACATTAGAGCCCGTGTGGATCTTGTTAAACCGTATATTCAGATTGAGTATATCTGGAGTGGAAGGCAAATTCTCAGTAGGGATTCAAACCAGAATGAACAGAAATTTGCAAGGGTCTAAATGAATTAATTCATGTAAACTGCTTAAACAATAGGTGGCACACACTAAGCACCCAACAAGTGTGGGCTGCTCCTACTGTGGCTGGTAATCCTGAGGATGACGGTTGTTTCAACCAGAGCTGAAGGTTCCTGGAATTAGAGCTTGGGACTGGGGTGCGTGACTATAAATGCGAACGGTTTTTGCAAGACAAACATTTTCAGAAAACCTTGGCAGTTATTATCTGTCTCCCACCACCCTCTTCCCCAGGAATTCTATTTTATAGTGTTTTGCTAAAAATAAAGGGACCAATATTAAATTTCAAAGTTAGAACCTAAAAGGGAATGTAAGTTATTTTCGGCAAAGTAAGGAAAAAATCAAACCCTCTAAGTATCCAGAGACATTTTAGCTCATCAACCTGTTTTGCAGTGTTTCAAATATGAAAAGTTGGCACTTTGAAATTTCAAATATCCGTATCGAAAAGTCCCAAATGATAAAAGTACTAAAACCCCTTGATTTGCATATAGAAAATTTCAAGTTTCTTCTTTTTTTAAACAATGAAAGAAGTTAAGTGGGAAAATATGCTCAAAAGACAATATATTTCACTAAAAAAAAGGGAGCACTAAATACCTAAAATTAAGGTACCTTGTATAATAAATTTTTAATGTCTTAACTGTATCCTTTCATAAATATTATGGAGATCATACACACTTTTCACCTACATTGGTTTATATGTGAAACTCACTTTAACCAGAATTTAAGAAAATCCTATGTTTAGTTTGTTGATCCTTATAAATGAAAAGCATACTACATTCTGGATAATTTTCTGTATTTTAAAACAAAATAAAAACATTAAAATCTCAAAAAACAATGCCATTTTCTTTAGCTAATCTTTTTACCTCTTTGCCCCACTGATAAAATCTTCTGAGAACAGAGAACAATTTTAAAAACATTTTTTATAATGTTGTTTAGGGAGGGAAAGAGAGGATTTTAATGGTAATTGGGAGACACAAGAAATTATCATACGGTAATTATTCTATCTTGACCTTCAAGGCTTTACATTTCACAATAACAGATGCTGAAGAGCCGATACTATTCTGCCTTATAAACCAAAAACCAAACCAAACCCACTGCTGTAGAGCCGATTCCAACTCACAATGACCCTATAGGACAGAACAGATCTGCCCCATAGGATTTCCAAGGAGTGGCTGGTGGATTTGAACTGCTGACCTTTCGGTTAGCAGCCGAACGAGTTCGTAACTACTGCACCACAAGGGCTCCTACTGCCTTATACTGAGGGAAAAAATGCACTAACAGCATCATAAACAGAAACTAAATCTGATATCTAAAAATGACCACTAATCACCACTCAGTTTTCTTCAAGTTAAAGTAACTTCTACACTTGTTTTCTTTTGTGTGAACCAACTACACTCCAACTAAAATCCATGTTATATTTCTACACATTCCCTTATTTTAAAATAAAAATGACAAAACATGCTAAATCTTGACTATCAAATACCCACAATGCTCAAATTCCTCAGGTTTGTGTCTCTTTTAGGTATACTAATCTCAAACTACTTTCTAGATTTACCAAAGTCATTGACTTTACTTCTTCGAAGCTTCTCATTTCTACATAGATATCAACCTGTAGTTGTGGTTGTAGGTAAGGATTTGAGTCCAGATTATTACCAGGGTAAATCTAGAAAAAATGTTTTAAATGCCCAAATCATTTGTCATGACCACCTCAGATTGACAGTGAGTCAATAACATACACGCATTCATTCATTTATTTGTGCTCACTCACAAAGTACCTGTTGAGAGCCTACTATGTGCCAGGCACTATTCAAAATGCTAATGATACAGCACAAAGTCCTTGCCCTCGTGGAGCCCATATTCCACAGAGGGCAGACAAAGACACAGGAATAGCTCTGGGGAGGTGCTGTGGAGAAAACAGACTTAAGAGATAAGGAATAACTACAGGTGGGGGTGGGCAGCTGGGTAGATATTTAATAAATAAAGGGTGACCAAGGTGGGGCTCTCTTGAAAAGATGACATTTGAACAGAAATCTCAACACAACGAGATTACAAACCATGTGGATATCTGGGGAACGTTCTAGGCAGAGAGAACAATCAATCCAAAGGCTCGGAGGGGAGAGCACCTTAGTGTTCAAGCAGGGGCACACTGCTTCACCGTAACAACATGGCGAAACCCATGTGAAATTGCTCATTACAGATTGGTAAGCACAAGGAAGCCTGTGCTTACCTTGCTTACTGGGTCAACTGCCCCTGTCAGGGACCGTAAATTTGGAAAGAGAATTTGATTATGTAGGAACATGCTGTGGGGTTGGGAGAGAGACAGATGCCAGCCATACCTAGAAGTAGAATCTCTGATGTGGTGAAAATGTGAAATTGTTCACTGTGGGTGATCTGGTAAGCAAGGTAAACACTGTGCTTACCCTGCCTATTGGATAATCCTCCCCTGTGTTCAAGAAACAGCAAGGAGGTCCGTGTGAAAGGAGCTGGGAATGACAGGAGGACAGGATCTGACACTGAGGCAGGAGGAGCATGAAGGAGCGCTGCAGGCCAGTTAAGGCTGGATTTTTTTCTGAGGGAACTGGGAAGCCACTCTCCATCCTGCTACTCTGGCCAGTTGTCAGGAACTTCTAACATAATGGAAAGTCATATTTTAGGAATAAAGCACATATTTTCCTGCCTTCTTTGGTAATCATTCTGTAGTACGTGTCAGTACAGTATATATCTCTTGCGGACTATAAATCATCAAGTAGAATAATACGTACTCTGTTCGTATTTCTGGATCACTGTGACAGGAATGACACATGGCACTGAACCGAGACACAAAAAAGTCATAACGCCTGTGATAGGAGGGCGTGTCTTCTTCAATATTTGCAAATTTGACAAACTAAAAAACAAAAATAACAACATAAATGTTTTAACAGCTTTTCAAAATTACGGAACAAACACATCTACCTGCATTCCTTACCAGTCGTGTTACCAAGAAACGTCCAAAGAAGAAGCAACTGAAATATGCTCACCATGGACACAGAAGGTTTTAGTCATTAGACGATCAAGGATACAGTTTTACAAACAGTAAATATAACTCCTTAATCTAGTTCCTGATAAGTAAGTGAATTCACTCTCTAGAAGGAAGTTCTCACTCTCGATCTCATCTCCATTCCTACATGCAGCAACAACCTCGGCTAGGCCATAGCCTCTAAGGAAGTTTATTTCTTGATCATGGGAAGGAAATCTTCTCTGACAGCCATTACATGAACACACAAATGAAAAATATTTAAGCAATTAAGATGGGACAAGAGAAAGGGACATAATTTATGTCACATAAACCAGGGCTTCTGAACGGATTGGTTCCAGTTTGACCCCCTGCTGAGAACGTGCATTTCCACCCCAGACATACTGAATCAAAACCTACAGTGTAACAGGACCCCCAAGTGATTCTTATGTATGGATGATAAATTTGAGCACCACTGCTCTACTAACGGTTCTCAGGACCATTCCCTAACCGGCAGCATTAGGATTGCCGGGGAGCTTGTTAGAAACGCAAATTCTCAGCAGGGGTTCAAACCAAAATGAACCAAAGGAAGTAAGACGTACATTCAGTGGAAAAGAAAAATAATGAGATGGTAAAATTTATTCTATCTCCTTATCAATGATTTACAGAGAGAGGGTGAGTGAGTGTCTAGGAAATTTTAAATGCCCTTCATGTATTACTGACTGGCCCCTAAGGTTCCTTAATGTACAATCTTTTTCTCATCAGTGTTCTTATTTCTTAGTTATTTATACGAAGTAGCCTAAAACAAGCTACGAAGTGTTAATTTACTTGCAAATTTATACATATATAAATAAACAACTATCAGGACATAGAAGTCTGATGGCTTTAGAAAGGTATACCCAAATGAATTATTCAGCCAAATTTACTGCTACTTTGTTGGAAACACAACTGAAATAAGAAAATACATTTTAAAAAATGAAATTATAATTCTAAAAAGATATTTTGAATTGAGACAGAGCTAAGCCATCTGTTTTATAGTTTTATATGATTCATGATTATCTAGACAAGGCCACAAACATTACACCTGGTTCAGATAAGCTGACATTCATTACCTATTCTGTACCATACACTATGCCAGGTGCCTTCACAGGGGTTCTCACATCATCACTCCAACACCCTGTAAGGGATACACCATCAGCCCATTTTGCAGACACAAGTTCAGAAGCTAAGTCACTTGTACAAAATAAGTTTCCAAAATGGTGAAACTGGCAGTACAGTCCAGGGTTCTGACTCTTAATATTCAAGATCCCTATACTGCAACACACTAACCATATTAATGGGCGCTGAAAGAATTAAATCAGCTACTTATACTTTTTATAAAAATAAACCTTGAATGACATGGGAAAATACTCAAAAGATGTAGATAAAAAAACTGCACAGAGCTCTGTATACGACAGCCAGTACAACAGCTGCCATCCAGTCGGTTCTGACTCACTGGCACTCCCATACGTGTGAGAGGAGAACACAGTGCTACAAAGGCCTTTCAGTGGCTGGGTCTCGGCAGTAGATCACCAAGCCTTTCTTCTGAGGCACCTCTCGTGAACTCTAACCTTCAACCTTTCGGGTAGCAGCCAAATGCGTAAACTGTTTGCAACACTCAAGAACTCCCTATACAATATGTGCCCAATTTTCTAATATATAAATAAATAAATAAAAATATTAAATGATTACTTCTGAATATTAGACTTATAGGTGACCGCCTGAAAAATGTGAAGACATTCTAAGAGAATAATCCTAGATAAGCTAATTAAACTTCTAATTCACAAGAGCAGGGTTTTACTCACAGAATTTGTTCCAAGAACTTGAAGCTTTGGTTCCCCTGATTCCAGCAGCTTTGCGACCATATGAAGAAAGCTTTCTACAAACGGCTTGATGCTTTGAGAATGACATGCCATGAGAAGTTGGTCCAATGCCTCCATGGCGATTAAAACATACCTGATGTAAAAGAAAAATAATGTCAAGGCATTCCTAGCTCTCTTAATTCTCATAAGTACTTTTCATTAACAGAATTAAAATAAGTTTATTTAAATACAGAGAACACAGAAAGGCAAAATTTAGTCACTTTTAATGAAATCTTAATTTTCACACAGAACTAATGATCGAGTTGACTCTGACTCGTGGTGACCTCACACGTGTCAGAGTACAACCGGGCTCCAAAGGGCTTTCAATGGCTGATTTCTTCAAAGTAGATTGCCAGGCCTTTCTTCTGCAGTACCTATTGGTGGATTCCAGCCTCCATCATTTCCGTTAGCAGTCAAGCATGTTAACTGTCTGCACCATCCACAGACTCCCTAGTGATGTTGGCAGATTATAAAACATACTGTACTGATTCATTTTCTCCTTACAAAAAACCTTTACAAAGCTGCCTTAACATTACTGCTGTGTGAATGTCTTTGTAAACATGGACATCTTCGACTTTTCAGATTTTTAGTCATATTTCTCTACATCTGACCCAAAATAGTTACTGTAAGCTGTGTGCCTAAAATTCCCAGCATAATCTGCTCCTATCAGTAAATCCGAATAGATAAAACCGTACTGACAATAGAATACTCTAAAAAAAGTTTCATAAATTTTACTTTACAGTCTATCAGATTCTAAATCGTGCAGTAAAAATTAAAATTCTGTTATTAGATAACTTTCTTGCAACTATCAACAAAACTACTGGTGCCAAGACTCAATAAAATGTATTAAGTGGGTACAGAAATGTCAGTATATTTCTCGGGAAATGGAATATTCTAAGAAGCTAGAATCATGAAACAACAACACGGGAAAATATTTAGAATCCAAATCGCGAGTCACTGCTGTTAAGCACAGACAGCAGACTGATGAAGACGGAGCCCTTTATTTACAGGTAGGAGCAGAGCCGGTACATTTCCAAATCACTATGCTCACAGCTCTGGAATCTTGGTATCTAAGCCTAGCAGTTCCCTCTTATTTTCCCTGATAAATAAAAACATAACTGTGTGAAAAGCAAAACAAACAAAAAAAAATTGGTTAACGGGATCCTTCTGTTCTCAATTTAGACACTGATTTTAAAATGACGGTATCACACATATGGACAGATAAATGGAGCCAATTTCTATTATTTTCCACTGAGAAGCCTCAAAATTAATGGGTGCTTATGCTAAAGGCAATCCCATTAACTAATATGAGTCTATTCGCAAAGCCTAGCCACCAGGAAAGGAATAAAGCTACAACATCTATATGAATATAACACATTTCTTCATACATTACAACGCTGTACCTTCCATATATTATCTTTGCCTGATTAGATGGCAAAGTAACTTATAGGATGATTTAGCCTAGGAATGACTTTCCAAAGATACTATATTTACCTCAAAATTAAAATTTTACAATGCCATTTTAAACTGCACATTTAAAACAACGAAATCAAACCAATTGTTGCTGAGTCCATTCCAACTCATTAAAACAACAAAGTAATATATTAATAGGTCTCACTTTTGTATCAGATTTGATCACATTACAAAGGCTTTTCCATCCTTTATCAGCTCTGACTATACAAGTACTATAAACAGTATGGAATATGAAGTCACTGAAAATCCCTATTACAAATTATACAGAATAAGATTTTCTTGGGATATAGATTTGAGGTATAATTTAAGAATCCAAATTATTTAATTTTAAATCATAAGGCTTATGCAAGAGTCAGCAACTGCAAGGCTCTTTTTAAAAATACTAGTAAGAATCCAAATATAATTATCCTTCTATTAGTAAGATTAGAGTTGGAAAACAATCTTACATTAAATAATTAGAAGGTTCACTAGTAGTCTCTAGGTAAAAGTACAGATCAAATACCTTCAGGGCAAGGTTAAACCCACCGCAAGCACACAACTGAGCCTGTTTCATAAAGCTCACAAGTTACCCTAAAAACACCAGTTGCTGTATGCTGTGGAGGTGATTCTGAGTCATACTGACCCTACAGGACAGAGGAGAACTACCCCACAGGGTTTCCAAGGAGTGGCTGGTAGATTCGAACTGCTGACTGTTTGGCTAGCAGCCTGAGCTGGTTAACCACTTCACCATCAGGGCTCCGAAAAAACACCAGATGCACTCCAATTTCTCATTTATGCCTCCTCTTGGTCACAGTAAGATACAAAATTTAAATAAACAAATGTCCTTAAATCACGGGGGAAAGTATGATAAACATGCTTTGCTAGCAATTCATTTCCTTACCCCGAACGATGCCTGACAACATCCCTGCTCAACCTTTCTGCCAGGTAAGAACCAATTCGATCCAGTTTCTCGGGAGCAGACACTGCATAGAATGTCAATTTCTCCATATCGGCTTTAACGAGGCCATCCTACAAAACATCAATAAGAAGAGCAAGATAAATAGGTTGCCGGTATTTTCATGCTCATTTTTTGTATTTTTAAGTGTTGCTGCTTCTACATTTCTCCTTTTTGGATTGTGGACACTAATGTCTATGTTAATGCTGAACTTTTCTGCAGACAGACTCCCTAGCGCCAGTAGTCAATGCACCAGACACACCCAGCTTTCAAAAAGTAAAGGAATGCCCTATTTAGGGAAAGCATTAAAGCATCTTCACAAAACAATAAATTAGACTACACCACCATCTTTTACGGAGAAACAGCTCAACTAACTGCAGTATGTAGGGGACGAATGCACTTTGGTGAAAAGAGCTTTTTGAACAAAATGTTTCCATTTCAAAATTTCAAATGTAATAATGTTATACCTATTTTACTCCTTTAGGTATACAACAGTGACCACGGTGCTTTTTTAATGATTCAGAATTTGCTGATATTGTTACAAAGTTGTATTTGATGAGTGAGAAAGCATTCAGAACTGTAAAAATCTATGCTAGTCAACATATTACAAAAGCCAAAACAACAGGCCCTGACATGGATTATTTCACTGTCATTTGTCTCTGCCCTTTAAAGGGTGATGTGCAATGACTTTCTCCACGCTCATGTGATAATGATTAACAAGAGTCATCACGTCAACCGTCATCCTAAATTTTCTGCTCATACAGTCCAGGTAACTAAATGCTGCTTAGGACTGGGGGGTGGGGAAGAAGGAGGTAGAGAAGCTCCGGTAGATGATGAACCGACAACTGAAATAATAATGAATCTGCATTTTCGACTGCAGCAGGCTCCTCAACATTCTCCCGTTATTTTGCTGTTTCCCTGGTGGAGCCTTTCCCTCATGTTTCGAACCTATCCCCGCTGTCCTCAAGCTTGCTACTTTGCCACCTCTCTTCTAGATCTGACGGCAACTGAACTCTTCACCGTCTTCTCAGAGAAGAGGAAATCATCAGATTAGAATTTTCCTGCAAAGCACCCTTACTTTCCCACTGAGCCTCTAGGCAGTGGTTCTCAAACAGGGGTGATTTTGCTCCCGAGTGCAATGTCTGGAGACATTTTTGGCTATTTAAGAGCTGGTTGGTGGCGGGGGCTGGGGGGGGTGTTGTACTACTGACACCTAGTGGGTAGAGGCCAGGGATGATGCTAAATGTCCCACACTGCACAGGACAGTCTCTACAACAAAGAATTATCTGGACCAAAATGTCAATTGAGCCAAGGTTGAGAGACCCGACCTCAGGCTTAGGGAAGAGGTCCGCTTTGTCTGTTTTACCTGCCTCCCTCACTAGGTTGCTCTTTGAGGGCGGGGACTATGATGTGTAAACCTCTGCATTCTGGGCATCTACCGTCTGATTCATTTTGGATACACCGCAAAACTCTTTTTGTTCAAATAAACAAAAACAAGAAATACGGTCAGTTGGGTTATGGTCACTCGGTTCATACTCCAAGGTTCATTTCAAACCTACGCCACTCCCCTCAAGCCTGCTTCTCTGTCACCTCTCTTCCTGCTCCGACAGCAACTGAACTCTCCACTGCCTTCTCATAGAAGAGGAAGTCCTCAGATCAGGATTTACCTGTAAAGCACCCCTACTTTCCCACCGCCCTCTAGGCCAGTGGCTCTCTAGCTCCTTTTGTTTTGAAATCTTATTTTAAAGACTGCTATTTAAATAAATCTTACATGAATCTTTGGCAAAATAAAGACTCCTTCTGCAAGTATTCTCTAATTTACCTGTCATCGCATCACTCCCCTGTTCAAGAGTGATCCAAGCGCCCTCCCTGCTTGCAAGTTAAAGGGCATAAAACAAATGCCTTGCATGTCATTCACGTTCCTCCAGAAGCGGCCTCCACCTTATCAGCAGCAACCATATGTCCTAAACCACTCAGGGAAATTCTGACTTGGTCTATTAAATGATACACCTGAGTTTTCCAATCAGAAATACAGCCAGCTATAGAAGTCTTTTGGTTATCAGCATGATCACCACCTGCCACGCTCTACAATACGGTGCCACGAGCCTGCAGTTCAAGTCGGATGAATCAACTTGCTACTGACCTCAAATGTGTCTCTTGCTGTCCCACACCCTTTCCCTATCAGCCCACCCGCACTGTTTCTCCACCTCTCCAGACAGCAGACACCCTTCAAAGCTCACCATATCTGGTTTCCAATGAGAATACTTCCCAGCCCACAATGATACCTCCCTACTTTAAAGGCAAAAACTTTACCATCTACTTTACTTATTGATGTATGCACTATAATTTAATATTTAGTATGCTTTTGCTTTATGCCAGTCAACAGACGCAAAGCTCCTTAAAGGCAGGTACAATGTCCTTGAGCTGTTTATGTGTCACAAATTATCCAGTCAACTGCCTCCCATGCACTTTAGCAGGATAACTGGCAGCCAACAGTATGTAATTTATTCATCTCCTCTGTATGTCAGAATGTTTAAATCAGATTTGATTAAAAACACATTAACATTAAATTAATGTTAAGATTACCAAAAGACTTCTGTACTTGGCTATATTTTAAAACAAGACAAATTCCGGAAATCAAACCCTTGAAATATTTTTTTGTTCATATTAATGTAATACTAGACTACAGGAGTCTTCAGAAAGTTTAAGACAATTTCAAATAATATTATTTGAAACCATTAGATTTGAAACTAGTAATATTTCACAATAAAATAATTTTTATAAAACTCAAAAAGCATTTTTTTAAAAAGCATTTAAATAAAAACAGAACAAACTCTGCCTGGAACATTCTTCCTTTACCTCTCAAGTCTCTTCTATTTATTCTTTGGATCCTACCTTAGATTTCATTCGCTCCAGGCCTTTCTTCTCCCAAGCCCAAGTGAGATGTGACCTGTACTTCACTTCTCTGACAGCATTTTTTCACACAGGAGAGCAATGACCAATTGCCTTGTCTATGTGCCTAGTGACAGCAGAAAGCCATGTCTCCATTCACAGCTCTATTCTTAGCACTTATCACAAACAATCTGCACCAGTTTATAACTTTGATAAATGATTATTATTTGAATTCAAGCATTATATAGACTACAAAAGGATATTATTTGTCTACTGTACATTATTCTGGATTTATGCCATCTATGAAAAGACTCTGAAAACTAGACAAGCTAACTAACATGGATCATCTAAAAGTAAAGAAAAAGAAGGATAAAAATAGTAGTGTACATGATGAGAGTTAGGGGTAAAATTGGAGAAACGAAATTAGGGAAACCTTAGGAAGGTCAGCATGGGGGAAGAATGGGTCAGCAAAGAGAAGGATCAGTAGATGTAGATCAAATTACTTTTGGATCTTCAGGGAATATGTTGTCCACCAGGCGTTTGTAACGAGGACGCAAAGCAGAACAGCAGCAGTATACACCTGTTTAAAAAAAAAAGTACAGAGATGATTAATAGCATAAACTGATCAATAAATTTAAGTTTCTGAACATTAATGGGTTATTTAAAATAAAGGGAAAAAAACCAAACTGCCATAAATAGGAATAAGCATGTAATTTCAACAACTAAGAAATGAGACAGTTAAATGTCTTCTCCCCTCCTCAAAGACACCAGGTCAAAACAGATATACTAATGACTTCTTTCAAAGTTACAAATTGTGCTGGCACCCCCTACACACATACCTTGCCAAATTCATCCTATACATAATCCTATAACTGTTGTTGTTAGGTGCCATCGAGTCGGTTCCAACTCACAGCGACCCCACGTACAATAGAACGAAACACTGCCCGGCCCTGTACCATTCTTACAATTGTTGTTATGCTTGAGCTCATTGTTGAAGTCACAGTGTCAATCCACCTCGTTGAGGGTCTTCCTCTTTTCCGCTGGCACTGTACTTTGCCAAGGGTGACGTCCTTCTCCAGGGACTGACTCCTCTTGACAACATGTTCAAAGCATGTGAGACATTATCTCACCATCCTCACTTCTAAGTAGCATTCTAGTTGTGCTTTCAAGGCTGATTTGTTTGTTCTTCTGGCAGTCCATGGTATATTCAATATTCTTCACCAATACCACAATCCAAAGATACCAATTCTTCTACGGTCTTCCTTATTCGTCCAGCTTTCACATACAAAGGAGGAATCTGAAAACACCATGGCTTGGTCAGGTGCGCCTTTGTCTTCAGGGCGACATCCTTACTTTACAACACTTTAAAGAGGTCTTTTGCAGCAGATTTGCCCAATGAAATGTGTCTTTTGATTTCTTGACGGCTACTTGCATGGGTGTTGATTGCAGGTCCAAGTAAAATGAAATTCTTGACAACTTCAATCTTTTCCCCATTTATCATGACGTTGCTTGTTGATCCATTTGTAAGGATTTTTGTTTTCTTTATGTTGAGATGTAATCCATACTGAAGGCTGTGGTCTTTGATCTTCATCAGTAAGTGCTTCAAGTCCTCTTCACTTTCAGCAAGCAAGGTTGTGTCATCTATAGAATGCAGGTTCTTATCAAGTCTTCCTCCAATCCGGATGCCCTGTTCTTCTTTATACAGCCCAGCTTCTCAGGTTATTTGCTCAGTATACAGATTGATAGGTACCTTGAAAGAATACAACCTTGACGCACACCTTTCCTGACTTTAAACCATGCAGCACCCCCTTGTTTTGTTTGAATGACTGCCTCTTGATCCATGTACAGATTCCTCATGAGCACGATGACTAAGTGTCCTGGAATTCCCATTCTCCGCAATGTTATTCCTAATTTGTTAAAATTCACGCAGTTGAATGCCTTTGTTTAGTCAATAAAACACAGGTAAACATCTTTCTGCTATTCTCTGCTTTCAGCCAGGACCCATCTGACATCAGCAATGATATCCCTGTTTCCATATTCTCTTCTAAATCAGGCCTGAATTTCCGGCATTTCCCTGTCGATATACTGCTGCAGCCACTTTTGAATGATCTTCAGGAAAATTTTGCTTGCATGTGGTATTAATGATATTGTTCTGTAATTTCTGCATTCAGTTGGATCACCTTTCTTAGGAATAGGCATAAATATGGATCTCTTCCACCATGACTTGGGTCAGTGGCACCCTAGTCCTTACAGTTTTCACTGGCTACTCCTTTTCAGAAGTAGACCACTGAGTTCTCCTTCCTACTCTGTCTTAGTCTGGAAGCTCAGCTGAAGCCTGTCCGCCATGGGTGACCCTGCCGGCATTTGAATATTGGTGGCACAGCTTCCAGCATCACAGCAACACGAAAGCCCCCACAGTACAACAAACTGACAGACACATGGAGGAATCCTATAACTATATATCCATAATTATAATCATAACCCGTAATCCTGTCCCCTCTCCTGAAAATATGCCCAGATATCCACTTGACTAACTCCCTCTTCTCCTTCACGTCTTCACTGAAATCTCACCTTCTTAAGGAAGCCAACTCTGACCACCCTTAATCTGCTTTTTGCTTTTTCCCATAGCACCTATCCTATTAAATCATTTACCTATTTGTTTATTGCTTATCATCAGTCTCCCCTCACTAGGATATAAGCTCAGATGATGGCAGGGATCTTTGTTTTGCTCACTGATAAACCCCAAGCAAACAGAATAATACCTGGCATACAGCAGGCATCCAAATCTTTGCTGAGTGAATGGACAAAATCTTCTAGTTTCTATCTCAACAATTTCTTCGTTTCTGCTCCATCTCTTCCACTTTTACTAACCTAGCTCAGATTTTATACCTTATCTCTATTTTTTCCATGCTTTCATATCTGGTTTCTGAGCCTCCTCTTGTGGCTCCCACATAGCAGGGGTATTCACAGCTCATCTCTGGCACTATTACTATCTCGAGGTTACCAACAGTTCACTGACATGTTAAATGACCTGACATAACAGCCTTTCAAACTTATAACTTTTCTGTGTTAACCTTTTTATACTTTCCAAAATTAGTACATTCCAAAGTAGCTTTTAGTGAACATATTCTATCAGGAGAAATCATCACAGAAAAAATGAAATATATCACCTTTAAGCGACTCGACGGCACCTAACAACAACAAGTGAAAATTAAAACAAAAGACAGGGATCTGCAACAAACATGACAAAGTAAGTGTCTAATTTAAAAACCCTTTATTGAAACAAGACCAACAAATAAATGGAAAATGCCATGACGAAAAATTATCAATCAAACAGACATAAAATACCTACTTGATAAAAAAAAAATTAGAAGAAACTGAAAGACCCATTCTGCTTGAGCAATAATGCCAGCACTGGTTAAACCAAAAAAACCAAACCCACTGCCATCGAGTCAACCCCAACTCACAGCGACCCCATAGGACAGAGTAGAACTGTCCCATGGGGTTTCCAAGGAGCAGCTGGTGGATTTGAACTGCTGTCCTTTTGCTTAGTAGCCAAGCTCTTAACCACTGCACCACTAGGGCTGTCAGCACTGGTTGTTGCTGTTGTTGTTAGGTGCCGTCGAGTCGGGTCCGACTCATAGCGGCCCTATGGACAACAGAATGAAACACTGCCCTGTCCTGCGCCATCCTTACAATCGTTATGCTTGAGCTCATTGTTGCAGCCACCGTGTCAATCCACCTCATTGAGGGTCTTCCTCTTTTCTGCTGACCCTGTACTCTGCCAAGCATGATGTCCTTCTCCAGGGACTGATCTCTCCTGACAACATGTCCAAAGTATGTAAGACGCAGTTTCGCCATCCTTGCTTCTAAGGAGCATTCTGGTTGTACTTCTTCTAAGACAGATTTGTTCGTTCTTTTGGCAGTCTGTGGTATATTCAATATTCTTCACCAACACCACAATTCAAAGGTGTCAACTCTTCTTTGGTCTTCCTTATTCACTGTCCAGTTTTCACATGCATATGATGTGACTGAAAATACCATGGCTTGGGTCAGGCGCACCTTAGTCTTCGGGGTGACATCTTTGCTCTTCAACACTTTGAAGAGGTCCTTTGCAGCAGATTTGCCCAATGCAATGCGTATTTTGATTTCTTGACTGCTGCTTCCACGGCTGTTGATTGTGGATCCAAGTAAAATGAAATCCTTGATGACTTTGATTTTTCTCCGTTTATCATGATGTTGCTCATTGGTCCAGGTATGAGGATTTTTGTTTTCTTTATGTTGAGGTGCAATCCATACTGAAGGCTGTGCTCTTTAATCTTCATTAGTAAGTGCTTCAAGTTCTCTTCACTTTCAGCAAGCAAGGTTGTGTCATCTGCATAACACAGGTTGTTAATGAGTCTTCCTCCAATCCTGACGCCCCGTTCTTCTTCATATAGTCCAGCTTCTCGTATTATTTGTTCAGCATACAGATTAAATAGGTATGGTGAAAAGAATACAACCCTGACGCACACCTTTCCTGACTGTAAACCAATCAGTAGCCTGTTGTTCTGTCCGAACAACTGCCTCTTGATCCATGTAAAGGTTCCTCATGAGCACAATTAAGTGTTCTGGAATTCCCATTCTTCACAGTGTTATCCAAAGTTTGTTATGATCCACACAGTCGAATGCCTTTGCATAATCAATAAAACACAGGTAAACATCCTTCTGGTATTCTCTGCTTTCAGCCAGGATCCATCTGACATCACCAATGATATCCCTGGTTCCACGTCCTCTTCTGAAGCAGGCCTGAATTTCTGGCAGTTCCCTGTCAATATACTGCTGCAGCTGTTTTTGAATGATCTTCAGCAGAATTTTGCTTGCGTGTGATATTAATGATATTGTTCTATAATCTACACATTCGGTTGGATCACCTTTCTTGGGAATAGGCATAAATATGCACCTCTTCCAATCAGTTGGCCAGGAAGCTGTCTTCCATATTTCTTGACATAGATGAGTGAGCACCTCCAGCGCTGCATCTGTTTGTTGAAACATCTCAATTGGTATTCCATTAATTCTTGGGGCCTTGTTTTTCGCCAATGCCTTCAGAGCAACTTGGACTTCTTCCTTTAGCACCATCAGTTCCTGATCATATGCCACCTCTTGAAATGGTTGAATATCGACTAATTCTTTTTGACATAATGACTCTGTATTCCTTCCATCTTCTTTTGATGCTTCCTGCATCATTTAATATTTTCCCCATGGAATCCATCACTATTGCAACTCCAGGCTTGAATTTTTTCTTCAGTTCTTTCAGCTTGAGAAATGCCGAGCGTGTTCTTCCCTTTTGGTTTTCCATCTCCAGCTCTTTGCACGTGTCATTGTAATATTTTATTTTGTCTTCTCGAGAGGCCCTTTGAAATCTTCTGTTCAGTTCTTTTACTTCATCAATTCTTCCTTTTGCTTTAGCTGGTCGACACTCAAGAGCTAGTTTCAGAGTCTCCTCTGGCATCCACTTGGGTCTTTTCTTTCTTTCCTGTCTTTTCAGTGACCTCTTGCTTTCTTCATGGATGATATCCTTGCTGTCATTCTACAACTCGTTTGGTTTTCAGTCACTAGTGTTCAATGCATCAAATCTATTCTTGAGATGGTCTCTAAATTCAGGTGGGATATACTCAAGGTCGTATTTTGGCTCTCATGGACTTGCTCTGATTTTCCTCAGTTTCAGCTTGAACTTGCATAGGAGCAGTTGATGGTCTGTTCCACAGTCGGCCCCTGGCCTTGTTCTGACTGATGATATTGAGCTTTTTCAGCGTATCTTTCCATAGATGTAGTCAATTTGATTTCCATCTGGCGAGGTCCACGTGTATAGCCACCGTTTATGTTGGTGAAAGAAGGTATTTGCAGTGAAGAAGTGGTTGGTCTTGCAAAATTCTATCATTCGATCTCCGGCATTGTTTCTATCACCAAGGCCATATTTTCCAACTACTGATCCTTCTTTGTTTCCAACTTTCGCATTCCAATCGCCAGTAATTATCAATGCATCTTGACTGCATGTTTGATCAATTTCAGACTGCAGCAGCTGATATAAATCTTCTATTTCTTCATCTTTGGCCCTAGTGGTTGGTGCGTAAATTTGAACAACAGTCGTATTAACTGATCTTCCTTGTAGGCGTATGGATATTATCCTGTCACTGACAGCGTTGTACTTCAGGATAGATCTTGAAACATTCTTTTTGACATTGAATGCAACACTGTTCCTCTTCGAGTTGTCATTCCCAGTATAGTAGACTATGTGATTGTCCAATTCAAAATGGCCAATACCAGTCCATTTCAGCTCACCAATGCCTAGGATATCGATGTTTATGCATTCCATTTCATTTTTGATGATTTCCAATTTTCCTAGATTCATACTTCATACATTCCAGGTTCCGATTATTAATGGATGTTTGCAGCTTTTTCTTCTCATTTTGAGTTGTGCCACATCAGCAAATGATGTCTGTCAGTTTTCCGTACCGTGGGGGCTTGTGTGTTGCTGTGATGCTGGAAGCTATGCCACCGGTATTCAGATACCAGCAGGGTCACCCATGGAGGACAGGTTTCAGCTGAGCTTCCAGACAAAGACAGACTAGGAAGAAGGACCCGGCAATGTACTTCTGAAAAGCATTAGCCAGTGAAAACCTTATGAATAGCAGTGGAACATTGTCTGATACAGTGCTGAAAGATGAGCCCCCCAGGTTGGAAGGCACTCAAAAGATGACTGGGCAAGAGCTGCCTCCTCAAAGTAGAGTCGACCTTAATGACGTGGATGGGGTAAAGCTTTTGGGACCTTCATTTGCTGATGTGGCATGACTCAAAATGAGAAGAAACAGCTGCAAACATCCAGCACTGGTTAGGGAGCCTTAAAAAAGATATACCCACACCCACACCCACACCCACACAGAGCAAATGGCTCTATAATTTGGATAGACTACTTTGGAATGCAATTGAGCAAAACATATGAAGGGTCATAAAATATCCATATCCTTTGGTGGAGTAATTCCACATTGAGAAATTTCAACCAAGGATATTAAAACAAAGAGCTCAAAGGGCTTTATGCAAAACATGTCCCCTGCAGTGATTATATTTGTATTAAAAACAACAACAACCAAAAACCTGCAAACTAAAAGCGTACCCACAGCAGAATAAGGCAGAATAGAATACTATGTTGGGTCCATGACATATTTTGTAACTCAGGCCCTTGAAGCTGTGTGACGCATGGCACCTTAAGCCAGGCTGTTTACATTAATCTATTTACCCTACATTTCCAGTTCTATCTGACTCTGCGAGGTAGGTACTGGTACCTAGTTTACAGACAAAGAAACTAAAGTGCAAAAAGATTAAGGAATTTCCTTAAAGTCACAAGATCTTGAATCTGCTCCAGAATAACCATCTCTTGAAAAAAAATCTATATACGAGCCAGACACAAAGATTTCAAAAGAGGAATCAACAAGCAAACACGTAAGTCTGGAAATGACTGCACTCCTAGCACAGCAATACACGTATCTACAGGATGCATCGTATAAGGAGCTACAACAGAGGGAGAAAAACCTTAAAGGAAAGTCCAGGAATTTCAAAAGCTCCTCTAAGGCTGTTCTATATATTTTCAGTTGTTGTTATTTTGGAAAAAGACAATGGATTTTGATCTCGAAGGGCTTAGTGCATTTTAATTTTTTTTCACTTAAGTGGCTATGTAACCTTGGGTAAGGCACACCTGGCAAGAACTGTCCAGGTGGAAGAGATCAGTTTTCTTGTTCCACAAACCCTAACGTTAACAGGAATGCTGGTCTTGAGCCATTATAAAAGTATTCCCATGGTTTATGAATCTGGGGTTGGGGGTGCATTTGTATGTATTTAGTGACCAAAACAGGAGAGAACACTTGAATTAGAAAACAACTTGGTCTTAAGCATACCTTTGCTACTACCTTATCGAGTAATCTTATGCAAGAGGCAGCTTCTCCAGATTTCATTTTCCTCATGAAGTAGGCACCGTTCATTCATGTGGTCATATACCAGTGTCAACTGAGGACCCAGCACCATGGACCAAACCAAACAAGACTCAGCCTGCAGTCCAGATTTGCAGTAGAATGGAGCCATTAAAGCAGTGACTAAAAGCAAGACACAGTTAAGATATGTGCTCTATCTTCAGTGATGACACAGCTCTGTGCATGCATTATTTAATCTTTCCAGCAACCTTGTGAGGTGCTATTATCATTACCACTTTACAGGAGAAGGAACTGCAGCAGAATTGACCAAGTAATGAACTCAGCAGAAAACAAATGGGCGAGAGGCCAGCGTCTAAAACTCTAAAACCTCACGCCCTGTCAACAACATCTAAATATTAGTGGTCAAATCAATCAATATCCAAATATTTAATTTGTACCTAAAAAAAAAAAAAAATTTTTTTTTTTTTTTTATGTGACTAACAAGGAGCCCTGTTGGCCCAGTGGTTAAAGCACTCGGCTATCAAAAGGTCAGAGGTTTCAACCCACTAGGCACTCTTTGGGAGAAAGATGTAGCAGTCTGCTTCCATAAAGAATTACAGCCTTGGAGGCCCTATGGGATAGTTCTTCTTTGAACTCGAGGGTCACTATGAGTCAAAATTGACCTGAAGGCAGTGTGTTTGGTTCTGCGATACTGTCATAAAAGAATGGGAATTCCGGAACACTTAATTGTGCTCATGAGGATCCTGTACATAGACCAAGAGGCAGCCATTTAAACAAAACAAGGGGGTAATGCATGGTTTAAAATCAGGAAATATGTGCATCAAGGGTGTACCTTTCACCATTCTTATTCAATCTGTATGCTGAGCAATCAATACCCATGGAAGCAGTAGTCAGGAAATCAAAGGACTTATCGCATTGGCCAAATCTGTTGCAAAAGACCCCTTCAAAGTGTTAAAAAGTAAAAATGTCACTTTGACAACTAGGAGGCACCTGACCCAATCCACTGCATTTTCAGTCACCTCATGGGCAAACGAAAGCTGAACAATGAACGGGAGACCTAAGAAGAGCTGATGCCTTTGAATTGTGCTGCTGGTGAAGAATACTGAAGATACCATGGACTGCCAGAAGAAGGAACAAATCTGTCTTGGAAGAAATACAGCTAGAATGTTCCTTAGAAGTGAGGGTGGCAAGACTTCATCTCACTTACTTTGGACATGTTGTCAGGAGGGGCCAGTACCTGGAGAAGGTCATCAGGCTTGGAAAAGGGTCAGCTAAAAAGAGGAAGACCCTTAACAAGATGGACTGACACAGTGGCTACAACGATGGGCTCAAACACAGCAACGATTGTGAGGACAGTACGGAACCAGGCAGTGTTTCGTTCTGTTGTACATAGGATCGCTGTGAGTTGGAACCGACTTGATGGAACCTAACTACAGTAACAACAACAATTCAGTAGTATATACTTTGGCAGTATACACTGATAAAATAAAAATGTTATCCATTTTTCAGGATGTTTTCTACCTTAACAGAACAAAAAAATTCCAAAGATTCCATTAGATTGTTTACATTAACACCAAAATACTTGAACTCTTTTTAGAGTCCAAAAATAAAACACAGGTCTGACTTCTGAAGAAAAAAAAGGGTAACAGCCAAATTAGCAAAATTCCTATTTCTGTATGTATTAGCTACATCCAATATAAAAATTCTTCCAATAAATATTAATACAGTAAAATAAGTTAAAAATCATATATTTAGTGGTTATCTCATATAGGACACGGACCTAAGTATTGCAATGATGGGAGAAGCTTGTAAGTGGATAAGAAGATTACAGTGAATACTCTGCTAGCATCAACGGAAGACCGAACACAGTAAGTTCAAAACGCTGTCACAGCAGAGAGAACGCAAACGGGCCGGAACACAAGTCCTCGTGTTTCAAGTATTCAGTTAGAAAGGTCAATTTTGTTATTTCTGAGAAGAGAAACTTCTTAATGAACTAGTAAGTTTCACTTATATTCTTTGACACTTTCTGATATTGTGCATTGCTTTCATTTTAAAGGGGCTTAAAAAATGTGAACTTACAATACAAACAACATCTAGTTCCCACTTACAGGAAAGCTTAGGTCTACTGGGGGAGACAGAGAAGCCAGAAGAGCGAACTCAAGCAGGCGGCATGGGGCAGTGCACGAGCCCGGGCTTCAGAGCCCGACAGCTTTTGAGGTTAAACCCAACGTCTCTCATTGTCTAGCTGGGGGAAGTGGGCTGGTTACTTCATCTTTCTACATTTATGTGTCCTCATCAGTGAAACAGACATAATATCACCTTCTTCATAATTATTGTAAAAATTGAGTTATAACTGTATGTGAAGTTCTTATCAAGGGCCTATATATTCATTCAACAAATAAAGCATTCAGCAAAATGGTAGCTATTGTCAGCAATGCATAAAAGTTGAATACAAGCAGAAGGAACACAAAAGCCCTTGAGACAGCACCCCCCACAGTGGGAAAACCTCTGCTGTAGACGAATCATTTAAAAATCACATCGCATTTTATATATGGTTCACAACAAGCTTTCAGCAGCATCATCAGTACCAGTAGCGGTAACTCTTATTTTCTGAACAGGATGTGTGCTGCACGACACAAAGTACTTCGAAGACATTGTTCACTTACTTCCAGAGCAATTCTGTCTGGTGGTTACTATAACCTCTATTCTCTAAATGAGGAAGCAGAGGCTCAGAGAGGCACCTCAGCCCAATCACACAGCTGGAAGGAAGAAGAGCTGAGACTTCAACCCCAGACCTGATGACTTCAAGGGGTGATTGCACACTAAAGTCAAGTGCCAATTTCTAAGCTACTTTAAAACATTTTTTTGTTTTCTATGAACCACGACCCACAGACAAGATCACAGGAATGTGTGTGACTACCAGGAGAGGAAGACACTGTCACAGTGGGAAATAAATGTCCACAGTGCCATCTTCGTTACCACTTAATATAAATGAGAAGCTAACAACTACTGAGAAGACAGATGAAACTAGGTTAACATTTTTCAATTTACTTGGTTTCCATAAAACGGTAACATACTGAAGGCAATGTAAGGTTCAAATGACTATGGCAGTAATAATCATAAAAGGAATTACTCCGTAGACTATCTTAAGTAAGAGAATAGCAACATATACAACTATCACAAGTACAAGTGAAATGAAACCATCGGACCTACTCAGGCACAGAAATGTGGTTGACTCCCTCGGTGAAGTAAATTCATAAGGCTTTTCAAGGTCAGCTGCTGGTACTTGAACATAGTCTTTCATGTTGTATGAGAATATTTTCTAGTCAATCTTCCCGCTTCTAGATCCTTTTACCTACTGTTTAGGAAGCACCTAGTTCTCTTTACTTGTAATTAATTAGCAGAGGGTTCTAAAGTACCGTGGCTTATCTAACTTGTCACTGACATCAAATATAAAGCTATCAAGCACTTGATAATATCTGTATCAAATTCTGCTAGCAAGACCAAATAGCTTAAATAAGATACTATTAAAGTACTTGTATTGCTAGTTTTAATAAAAAACCAAATGAAAAACAAAACAAAATATACTTTCCTGACCGCTTACATAAGTTTAAATAAGAAAATAAACCTATTTATTCCTTTTTTTCCTTAAAATATTTCATTTAATTCCCGCTCCCAATTTCTGATCCCTTCCAACAAATTCCTCACTTGAGCTCTAATACTATCTATTTTTAACCTCTTCCCAATCTTCTCTGTGCCCAAAAGAAAAAAGCAAAGGGCTAAATACATCCAGAAAGCCTCAAGCAACTGGCGGCTGAGCAACATGAGTTTTTCCTTTACATTTAACCACTTCATGTACATAAAGGAGAAGGCATCCATTAGTCTCCTCCAAAAGCACATGGAATTCAGGACCTTGATGATGATACAGAAGGAGACGGGAGACAGGAAGTCTCAAGTGGATAACTAACCTATGGGAAATGGGACTCAGGCAGAGTGGGAGACAGATAAATTATGACCAAAAAAGTTCCAGGCTGCAAATTATAGTAGTGGACAGACAGGCTCGTGGGGCAATCTGTTCAATAAGGCTCTCTGACTCTTAGTAAACAGCAAAGTCCTACTACTTACCTCTCAGGGTTAGAAGTACAAAGTAGTAAAATAAAAAGTACTTCAAATACAGAGGCTATTTTAAAAATGTGCTTTTTTTTTTTTTTTTGACAGATTTTACATACTCCTAAATGAACCATTTCTTCTTTAATACACCCCAAGATAATCTCTTCTCCTTCACTCCCCTAACACCATCCTCACGTGGATTCCCCAATATCTATCTCCTGGTCCACATACAAGAACGAGGTAGGCTGACCTCTAGGAGAGGAAGCACCCTCAGCCTTTGATGCTGAGGTGTCAGAATTCATTTTCAGTCCATCCTGGCTCAGTCATTCAAAGAAGGACCCGAGCAGTTCCACTGAGAACCTCGTGGCTGAACTGGCTGACTATGACATGAATCAGACATGTGGGCACGCAAAGGTGGGGGGAGAATTCTGCCTAATGGGTAACCAATATTCTAAGTGGTTGATCCACATATGAGTACTTCTCCTTTGTCAGGACATTTGCTTTCCTGTGAAATCCTCCAAGTTTGGGAACTTGGGTAATTTATAAAGACCACTTTTTAAATAAGTGACACTTCTAACTAATATCACCCGAATGATCCCTTCCAACAAATTCTTTACTTGAGCTCTAATGATCATTTAAATCTAACTGGAAATATTAATGTCTCTGTTATTGAATTAACCACCACCACAGCACTGGGAACTTGGGAATAGAGCCATCCTCCAAAACTCAAGTGCTAGGTTAATTACACTGTCACTAGAGCTGAAGAAAGCTTACATCCTATTATGGAAACTGGGTCTATTTACTGACTGTATGACTCTCAAATTAGGTTTGTTTAGTTACCTGTTAAAAGGAGAGAATAATGGAATTTTATACCTTCTTTTTTTTTTACGTAGCAACGGAAACCCTGATGGCGTAGTGGTTAAGTGCTACGGCTGCTAACCAAAGGGCCAGCAGTTAGAATCTCCCAGGCACTCCTTGGAAACTCTATCGGGCAGTTCTACTCTGTCCTATAGAGTTGCTATGAGTTGGAATCGACTCGACAGCACTGGGTTTGGTTTTGGGTTCTATGTAGCAACTGGAGCGCTGGCACAGGGTTAAGAGCTATGGCTGCTAACCAAAAGGTCGGCAGCTCAAATTCACCAACTGCTTCTTGTAAACTCTATGGGGCAGTTCTACTCTGTCCTACAGGGTCACTATGAGTCAATTATACTATTTTATTTAATTCTTATATGTGATGTATCCGGAATCCACTGGCTTATTTATTGGTCACAAATGTCATACTTTAAAATGGCAGTGGCAATGATTATTGGAATTTAGCCTTTGTGTTATGGCCTCACTGCGTATTTCTCTGTATATTTCTATCATGGTACCTGTTAACACCTCATTATATACATGTCTGTCTTTACAGCTAGAATACGAGTCCCACAAACACAAGCTGTCACCTTGAAGATTAAGGTATTTTCAATTGCATCACATGCATATGAAAGCTGGACGATGAATAAGGAAGACCAAAGAACTGATGCCTTTGAATTATGGTGTTAGCAAAGAATATTGAATATACCATGGACTGCTAAAAGAACGAACAAATCTGTCTTGGAAGAAGTGCAAACAGAATGCTTCTGAGAAGCAAGGATGGTGAGACTGCATCTTACATACTTTGGACATGTTGTCAGGAGGGATCAGTCCCTGGAGAAGGACATCCTGCTTGGCAAAGTAAAGGGTCAGCGGAAAAGGGGAAGACCCTCAATGAGGTGGGTTGACACAGTGGCTGCAACAATGAGCTCAAGCATAACAACAATTGTAAGGATGGCACAGGATGGGGCAGTGTTTCGTTCTGTTTTACACAGGGTCAGAACTGACTTGACGGCACCTAACAACAACAAACACAAGGCCCATGTGTCTTATTCATCATTGTGCACGCCTGACATATAGCAGACATCTACAAATAAAATATTTCTTCACTAAATGAGTGAGGACCAAAGTTCGCTGGTATGTAAAATGAAATTAATATCTATCTTCTGATAGGTGCTATAAAGGTCAAACAAAATAATGGTAAAGAAAGTATAATGTATACTGTGAAATGCTAAATAAATGCCAGAACAATATGATGTCTCCAACAAACAGATGACGATGTCGACTGAATCAATTCAAGTTTTATTTTTAGGTCTAGCGGAAGCCACCAGTAATCAAGGTGGCAAGAGACAGGGTATTTTTCTATTAGAAGATTTTAAAAATGTATCACTTCTAGATCTCTAGCTCTGTGGTATCCAAAATCCTTTAAAGACTCTGCCTCATATACATTTCCTTGTAGGTTACATTCAAGGCATTTTATTTATTCAGCTAGTGTCATACAATTAAAAAGATTTAGTAATATCATAGTCCCACTCACACACACTCCTTTCAAGTACCAAATCACTTTACACACACATACAAACATACATGGAGTGTATATATTTAAAAAAATGCCTATAATATAGGTGTTATTCTTGTACTTCAACAAATATGTACCAAGTACTGTGCTAAGAAGAGCTATAGGGAATTCGATCTGAAAAAACAATGGTTTAAAAATCAAATTATATAACAAGATTTGGAAAGCACCAGAGGATAAGAGCTACCCACTGACAAATGGGCCACATGGTCACAAGGCCCAAAGAAGTTCAGAAGAGGGAGAAAGCACTTAGGGCTCAAGTGAAAAGATGTTTCACAAAGGATGGAGCACTGAGGTTGAACAGTGATGGCTCCCTGAGCAAAGAGCAGAGCTGAACTACAGGATAAAACTGGGTCAGGGAAGGATAACCGCACTCAGATAGAAAAATGCCACCATCACTGTGGAGGATGGCACATGGGAAAACCAAAATGCATATTCTAATGACCCAGAGTGTAGGAAAAGAGGAACGTGGGAGGTGTCATAACAGAGCATCAAATGGGATTGGTGATTAATTAGATATGAGGTCAAAAGAAAGGGAATGACATGGGAGTCTTAACTTCAGGGAAGTGTTCCTTCTAAAAGGATTTTAATCCATTAGAGGAGTATTTTATTACACAATTCTTTCCACATGTAATTCCATACGTTCTCTCCTTTCCTTCTCAGTTTCACTGCTTGTTCTTTATCCGCAGGCACATAGGCCTTACAGAAAAGAGAAGGACAATAAAGGCAGGCAAAGGAGTAAGAGCTCCGATTTCTGTTTCAGAAGTTGGGCCTCTCTCTTCACTGCAATACTCTGTGTTACAATAGGCCTAACAGATAAAATTCTAGCACACTTTTCTGAACTACTTAAGACACTGTAGAAAAAGAAGAGACTTCTGAGTCAACTAGTGATTAACCTGTAGTCCATATCTGATTTTTTTCCCCGTTATTGTAATATTTAACAGAAAAAAGTAGTAACAGAACTTACTCTCCTACTCCTTGCTGTGTGCCACCTCGCGAGTCGATTCTTACTCATAGTGACCCTACAGGACAGAGTAGAACTGCCCCACGGGACTTCCAAGGCCGTAATCTTTATGAAAGCAGACCGCCACATCTTCTCCCAAGGAGTTGCTGGTGGATTAGAACCGGTGACCTTTTGTTAGTAGCTGAGCACTAAACCACATTCTCCTACCTACAAGTAGTTAATTTACAGATTTATACCTAGATTTAACCTTATTATACATTGTCATATTTATCTGAAAATAATTACTCGGCAGAGCTACTCAAGGAAAAGAGCAAAACACACAGTACGGTGGTCACGCCTTATCTGCAGGGGATACGTTCCAAGGCCTACCATGGATGCCTGAAACCAGACAGTACTGAACCCTATATATACTATGTTTTGTTCCATACATACACATGTATGATAAAACTTAATTTACAAATTAGGCACAGTAAGAGATTAACAACAATAACTAATAATAGAACAATTATAAGAATATACTATAATAAAAGTTATATGAATGATAGCGAGACGGCATGAGATATCATCATGCAACGTACCCATTTAACATTTGACCACGGGTAACTGAAACCTCTGAAAGTGATACCGAGGGTAAGGCGGGACTACTGCACAAAATAATTCTGGCTTTTAGAAAACATCATTTGGAAAGGCTTCATTCAAAAAGCTTCTGGAATCATCATTTGGCAGAAAATATACACATATTAAAATCAGAAAATATAATTCCCTATTCATCTCATCCTGGCTCAGTTTGCAAAACCAGTAAGAAGCAATAGAGCAGATGACCCAGAAACCAGAGCTGCAACAAGGAAAGCACTCAGACTCTGTCATCACTACCCTAGGACAAAGCACGCGGTCATCTCTACTTCTAAGACCCTATCCCTGGACGCTGCCATGCCACAGACCTTCTCCAAATGAGCTCAGGTGATGGAGTCTGGGCAAGAGGGGTACACCACTCTTGTGTCACAATCTCCAGAGGTAAGTAGTTAGATGAGGCACAACTGAAAACTGAAATAGGAAATAGTATGTGATTCTCTTTTTTAGTATATGAAACATTGACTAATGTCCTCTATGATAATGACAGCACTGCTAGAATTATAAAAGGAATTATGTTTCTCCATGTGTAACTCTTATAAAAATAAAACTATCTGAGCAATGATTTTCCTCCTGAATCCAAACTACAGTACTATCATACTGATATTTACTTCACACAACAAATATATTCTGGCGGGAATCTTTTGTACTGGTCTAAGATAAAACTGGAGCTCTGGTGGCACAGTGGTTAAAAGCTGTGGCTGCTAACCAAGAGGTTGGTAGTTCAAATCCACCAGCCGCTCCCTGGAAACCCTATGGGGCAGTTCTACTCTGTCCTATAGAGTTGCTGAGTCAGAATTGACTCGACGGCAATGGGTTGGTTTTTTGGTTGGTTTAAGATAAAAGTGCAGCCAGAGTGCTCCTTAGAAGCAATGATGGTGAGACTTCATCTCATGTACTTTGGACATGTTATGAGGAAGGACCAGTCTCTGGAGGACATCATGCTTGGAAAAGTAGAGGGTCAGGGAAAAAGAGGAAGACCCTCGACGAGATGGACTGACACAGTGGCTGCAACAATGAGCTCAAACACAGCAACAATTGTGAGGATGGCGCAGTACCGGGAGTGTTTCAATCTGTTATACATTGGGTCACTAAGAATTGGAAGCAACTCAATGGCACCTGATAACAAGGTAAGTGCTGGGGATAATGATTACGAGGGAAAAGAAAAGGAAAGGTAAATCAGACTTCACAGAATTTATAATGAAACTGAAAATGCAAAACACCAAGCATTAATGTATCTTAAGAATCCTACTAAAACACAGTCTAACAAAAACTCAAGCAAGCAAAGGAAAAAAAAAAAAAAATACCTTGGGGATTTAGTGCCAGGCTAGGGAAACAGCTGGCAAAGTCATTAAGAATGCTGATAGTCTCCATTTCTGGACTACATTTCAAAAATATCAGTATCTTTTGGATCTTTCGACAGGAATTTCCTTTCTACTTCTCAGAGCAAAGTTTGGTAAATACACAAAATTAAAAAGCTATTCGATAGCCAGTACAAGATTATTTTACTTTAAAAAAAAAAAAAAGTTTTTCCAAGATAATAAAAAACTGAGATCAGTGTATATCCAATAACTAGTGACAGTTTTCCTTTCATCTGAAAGAGGAGAAATACTAAACTCACAACTTTCTCTTTAGTAAGTCCAGGATATTCTGTAAACAACTCTTGAATAACCTTAACCAAACGTCATGAACGCCACAGAATATTGTTTTTTAAGTCTTTTTGAAAAAAGGAGATCCACATTTACACTTACTGTTTTGTTATGAAAATGCCTGGACATAGTTAACGTTCCAGAAATTCTCGCCTATTTCAAAACCATTTTGAAAGGGCAAAAAACTTGAGAGACAGGTGAAACTTTCCAAAGTTCTAAAATTCCACACACGAAAACCAAAAATTCTCACCAAAATAAAGACGCTACTAGTAATACTTGTTAGAGGACACTTGAGCTTAGGGTCTACCAAATAATCACCTTAGAAATCCCAGTACATGAAGTGCCATCAACATTAATCCAACAAAAGATGAGCTTGCAGGGTCCCTGCCAGGACCCTACGGACAAGTGGAGGCAAGAATTCAATTTGCGAGTCACTGATTGAGACAGTTTTGAGGTCCAAGGCTGCTTATGGAATTTGGTATCTATAGAGTGATTGAGGGCACTATTAGTAATCATGCCAGAACCAGTAGCATAAACTGTCCCAGGCAAACCAGAGCAGATGGTCACTCTGCTTAATGCGACACGTCTAAAGGCATCAAACAAAGTAGTCAAATTTTCAGCTACAGCCACAATATAAGAACCAGTTGTGAGCCAGGGGAGACAAAAGAGAAAAATAAAGGGAAAAAACATGGAAAACTGCTTTAAAAAATAATAGTAACTCAGGACTTTACTGAATTTTACTTTTTCTAGTATCCAGTAACTACTGGTGTTAGTTGCTGCTGAGTCGATGCCAACTCATGATGACCCCAACGTGTACAGAGTAGAACTGCTCCAAAGTGTTCAAAGCTGTGACCTTTTGGAATCGACTCGAAGGCAACGGGTTTGGTATTGGTTTAAGTGTGGTCTATGCGCCATCTGAAGAAGACTCTCCTGGAGTACTTTCAAAACTGAATATTCCCTGACCTCAATCAATCTCTGGGGGTGGGATGCCAGAATTCCTATTTCTAAAAAGCATCTCCCCCACCAGGGCCCTCATGCCCACTCAAGTTTGGGAGTCACTGCTCTAGAGCACCACACCCCTTGTATAATGGTTTAAAGAATTAAGTATATGACATTTAGATATCGTGTACTTATTTGGGACAATGTCCTTATTTAAGTTGTGCAAGAGAGAAAAAGTTATAATACTGGCTCAATCCGTAAGATCATCTTATACACTACAATAAATGAATTGTGAATACTACCACATGTGATACCAAATGACAGAAATAATAAATGCCAGAGCATTCAGACAACTTAACAGAAGATGCTGCTGTGATGAAGACCTACCCTTGCCAACAATGTGCTCGTATTTGTGGCTGAGATCTCTAGAACTTTGAAATTTTTCTTTTTCCTAAAAGATTGCACTAGTTACTCATCTGTACTTCACATCACTGTGTCCTTAAAATTATCACAGTCTTTGGGATTTATTTAACGTGCAATGGTTAGAGACAGGGCTACGTTCTTTGGGGCAACTATTCTCCTGTTCCTGTTTTCTTTGAGAAGACTTCTGCTTTGGTAGAAAAGGACGAAAGACTTATTTTACCAGTGAGTCTGGAAGATAGGACTTAGCAAGCCCTAAAATATAGGCACCAAATCTGTTGTTTACCTCTGTAACTTCAGCATCTGCCTAGTGCCCAGCACACAGTAAGCGTTAAATACCTAGATGCTGAATGAATTAGTCAATGAACGAACTAGAGCTCTGAACTCTCAGGGGTTTCTCTTTTCAGATCTGCATTCTGGAGGTTGCTTTTTTCCTGCTTCTGTGTGACAGAAATGCTCCCTGGAGGCAAGAATGGTGAGACTATGTCTCACACACTTTGGACATGTTATAAGGAGGGATCAGTCCCTGGAGAAGGACATCATGCTTGGTCAAGTAGAGGGTCAGCAAAAAAGACGAAGACCCTCAAGAAGATGGACTGACAACAGCGGCTGCAACAAGGGGCTCAAGCATAGCAATGCTTCTGAGGTTGGTGCAGGACTGGGCAGTGTTTCATTCTGTTGTACAAAGGGTCGCTGTGAGTCAGAACTAACTCAACAGCACCTAACAACATGTGAATAAATTTGGGTCTGGATGCCTATCTGTCTGTATGGCCACTATGGGGTTAACAAGAAGTATGACTCCATGGTGCTGCCTTACCAATTTAATGTACCTTGAAATCATAACCATTTTTATATAATTCTCTGGATGCTCTTTGTAATATATTAGTGGTCAGAAACGGGGTGCAACGCATGATCTGTACACAAAAGCTAAATTGAAAGAAGCTTTGCCCAAATTCATGATTCTGCAAAAATGAACGGCTGTTAGGTTTGACTAATTATAGATGGATTGTGGTGTGATATATTTGAAGGCTACTGGATGCAATTTGGAGCCCTGGTGGTACAGCCATTTAGAGTTTGGCTGCTAACCGAAAGGTCAGCAGTTTGATTCCACCAGCTGCTCTTTGGAAATCCTATGGGACAGTTCTATTCTGCCCTATACGGTCACTATGAGTCAGAACCAACTCGACAGCAATAGGTTAGATGCAATTAAAGATGTTTAACAAAAAAAATCACTCTTTTAGTTAAAAAAATGCTCAGGACAAAATGTATAACATGGTAAATGTTAAAATATTAGGTATCAGTCAAATATTTAAAGAATGTCATGTAAAAGAAGAATCAGTCTGTGATGTTCTCAAAGGACAGAACTTGGATATTAAAAAAAAAAAACCCCGTTGTTCTCCAGTAGATTCTGACGCACAGCAACCCTATAGGATAGAGCAGAACTGTCCCATAGGGTTTCCAAGGAATAGCTGGTGGATTCAAACTGCTGACTTTTTGGTTCGCTCTTAACCACTGCACCACCAGGGCTCTAGAATCTGGATATAACCCAGTCAAAACTATTGACAGTTCACTGAGCGCTTCCAAACAGGACCATTTGTCAGTTGCTGTCAAGACCCTTCCCAAGCAAGAGGTGAGATTTACTGACCTCTGTAAGGTTTGGTCTAACTCTAAATACACATTACAACTCAAATGTAAACGTACTAATAAATACCAATTATGTAGAAAGCATTCTACAAGGTACAGTGGAAGGCACGCAAAAGATCAGCAATGGAAAATATTTACCAAGGACTTCCATGTGTGAAAGGGTAGAAGACCCACACATAAACAATATTAACAAAACATAAATAAGGTATTAAATTACAACTGGAATAGTCCCCAAGTTTCTTAGAGGATGTGAAAAATTAGCTCAGCTAAGCATAGACAGAAAATAAGTAGGAGAGACAATTTCTTGGAAATCAGAGGGAACAAAGAGCTTTGTGACCTGGGCTGATTAGGAAAAGTTTTTCATTGCTAGAGATCTGAGCTATGAGTTAGCCTTTGAAGAACCAGGAAGAACGTGAACAGAGGGAGAAGAGGTAATCCAGGAGTGCTGAGGAACACAAACGAAGGATGTTCTGGAGCAGTAACCTGGTTAGCCCGGCTGAGCTGCAGGTTTAGCTTTGGGACCTGGAAGAACACACACACACACACACACAACCAGAGAAACAAATTAGCAGTAGCTGCACAAACGTCTGTCTTAATGTACAGTTCTCTATCCTTGGAATTTAGGCGATCCTGGGTACGTAGAGGAGCCCTGGTGGCACGATGGTTAAGAGCTCAGCTGCTAACTAAAAGGTCAGCAGTTTGGATCCAGCAGCCGCTCCTTAGAAACCCTCTGGGGCAGTTCTACTCTGCCCTGTAGTGTTGCTATGAGTCAGAACCCACTTGATGGCAATGGGGTTTGGTTTGGTTTTTGGGGGGATATGCGGATGAGAATTTCAACTTCACTTTGGAGGCAATGTGAATAATTCACAATGTTTGAGTAGGATAGTAGCGTGAAGAAAACAATGCAATTATGAGATTAGTCTGTTGACTGTGTCAAAGGCTTTTAAAAAATTACTTAATGAAAAACTTAAGATAATCACTAACTATAAGGAAAAATGCAGAATCAAGGGCAAAGTAAGGTATGGAGATCTTCCGATTAAAACCTGATTTCCAACAACGATACCTAATGCATGTAATGTACTTAACACAGCGTAAAGAGTAGACTTTTTAAAAATATAATCATATTTATAGATTCTGTTAAAATAGCTTAAGTTTAATTACATGTTGATTACTGTTATTTCTGAGTACATTAAATTGTTTAGGGGAGCGCCTAGAAATGACTCTTGTAGTACAAAAAGCAAATAATCATATATTGGTAATAACTTCTATGCTGGTCCTTAATTTTCAGGAGAAACAATCCAGTAAAAATTATTTTTATGACCTAAAAAGGGGGATCTGAATAGCAACTGTTGGCATAAGCAGGAAATAACCAATTACAGTAAAGTAAATCAACAGAAACTTGGAACACAAGTTAAATGTCAAAAACGTTAATTGTTGTTCTACAGAATTTATATTTTTAATAAGATTTTTTTGTTTCCAAATATCGTCAAGGTGATGTGACTCACGGCAGCCCCACATGTATGGAGTAGGACTGTGCGTCCCAGGGTTTTCAATGGCTGATTTTTCATCAGTAGATTGTCAGGCCTTTCTTCCACGGCACCAACCCAAAGTACCAACCTTTCACTTAGCAGCCGAGTGCATTAACCACTCAGGGGCCCCAAAGAAAAAATAAACTTACTAAACCTACCAAGGCCAATTTCAAAATCTATTTTATTTATCTATACTTAACTATTGTTCACACTTCTTTGTAAAGCAAAGGACAGGGCTTAGCAACCAAAGCTGAAGTGAAAGTACTGATTTGTAAGCAGTTCTCCCCACTGCACACTGGCAAAGAAGGTTAAGCAGGGAGCTGTTATCTAGTTAGCTAATGTAGGTTTTCATTTTTTTTCTCATTTTTATGCCTTGATAGCCCCTTCTGAATTAACTCATCATGCAGCTGACAAGAAAGTCTACTGAAGTTCCTGGTGTAGACAACACTTTATACTAAAACCAAAGGAATGCTTAAAGTTCAAACTTAGACTGACAATAATAAATAGCCTTTTATTCTTCCTCAGAGTAAGTCTGAGAGTGGTATTTCCAATTAAGGAAAAAAAAAAAAAGCCTGACATTTTTCCAGATGCCTTTGAAAAACCTGTGAAATTTCTATAAGACAAAACGAACACACTAGAGGGAATATGAGTACTAAACATTTTATTGTATGCCAAAAATACATTAAAAACATAATGGAAAAAGTTAATATGGTATTCACAATTATGTGATTTAAAAGGTCTTCCATTCAGAGCACACCTGCAAAAACCCAAATCGCTTATTTAAAAAAAAGTACATGATTGTTTATTTTTAGATTCACAGACGTACACACATGCACTTACGTAAACGCACGTATACTTAAAAATTAGAAAAATGAAAAAAGTTATACTTTGCCAAAATAAAAATCTTTCCAACTTACGTCTCACTGATACAAGCTCAGCCATACATACTCTACGTTAGAAACAGAATACTCGCAGCTCTCAAATCAAGTCCCAAACTTCTTCACTCTAATGCATTTGCATGTACCATTTTACGTGCCTTAAAAAAAAAAATAGTACAGATGACACAAATTCAGTAGGAATATGCACCCCAATTACAAAAATGGATAAATGCAGCACTAAAGAGAGTAGTTATTTTTTTTACAAACACTAGACAAGAGCCGTGGGTTGAACTGCGTCTCCCAAAAAGATACACTGAAGCCGTAACTTCCCCACCTATAAACGTGACCTTACTTGGAAGCAGGGTCTTTGTAGATGCAATCAATTTAAAATGAGCTCCTAATGGAGATTAAGGTATGCTTAACTCAACTGAGTCCTTCTCAGAAGAGAGAGATATGGAGACTAAGAGGGAAGAAGGCTTGTGCAGATGGACATGGACACTGGGTTTATGCTGCCATGAACCAAGGAAAGCCAAGGATTGCCAGAAAACACCAGAAGCTAGAAGAGACAAGCTAAGAGTCTGCCCTAGACCCTTCAGAGGGAACAGAGTCCTGCAGACACCTTGATTTCAGACTTACTGCCTCCAGAACTGTGAAAATAAATTTCTGCTGTTTTCAGGCACCCAGTTTATGGCACTTTGTTACAGCAACCCTAGGAAACAAATACAAGTAAGATTTCTTATGTCCCGCAGACCAGTACATTCTAAATTGAGTAGATGTATACTATTCCTGACCTCACGTCAAATGCCAAAATGACTCTGAGTCAGCTCCCAGACGATTTAATTCACTCCTTGATATTCTAATCACTCAAACTCAAATATTCATTCCCCATTTAAATGGCAGAACACAAAACAACTGCTAGTAAAATGGCTACAGGACTTGATCTACCCCAGGAACTCCCTACTCTTCCCTGTCCGCCATTTGCCCGTCTGATTCTTTTCGAATGTATTCAACACAGTTTGGAGGGCTACTATATTCCAGATTTCATCTCACTTAATCTTCATTAACATTCCTAGGAGGTATTAAGGAATCACAATGTAAAAGTAAGGTGTCCAAGGTCACACACCCAGCAGTGACGGACCCAGCTAAAAGCCTGCGCTCTTAACGCTTATAAACCACACTGCCTTTCTAAGGTGGCTTTTTTTTTTTCCCTTCATAGTCTGTAACTGTTTAACTCAGAGACTGAAGCAATACAGTCAAAATACTTTGTAATTATTTGTTGTTACTCCAGCTCTCCAAAGATACAAAAATCAAGTCAGAGGGTGGAAAATGAAGAAATGACACTGCACTCAAGAATCTGTCATATGACAAAACTTTCCACTTCTGGAAATTAGCCTCTTTTCTGTTACAGGTTACTCTAAGCTCTAAAATGTCCCTAAGAATACAAAAACATGTACGAAAGAAAAAACGAGAAGCCTTTTGTTAGGCTGTTAGAACGCGTCTACGAAAAGTTACTGGTAAACCCCAGCACACCAGAGCACTAGCAAGAGCTGCGCTCAGCGACGTTGCTCCTTATGGTGAAGGGGAGAGAACTTGGTGCCTTTACATACCAAACCCAAACCCAGTGCCTTCGAGTTGATTCCGACTCGTAGTCACCTCACAGACTCCCAGCCAAATGATTGCTGGCTGCCGAGGGTGTCCTAAAGCTTTCTCACCCACAGTGCCCTCTGACTTCCAGCTTCCAACAACAAAAAACTTCTGCGCACATGTGTCCCAAAATGAACAGGTAAAAGAATAGAAGCATTTCTCCACACCTTTCCCAAAATTCCAGCAGCAAAGCCATGTTAAAAAAGCTCAGCTCTGAAGCTAAGGTCATTTTTACTTCCTAACAGTATGTGGGAATCCTTTGCTTTATTATAATTGGAGAAAGCAAAAGAAAGGTCCAGTTAATCTCCCCCTCTCCCCGCCCCAAACTGAAATGCTTGTAATCTGATTATGGTAATCTCACACTGGGATGCTTTAAAATTTTAAACCTAAAAATACATTGTGTAAGCTTAAAAACCCGAGATAAAAATATCTTCTTTACAATTAAGAAGGTTAAAAAGAACTGGAATTTCAGGATCTTACTTTTTTGTTTTTTTTTTTTACTACTCACTGGGAACCCTGGTGGCGTGGTGGTTAAGTGCTACAGCTGCTAACCAAGAGGCCGGCAGTTTGAATCTCTCAGGTGCTCCTTGGAAACTCTACGGGGCAGTTCTACTCTGTCCTATAGGGTCACTATGAGTCGGAATTGACTAGACGGCAACGGGTTTGGTTTTTTGGGTTACTACTCACTTTTTTTTTTTTTTTTTTTACTCACTGTCCTCAATTTTAGCAAGTCTCGAGTATTTATCAAAGTATGAGTCCTAGTGAGTCAAAATATGGAGAAGCAATTCCACTCCTCAGGATATACCCGAGACCGGAAAGTGGGACCTCAAACGGATATACGTGCAGCACCGCGCATCGCAGCATTATTCACGACAGCTAAAAGGTGAAAACAACCCAACTGACCGCCAGCAGATGAACGGATAAACAAAATGTGGTACAGACATGCAACGGAATATCATTCAGCCACAGAGAAATGAAATGAAATTCTGATACGACGTGGGTGAATCTTCAAAATATTACGTTGAGCCAAATAAGTCAGGCATGAAAAGACAAATACTGTATGGTCCCACTTACATGAAATATCGAGAACGGCACCTCCTGGAGACAAAACTTTATAAGTGCTTGCGAGCACCTGGGGCGGTGGAGGGCATACAGTTATTTCTGAAGAGATTCCGTCTGGAGTGATGGTGTCGCAACATGGAGAATGTAATTAATGTCACTGAACTCTGCACACCAAAATTGTTAAAATGGTAAACTTCTTGTTATATATATTTTACCACAATAAAACTAAAAATATAAAGAAATAAATCTGGGGGGGGAAGGAAAGGTGGGGCATCAGTGAACTCACATTTGTGATAATTGCCCTGGTAATTCTTACATACAAATCAATACCTTCCATACTCATTAAAACAGGTAAATCTTTATGGTATGTAAATTATACAGATCAATGAGGCTGTTGAAAAAATCCTTACTTCTGTATACTTACTGTGACTTATTTCAATACGCACTTGAAATACTAAGGTTATAGTTTAGAACCCTACAGCTACATGATGGTCCACAATGAAAACCTGCCTATGAAAAAAAAAAAAAAAAGATGGGGTTTTCTGCAGTTTAAAAGCTAAAAAAAAAAAAAAGGCCTCCAGCAAAACAAATTTCTGCTTAAACAAATTAAGACACTACGCCTTAGGAAAAGAAACCGTTAAATTTACTAATCAGACATCTTGGTGAGCATAAATAATCTACCACAGATAATGAAGGACTTGGGTCTTAATTGACTAGGATGATTTGGGTTGTCTTTAATTTAAAACCCTCATCATAGTCACAAGTAGGATATGAATAATTTCAGGCAAAATTCAAAACAGCTTTAAAATTTCCCAACTACCTAAATTTTAACAAAATAAATTTTTATTTCCTCATTAGTCACAGAGTAACGAAAGTGTTAAGTCTGTGGGGATGTTTCTAACTTCCAAAATTATTTTTAGAACAAATAAATTTAATATACCAACAGCACTGGTTCTTCTTATAGATTTCACAACACCCACAGCTTTTATGCCATATGTTAACGATTTTCATTTGAATTGAGATGACTAAATTTTCTTATTAAATAGCAACAGAAAAGATAGGTAGCAATCTAACCACGCATCTAAATGCAATCAAGATGCATTGATAATTCCTGGTGATTAGAATAAAAAAGTTGGAAACAAAGAAGAAGGATCAATAGTTGGAAAATACAATTTTGGTGACAGAAACAAAGCTGGAGATCTCATGATAGAATTTTCCAAGACAACTTCTTTATTAGAAATACCTTTCTTCGACAATATAAATGGCGACCATAAACATGGACCTTGCTGGATGAATACACGGTAAACAAGCTGACTACATCTGTGGAAAGAGATGATGGAAAAGCTCAATATCGTATGTCAAAACAAGGATAGGGGACAACTGCAGAACAGATCATCAATTGGTCATATGCAAGTTCAAGTTAAAGGTGAAGAAAATCAGAACAAGTCTACAAGTCTAAATACGACCTTGAGTATATCCCATCTGAATTTAAGGACCACTGCAAGAACAGATTTGACACACTGAACACTAATGACCTAAGACCAGACAAGCTGTGGGATAACATTAAGGACATCATGCATGAAGAAAGCAAAAGGTCATTAAAAAGACAGAAAAGAAAAAAAGACCAAAATGGATGGCAGAAGAGACTCTGAAACTTGCTCTTGAATGTAGAGTAGCTAAAGCAAAAGAAGAAATGATGAAGTAAAAGAGCTGAACAGAAGATTTTGAAGGGTGGCTCAGGAAGACAAAGTATTACAATGAAATGTGCAAAGACCTAGAATTAGAAAACCAAAAGGGAAAAACATATTTGGCATTTCTCAAGATGAAAGAACCAAAGAAAAAATTAAATCCTCGAATTACAATCCTGAAGGATTCTATGGGCAAAAAACTGAATGATGCAGGAAGCATCAAAAGAAGATGGAAAGAATAAACAGACTCACTGCACCAAAAAGAACTGGTTGACATTCAACCATTTCAGGAGGTAACATATGATCAGGAACCGATGGTACTGAAGGAACAAGTCTAAGCTGCACTGAAGGCATTGATGAAAAATAAGACTCCAGGAATTGACAGAATACCAATTGAGATGTTTCAACAAATGGATGCAACGTTGGAAGCGCTCATTCATCTATGCCAAGAAATCTGGAAGACAGTGACCTGGCCAACCAACTAGAAGAGATCCATTTGTGCCCATCCCAAAGAAATATGATCCAACAGAATGCAAAAATTATCAAACAATATCATTAACATCACACACAAGTAAAATTACACTAAAGATATTTAAAAAACGACTGCAGCATAAATTGACAGGGAACCGCCAAGAATTCAAGAAGGGTTCAAAAGAGGGTGTGTTATGACGGATATCACTGCTGATGTTAGATCTTGGCTGGAAGCTGAGAATACCAGAAAGATGTCTGCCTGTGTTTTATTGACTATGCAAAGGCATTTGACTGCGTGGATCATAACAGATTATGGATAACATTGTGAAAAATGGGAATTCCAGAACATTTAACTGTGCTTACACAGAATCTATACACAGACTAAGAGGCAGTCGTTCAAACAGAGCAAGGGGATACTACATGATTTAAAGTCAGTAAAGGTGTGCATCAGGGTTGTATCTTTTCAACATACTTATTCAATCTGCATGCTGAGCACATAACCCAAGAAACTGGACTACAAGAGGAAGAACATGGCATTAGGATTTGAGGAAGAACAGATGGCACAACTTTGCTTGCTTAAAGCAAAAAAGACTTGAAGCACTTACTGATGAAGATCAAACACTACAGTCTTCAGTATGGATTGCACCTTAACATAAAGAAAACAAAAATCCTCACAACTGGACCAATAAGCAACATCACGATAAATATAGAAAAGGCTGAAGTTGGCAAGGATTTCATTTTACTTGGATCCATAATCGACACCCATGGAAACAGCAGTCAAGAAATCAAACAGCGTGTTGCATTGGGCAAATCTGCTGCAAAAGACTTCTTTAAAGTATTAAAAAGCAAAGAGGTCACCTTTAGGACTAATGTGAACCTGACCCATATCATAAACCAAAAAAAACAAACTGGTTGCCATGGAGTCAATTCCGACGCATAGGAACCCTACAGGACAGAGAACTGCCCTATAGAGTTTCCAAGGAGCAGCTGGTGGATTCAAACTGCCGTCCATTTGGTTAGCAGCCTTAGCTCTTAACCACTGCGCCACCAGGGCCCCTCGTCCCAAGCTATGGTATTTTCAATCTCCTCATGTCCATGTGAAAGCTGGACAATGAATAAGGAAGACAGAAGAATTGATGCCTTTGAATTATGGTGCTGGCAAAGAATATTGAATATACCACAGACTGCCATTAGAATGAACAAATCTATCTTAGAAGTACAGCTGATAGAATGTTCCTTAGAAGTAAAGATGTTCTTAGCACATGTTATCAGGAGGAACCAGTCTCTGGAGAGGGACATCATGTTTGGTAAAGTAAAGGGTAGCGAAAAAAAGGAAGACCCTCAAACAGATGGACTGACACAGCAACTGCAAAACTGTGAGGATGGTGCAGAACCGGGCAGATTTTCGTTCTGTTTTACACAGTGGCTATGAGTTGGAGCCAACTTGAGGGCACCCAACAACAACAACATCTAAATACAATGTATATTTTAAGTATTCTCTTTCCAATGTTTGAAGATAGCAAAACAAAAAAAGGATCTGCTGAGCAGACCTAGCTAAATGAAAACGTCAATGAAAAAAATATTACTCTACTAATTCAAACCTTCAAAGTTCAAAGCTTGATACACTGTCCCCAAGCTCTCCACTAAAACACAAAAATTGTAAACATTCTGTATTTACCTACTCCATACATGAGATTTGGGTAACACAAAGTCAAAAACCCAAGAGACCTTTAATTTTTCATGTATTAATTTATTACAAATACAATGATCGCAGCTAATACATACAAAATACTAGTTTTTACATTAATCAAAACCCTAAGAATGCAACGTAATCTTTTCTAAATCAGTATTTTCAAGTGGATCACAAACCAAATCTGAAGCCACCGTAAGATTTCAACGTATTACTAAATTTTCCTCAAGTTCAAAGGTAAGGTTTAATACCAGCGACGCCGTGAAAAGAAAAGTGACTTTCTGTGGCATTACACTCAAAGGAAGAATCTGGAATTTATAGACATTTGTAGAATTTATTACTGAAACAATCAAAAAGAAATTTCGTTTACTCTTGAAAATTAAAGAATCAACAAAAATTATCTTCTATACAATACTCAGAGTTTAGCAAGATTACATTACAGTGCAATTTTAGACTTAAAAAATCCCAGGATTCTCGCTATTATGTATTTGCCCTCCCTGTGCAAATGCCCTTCTGTATCCTCGTGTAGAAGACGGTAGGATGATCATCTAAATATCAAGCATCTTGATCCTGACAATACACTGATTCGAGTAACATTTTCATACAGTACTTCTACCTCTAAAGCACAATCGAAAACTCTATTAATCTATATATTTCTGTAGTTGTTTGGTGCTGTCAAGTCAGTTCCTACTCAGAGAAACCCTACGTACAACTGAAAGAAACACTGCCCAGTCCTGTGTCAGCCTCACAATCGTTACGTTTGAGCCATTGTTGCAGCCGCTGTGTTAATCCATCTCATTGAAGGTCTTCCTCTTTTTCACTGACCTTCTACTTTTCCAAGCATGATGTCCTTTTCCAGGGACTGGTCCCTCCTGATAACATGGCCCAAAGTACGTGAGACAAAGTCTCACCATCCTTGCTTCTAGGGAGCATTCTAGCTGTACTTCATCCAGGACAGGTTTGTTCCTGCTTCTGGCAATCCGGGTATATTCAATGTTCTTTGCCAATACCATTAATTCAAAGGCATCAATTCCTTTTCAGTCTTCCTCATTCACTGTCCAGTTTTTGAATGCGTATGACGCAACTGAAAACACCATGGCTTGGGCCAGGCACACCTTAGCCCTCAAAGTGTCATCTAAATATCCCTAGGAGATAATATCTTTTTCCTTTTAATGGATCAGATAGCTAGTAACAATGCTTTTAACTAAATCCATAAAGTAAATCAATTTCAGTCAGATTTCATAATGGACTACCTCTTTCAGCATCCTTTAGCCTGGCACTTTGGCAAAGTTTGCAAGGTCCCAGGGCAAACTTGGACATCTTACATTTCATTTTCTCTGCCCAGCAGGAGCGAGATCCATTTAAAGTTAAGTGCAACCAAGGCACAGAGAACTTTGGAGCAAACTGCCAAGACAGCTGTTCAAAAAAGTCAATTAAATAGCAGGGGTGTGTGGAACACTTAGCATTATCCAGAAAACTACTACAGCAGAAACACCCGGGAGTTCAAGTAATAAAAGACAAAGGCACAGTTGAACAACTCACCAAATAAGGAAAAAATAATGGCATTAAGAGGACAGATCTCCTCCTGAAGACTGGAGAGCAAACCGTTTAATGCCTAACTTTTGGAATACGACAAACCCATGATTCAGAGGCATAATGAAAAAAAACCCAGTAGTGAGTCCTTCTTTAAGAAACATTAGAATCAGGCTCTCTAACAATACCTAAGGTTAGACAGCAGTAAATAAATACATAAAAGGGAGAATATGATACCCTACATGGAAAGTGGGAAAATAATATTGGCTCCTGTTTGCTTTACAACATACCCAAGAGCTGGCTCATTTCAAGAACTGAATGAATCTGGCATTTACAACTGACGAGAGAATTTTGACAGATCTGACATATTAATCATAGGAGGAATTGCCAACATTCATTTTGTGATCATACTTCCTTAGAATTGTGTTCACTCTGCAGTGCACAATCATTCAAAGAAAAGATCCTACAAACTCCAATAAACTAAACCCACACAGAATGATTCATCCCAACCTTCTATGCGTTCATGATTGAAACTACCACTTAATAATGCCAGAATTATTTCATCTTCCTTCCCCCAAAAATGCGAGTGATAAGAAGAATGTCCCATTATTTTACTCCCTATTCAGGAACAGCGCAGTCCAACAACTACTGCTCAAAGTCACTGACAAGAGTGCTGCATTTCCTAGTATATGACAGCATCAGACAGCCAATGTACTATTTCCCGGACCACTATATACCAAACCTACTGCTGTCAGCCAATTCCGACTCATAGCCACCCTTCTGAACAGAGTAGAATTGCCCCATATGGTTTCCAAGGAGGTAAATCCTTATGGAGGCAGACTGCCATATCTTTCTCCCATGGAGTAGCTGGTAGGGTTGAACCGTGGATCTTTAGGTTAGCGGTGGAACTCTTAACCACTATATACAGTCAACACTGTTTGATCAGTTACTCAAAATTCTTTTCTACGGGCTAAAGGAAATACCAGTTCAGTGCAATATTGTAATGTTTCACGTTTTTAAAAAAAATTTAAAAAGTCATGTTAAAAGATGCAAAAACATCATACAATTAATATATGCTATCAGTAGAAAATCTGGAAAACATAAATTATAGTGAAGAAATTAAAATAATCCATAATCTCAGCACCAGATGAGCAATGGTTATAGTTCCTCTCTCCCACATACACTTGACATAAGGTCAGACATCCTCCCTTTCTTTTTTAATTGTGCTTTAGGTGAAAGTCTACAGCACAAATCAGTGTCTCATTCAAAAAAAGTATGAAGAATTAGTTTTGTGACATTGGTTGCAATCCCCACACCACGTCAGCACTCTCCCCCTTTCACCCCAGAGATCCTCCTTTTCACCCACCATTTCTCGTAAGCATGTTTCCTTGCCATTGAAAACCTTCAGAAATGCCATTGTTAATGGTTGTGGAACACTTCGCTGAAAGGATGTTCTATATTTAACTTCTACTACTTCCCCATTATTGGGTAGTTTCTGGGTTTTCATTATTATAAGTATTACTGTGACAGCTATCTTTGTGCAGAAATCTTCATCTATGTTTTTAATCATTTCTAAAGGATAGAGTCCAAAAAGTGAAATTACTGGGTCAGTGAGCACAAACATTATTAGAGTACTTAACAATATATTGCCAAATTACTTCCTGGAAAAGCCGTACCAATTTAAACTCCTGCCTTTTCTACTGCACCTTATCTCTTATATAGAATGAATAACTTCTCTGACTGTGTGTAAGATTCAATCACTCATTTCTTCAACATTTACCAGCACCCATCATGAACCAGGTACAGTGCTAACCACAAATGACACAGTGTTAACAGAAACTAACAGGATCTGCTGACTATAAATTCAACATCTGCCTGGCTGAGAGCGATGTAGCATGGAAAAAAGAACTGGGGCTTTGAGGTCAGGCTGATATAGTTCCCATCCCAGCTCTACCACTTACTGCCATCAGGCACATTACCTGACTTCTTTCCTGAATCTCAATCCCTCCATTTCTGAAACAGGTCAAAGAGAGCCTCTCTCAAAATGTGAGCATTAAATAATACATATAAAACACAAAGCATATGGCCTGACATACAATCAATATTAAATAATGAATTCCTATTACTAATACTAAACCATTTTTTAAATAATTTTATACAGTAACCATTACCGGGCAACTGCTAATATGCCTGTAAAGTAGATAGCCATTGTAACTGTGAATGTAATAGCTTGAACATAATTTCAAGTCGATTTAACTGCTTCTTTGTATGACATACCAAACCCTCCAAATTCTGGTTCCCATCTCCCTCTCTAGCTTTATCTCCCACCACCTATATAATCTTTAATGTAGCCGTATGTCCCTAAGAGAAGTCCCTGGGTGGTGAAAATGGTCAACACACTTGGCTGCTAACTGAAAGGCTGGTGGTTTGAGTCCATGCAGAGGCACCTCAGGAAAAAGGTCTGGCAATCTACTTCCAAAAAAATCAGCCACTGAAAACTGTATGGAGCACAGTTCTACTATGACACACATGGGGTTGCCAGAGTTGGAATTCACTTGAAGGCAACTGGTGGTTATGTCCCCATGAGCCTGGGTAGGGTCAGATAGAAAAGTGAGATCTGGGCAGCAATCAAAGCACTGTCAAGACCAAGGTCACTGTGGAAAGAAGTCTCTTTAGCTACAACTCTGGCAGTATACATAGGTGCTGCGTGAGAATGGAGAGAGGGAACATAAACATGAATCAACACAGAAAGGCTCACAAGTCAGTAATATGTTTAGGTCAAGTGTTTCTAAGTTTGTTTGCAACGTGTTTCTAAAAGGAAACACTTCAACCAGCACCATCCTTCACAATTCACCCACATTCTGCATTTCTTTCATAAGAATGGATTGAAAGTGAGTTAAATATAATCAGCCTGATCAAAGGACACACAAACAAAAGTGGAATAACCACAATACCAGAGCCTAACAAATGGGCCAAGATCTCAATGCCAATATCTAAATGTGAAAAGCAAGCAGCTACCACAAATAATTACTGACAGCATAGTTAAGAAGTAAACAATGGCTCAGGAAACCCCCTAGCCATTATACAGTAACTTTTCATATATAATAAAAGAGTACATTTTACCGGGTCTGCTTGGAGATAAGTTACCTGTAAACTAAAGAGTCAGTATCATACATGCAGTTTGCTGAAAAATTTAGGTTTGTGCCTATATAACCAATCAAGTACTTAGCAGACCAGTGGAATCCACAGCCTTCTTCCCAGAGAATCCTGGAACAAGACAGAAGTAAAGGCTAAACTGTTAAAGTTTTTGGAAACTCACAGTCTAATTTAAGTTTTGGCTAAGCTTACATTTATCATAATTTAACTCCTGGGGATAAAAAGCTAAATAAACTATTATGAATTTAGCACTAGAGAAAAATACACATTAACTATGCTCACTGTGGTTACTACTTACAGGGGCCAGGAAGGTTCAAGTACCAGTTCTCCTCCGTGTGTGACTTCAGCCACATCACCGAAATTCCCCGAGTCTCAGTCTTCTAATACGCAAAATAAAATGACCGGATTAAGAAGCTTTACCATTCATTACAACTCAAATTCTGACTCAGGTTTTGAAAATCTTTTAGATCAAAATGCTTCTTAAAGGTCACTTGAATGGAGGATAAAAATAAAGGCCTTTACAGAAATGATGTGTCAAATCACGGGTTTGAAAAAGCTGTTCCGTTAAACATCTTGAAATCTGTACCTAGTGATTGTTGCAAACTATAGGCTAAATACAGAGTGACTTGATCACAAAATTGTCCCAGTATCTGGACAGGTTCCTGCCAGGCATTCTTCCAGGTAGCTGCTTTCTTAGAAAGAGTCTATAATCTCCAAAGTAACTCCAATGAAGCTGATAAGAAATTGACTAACCTTCAGGCATACAGTAGGCTTGATTGGATTCTACTTATCAACACCAGTTTCAAGGACTGAGTATCAAAATTCCAAAGCAGCAAGTATATTTTAAAGACAGCAACAGCGGAATAATTCTGTGACTTAGAGCACGGATTCATTACAGAATTTTAGAATCTGAGAGACCCTAGTGATCACCTCCAAGTCCTTCATTTTACAGAAAAGCATTACTTTTATTTACCTAAATCCTTAAGGATTAAGTGGCTGCGCTCATAAAGGAGCCTCTCATTTGACATTTAAAAAACAACAACACAACCTCAGCTTATTTAAAGAGGGTTTTCTTCCTAAAAATAGTCCTAAAAAAAATAGTCCTAAAGTAAATAATAATTGTGCAGTTTCTGTTTACCTACTTTACATGTTGAACATGTATTCTATGAACAGAATTTCTAAGTAACACTACCCACTGCACTATCCCAGCCATTCTGGCAACTCTGGCCACCAAAGGAGAGAAAAGGCAGTATGAATACTACTGACTTCATGCTGGCACCACTGAGAGGTGCTGGACTTGCAGCCAACCACAGAAAATGTAGTATGGCAAATATAAGCAATAATAAGGATAGACAACTCAAGCACTGTACCTGCCCTCCCGTCTAGACACGAAATTTGAATTCTCAACTATGCAAAATACACCATGCTCATCCTAGTTGAAGTCATTTTCCAGAGTCAATCACACATTTAAAAAGAAAAAGGTTTTTTATGTCTGCTCGACTAAGTGAGATAACCCGAGAACATAACTAATTTTTTTAAACGTCATCGGATGCTAATATTGCCTTATCATTAAATCTTATTTGAAACCTTAACTTCCAAGAAATAGGTCTTTATCCCCTCCCCTCTGCTTTCTCAGAAAGTACAAGATTAATTAGCACAGTGCTAATTTCAAATATTCACCAGATAACGTGAACATGAATTTAATAAACTGACAATAATGACAATGATATTCCTCCAGCCTAAGGAATAAAATTAAAATAAAAACTGCTGACATATTTACTGGATGCAGAGCCCAAAAACACAAGTTAAGGATACATGGTACTATGAAAAGAAAACAAAGTCCACCCTATCTACACATCTGTAATAAGTTAAAGGTAATCTTTACATCAAGATTATTTAAAGATGTTCACCAAGACTATTCAAAGATTTTCCACAGCATTACAAAAACCTTTCTAATACCAAGAAATAATTACTCTTTACCAATGAGAAGACAAAACATGCATTTGAGGTGAACCTGGAAAGTGCCCCACATGTCTACAAAAATAAGGACAATCAGATCAGAAAAAGAAGTTAATTATGAATTCGAAGAAATATCAGCTAATTAGGAACACAGTCACAAGGGTTTAAAGGTTCTGCAAGATGGAGTACTTAAAAAAAACCTAAATCAAGAATCTCAAAACAAGCACCATCAGGCTTCCTTCTCTGGCCAGACCAGCAACTTCCCTGGTTTGCTCATATGCACATGGGACACGGGTTTAAAGGCACACTGCCACTATCTGGGTCATCTTAAAATAGGTCATTTAGTAGTACTGTTGTACCTCGTTTGTCAGGATGCAGAAAAAGCCTCCAATACCCCGGCCCGGTGATTTTCAAACTTTGGGGTCCGTCAGTAACATCTGGGGCGCTCGTTAAAATGCAGGCTCCTGGGCCCAGACTCCGGAGTTTTATTCCCAAGATCTAGGGAGGAGCCCTAACCGGTATTTTTTTATTTTTTATTTTTTTTTTACCACCTGCCCAGGTGAATCTAAAGCAAGTGGCCCAAGAGCCCCACTTGGAGGCATCTGCGCCTAACAAATTCCCAGAAGAGCACCTACGTCAACCACCTCGAACGTGTTACAGGCAGTGAAAAGAGTCAAGCTTGCGGGCGACCCCGGTGTCGGGGGGAGGACTCTGGGCCGGATTCTGGCGCCCCGGGGCGCACTCGGACCCCCCGGGCCGCACTCGGACCCCCTGCGCCGGCGCTTGCCACCTGGGGACACCTGGTCCCCGAGATGGGGCGCAAGCAAGGACGAGCAGACCGCGGCTACCTTCTGCTTTTCCACAGTCCCGGTAAGCTGTGTGGAGGCCAGCTCCGGGGAGAGCCTGGACTCTGAAGTCCGACAGGTCCAGGTTACCACCAGCTCTGCCACTTTTCAGCCGCGCGTCCTCAGCACTTCCCTGAACGCTTGGGCCTCAGTTTCCCCATCCATGCAACGGGGTTCACGCCACCCCCCGAGATAGCGAAGCCGAAACGAAACTAGATCGGCAGGTCGCGGGCACTTCCTGGCTCTCCCCCGGCCGCCCCAGGCGGACGACCCTCAGGGGGCGCGCCGAGCTGGCCGCCGCCGCCTCCCAACGCCCCGGCCGGCCCGGCCCTCGGGGGCCACTCACGGGTGGGCATGGTGACCCCGAGCCGCGCTCGCCGCCGCACGGAGGTTCAGCGGGGCCCCGCGGGGCGCGCCGACGGCTCCATGACTGGCCGGCGCCGGGCCGCGGAGACCCGGACGAGGCGAACAGCGAACGGCGGAGGAGCGGACGCGGGCACCGCGGCTCACACAACGAAGCCAGCCACGGCCGGCCCAGCTGCGCGCCGGGCGTCCCCACGCACGTGACGTCATCACGCCGCCGTCCGGGCCCGCCCCCAGCGGACGGCCGAGCTGGGACCCAGGAGCGGTCGCTGCGGTCGGGCGGGGCCGCTCGGCGTGGGGGCAGCCACCGAGGGCAGCTTCTGGTTCCGCTGTTTTCAGGCTCCAGGGGTTCGAGTGGTGTTAGTTTTTACTAATCCTTATGTGGGGCGCGTTAGCGATGTTTGCTTCTTACTACCACCGTGATGTTCGTGACTAGCATAATTGCTTCGGGTGCATGAGTGTCTCTGGGCTTTTCCTTTTTAACCCTTTTCACTTGCGGCGCGTTCTGTATATTCTCCGAAGCATGGTTTATCCGAGGCACACGGAGGTCGTTTGGGGTGATGGCTGCTCCTTTTTTGAGAGGATGGAAAATGTAATTTCCTCTTGCCCGACTGACGACTTTCGGATAGATTTTATGCCTCAGGAGTCAGCCTATTCCGGAGAGGGCGGTGCTGCCCATTTAGCCGAGCCGCTTTTCTTGACTTTCTGGGTACATGAATAATTGACGTATCTGATAGTCACCCAGCCGATGCTTGGAGCCCAGCGCATTTAGCAACGCACATGCACTTTGCTAGGCATGCTACCCAAAAACTCTAGGCAGGACATATGTCTAAAACAGCGTATCTCAAAGTGGTTCAGCATCTTTTCGTGTCTGAATCATTTGGGGTGGTGTTAAAATGCAGATTCCTGGGCCTGTGGTACACCTACTGAATCGCATCATGATTCAAACGCTTGTTCATATTTGAAGATCTCTGCCCTCCAGAGGAGCCCTGGTGGCTTAGTGGTTAAGAGCTATGGCTGCTAACCAAAAGGTCAGCAGCTCAAATCCACCAGCTACTCCTCAGAAACTCTACGGGGCAGCTCTTCTATGTCTTGTACAGGGGCTGTGAGTCGGAATTGACTCTATGGCAACAACTTTTTTTTTTTTTTTGGGCCCTTCAGAGTAAAGGAGCCCTAATGGTGCAGTGGTTAAAGAACTTGGCTGCTAACCAAAAGGTCAGAGGTTGGAAACCACCTGCCGCTCCATGAGATAAAGATGTGACAGTGTGCTTCCCTAAAGATTACAGCCTTGGAAACACTATAGGATTGCTGTGAATTGGAATTGACTCCATGGCAGTGGGTTGGTTTGTTTTTTGGTTTGCCCTCCAGAGTAGTGCCAGAACCAAAAAAAATCAAACCTGTTGCCATCAAGCAATTCCGATTCATAGTGACCCTATAGCATAGTGCCAGGGTTCTGGTTAAGAAATGAGGTCATCGTTGTAGCACCAAAAGGAGAAGGTAAAAAAGATAAATGCCAGGAAAGGCTTGGGGGAAATTAGTCTTCAGGTGGATTGCAAGGAAGCAGAATTTGAAGGAAGCAAAGACTAGAGAGCCCTTGAAGAGGCTAGGAGAGGGTGGAGGGTGATTCAGACTGAGTCACAGAAGCTGGTGAGAGCTCAGTGTGTATGACAGACGTGGTGGAGGCTGGCCCTTGCTGATGATAAAGACCAAATGACCAAGTGTGTGGCCAGCACTTGCTTCTCCTTAAATGCACTGGTGAATATCTTCATCATCTATAAAGTCTTCCCTGCTCCCAGTGTTCTCCCCTAGACTTTCATGGGACCTTCACTGGAGCACTTTTCACATTGAATCCTAATTAAACTGTAATGAGTGCTTATATTCCACCACTGGACTACAAGCTTTTCAGAATTTGGCAAATACCATATTCCATTCATATTTATATCTCCCCTGCCTGGGCACAGCTAGATGACATGGTGGCACAGTTGTTAAGTGCTCAACTGCTAACTGAGAGGTCAGTGGTTCAAACCCATTAGCCACCCCAAGGGAGTAAGATGTGCCTGCTTCTGTAAAGATTACAGCCTTAGCAAACCCTGTGGGATAGTTCTACTCTGTCCTATAGGGTCACCTGGAGTCAGATTTGACTCAATGGCAATGGTTTTTGGTTTTTGCCTGGGCACACAGAATTCTTTTAATAGCTATGTAAATAAGGTATACATTTATTCCGTGAGTATGAAACAAAATAGGTAAAATAGAACTAGTTAATGAACAACTTTGCCTGCAGGCTTGGAATTTGCCCCTTAAAAGCCCATTCTGGGTGTTTTATCAGGACGGTAGCATTGTATTATCAGAAGCAGGGCTCTGGAGGGCCGACAGCATGTCTGAGAAACCATGGAGGTAAGCAGCCAATTAGATTCCCTGAGTGGTACAACTGATTAATGTGCTTAGCTGCTAAACTAAAGGTTGGAGGTTCAAGTCCACCCCAGAGGCACCTCAGAGGAAAGGCCTGGTGATCTACTTCAAAAAATCAGCCTTTGAAAACCCTGCGGAGCACAGTTCTACTCTCACACGCATGGTGTCACCATTATGGCAACTGACTTGGTTTTTTGTCTTTTAAGAAGCCATTTGGGAGGCTTCAACACTGATACAGAAAGGATTATTCAGTGCCTAATCTTGATGGGGGATACAGAAAAGGAAAGAACTAAACCTTCTTGCAGAAAAAGAATACCTGGGATTTGTTGGCTGCTGGTTCAACAGGAGGCATCTGTTAGTTATGTAACTCCAAGGCTGGAACAAGGAAACCAGTGGGGCTGGGGAAAGCAGTAGACAAGTCAGGAAGAAATGCTGTTTCAGGGAGAGGGTGTGACGAGAGGATGTGAGTTTTTCTTTGACATAGTGAGCTTGAGGTGACATCCAAGAGAGGCATGCAAGTGAAGAGATGTGAAGACTGCTAGGTACAGCTGACTGAGGGTGGCTGAGGGATCTCAAGATGGGAGATTTGTGTATCTTCGACCTGGGGACAGAAGCTGAAGCTGGAGGCGGAGAGAAATCTGTGAAGGACGGTGTGTAATACTGCAGAGCATGACGTTAAGGGCTGGTTCATTTGCAGGGAAGAAGAAGAGGAGGAGGAGGAGCCAGTGAAGGGACAGTAGGACACAGAGGAGACCCAGAGGGCAGAGTGCCCTGGAAGCCATGGGGCGTTAGGATTTTAGATGATAGACATCGCTGCTGACAGTTGTCAAAAAAGATGCAAATCTCAAAGCCCCTGAAATAGTTTGGCCTATAACAGGTTGTTTTTTTAATCCCCTTGGTTTTTTTATTTCATATTGTTGCCAGAAATAAAATCTGCAGCCAAAGAATCTGAGGAAGAACAGCTGAAAGTCAGGAATATCATCAATCTGGGATCACACATCATACCTCTTTTCCTAGTTTGTACACACAGGACTTCTGGTAACACTGTTAGCAGACAGACTCTTTTTCCCTAAAAATCCTTTGGGTCAGAATTCTGTGCACGCACCACCCCCATCCTGCCCCTCTGAGAAGACTGATTCGCCTCCACCTTCTTTGGATTTGATCTGAGAGTGTTAGCCCCTCCTAGACCATTTCTTCTGTCCTCTCTTAACTAACGCCCTTCCCTCCCCCTCTGCTCCTCACTTGAAGTTGCATCTGAACTGAGAGCAGCTGGGCTTTGTCCATCCCCATCAGTTCCCACATTCGATGCATCACTGATCCCTCTTCGAGAAAGGACAAGCTGCCCAACTATGAAAAGCATGGTTTGCCTTGGTGTGTGAGCCACTTCAGCATTTGAGCCAAGGTCAATGGGGGCGCTCAGGCAATGACTGAGCCAGATGGTGTTATGAGAGCCTGCGAGTTCCATCCAACGCATCAGAGCTACCCGTTGAGCTGACAGAGGCTTCGTCAGGTCTGCATAGTGGGCTTATCCCCGCCCCCCAATCCTGCTTCCTCCCCTTTTCTTTCCTAAGTGTTGTTGCTGTTAGTTGCCCATACTGGGGTGATCTTTCTTATACCCCTCATTCTAGCTAATTTCTGTTCATCCGTCTGAACCCCTTCCACATGTTTAGTGTAATTAAATATGCCCTATGATCCAGCAATCACCCTTCTGGGTGTAAACTCTGGGGAATTTCACAAGGATTCATTGGGCTAACCCAAAGGTTGGCAATTCAAACCCATCCAGGGGCTCCACAGGAGAAAGACCTGCCAACCTGCTCCTTTAAATATTACATCTTAGGAAATCCTATGGGGCAGTTCTACTCCATCACAGGAGGGTGCTATGGGTTGAAATCAGCTAGACTGGGCACCCAACAACAAGAACCTCATCATATCTCTGAACACCCTAGATGGCACAGTTTGTGTTCAGCTACTAATTTAAAGATTGGCAGTTTGAACCATCCCAGTGGTGTCATGAAAGAAAAGCCTGGCAATCTGCTTTCGTAAAGATTACAGTCAAGAAAACCCTATGGAGCAGTTCTACTCTGTAACACATGGGGTCGCCATGAGCTGGAATCAACGGCAATGGGTTTGGTTTAGTATGATATCTATGAGAGCCCAGCCTCTGGTGGTATCTGGCACTCAGCAGGGACAACCAGCAATTACTGGGGCTCCTGAGGCCTTTTATGTGCAGGTGGGATGATGACCTCATTTATACCTATATACAGACTGGTCAGTCCTGGAACACTGGCTACATAATGACCAACACCTACAATCATTAATAGTCAAAAAAAAAACCAAACCCATTGCTGTCGAGTCGATTCCAGCTCATAGTGACCCAACAGAATTGCCCATAGGGTGGTTTTCAAGGAGCAGCTTGTGGATTCAAACTGCTGACCTTTTTGGTTAGCAGCCATAGCTCTAAACCACTGTGTGACCAGGGCTCCTCGAAAATAGTAGAACTGCCCCATAAGGTTATCCACAGAGTGCCTGGTGGATTTGCACTGCCCACATTTTGGTTAGCGGCCACAGCTCTCAACTACTACGCCACCAGGTTTTCCTCATTAATAGTAAAAATAATAATAGTACCTGTTTATTGTGTTAATACTCTTCAAAAACAATGAAAGGCACTCACTAGCACCTAAATAGAGGAATACTTTTTTTGCATATGTTTCCTGGTACAGTTACAGAATATAAACCATTAAAAACAGAAGTTCTTTGTTCCTTGGTGTTTTATTGCTTCCCAGAAAATAATTAAAAGTCAAAACAATATTAGAAAGTTTGCAGTCAACATTCTGTTGGAGCAATAACTTTCAGCTCATATTGCCCGAATTACCTCTGCTACTAGTTTATTCCTGTACCTGTTCCAATTTCTAAATCATGCAGTGAGATGGTTCCCTTTTAACTTGTGCACATTTTAACACTTTAAGGGTAATTGCCAGCAAATTTACAGTTTATCGGAAATAACTATAAAGATATTTGCTTACCCCAAGAGCATATTCCCAAGAGGTTATAATGATGCAATTATATGCTCTCATTGCTTAGTTTTGTTGTTCTTTTTTTCACTAAACATTTATGTCAATAATATCCCCTTTTTGTTTTATTTTGTACCATTCGATTTCTGTCATTGCTTAATGGTGATGCAGTTCTTTCCAACTTTTATAAAGCCAAAAACCAAACCCATTGCCATCAAGTCGGTTCCTACTCATAGTGACCCCATAGGATAGAGTAGAATTGCCCCAGAGGGTTTCCAAGGCTATAGTCTTTATGGAAGCACACTGCCACATCTTTTACTAATGAGAAAGGTTCCAACTCATAGCAACCCTGTAGAAAAGAGTAGAACTGTCACATAGGGGTTCCCAAGGTTGAAATCTTTATGGAAGCAAACTGCCATAACTTTCTCCTGAGGTTTGAATCTTGCCTTAGGCTTTACCTGGCCTTTTGATAGTCTTTGACCTCTCTGAACTTAAATTTTCCTCAGTTTCAATTTGAAGAGATGCTCCCTTGTGTTGGAATGTTCTATGGTCTCCTCAAGGCAGTGGTTCTTAACCATAACCGAGCTTTGTTTTTTAATTTTTTATTGTACTTTAGATGAAGGTTTACAGAACAAACTGGCTTCTCATCAAACAATTAATACACATATTGTTTTGTGACATTGGTTACCAGTCCCATGACATGTCAACACTCTCCCCTTCTAGACCTTGGCTTCCCTATTACCAGCTTTCCTGTCCCCTCCTGCCTTCTAGTCCTTGCCCCAGGGCTGGTATGCCCCTTTAGTCTCGTTTTGTTTTACAGCCCTGTCTAATTTTTGGCTGAAGGGTGAACCTCAGGAGTGACCTCATTACTGAGCTAAAAGGGTGTCCAGGGGCCGTATTCTGGGGGTTTCTCCAGTCTCTCTCAGGTCAGTAAGTCTCGTCTTTTTCTGTGAGTTAAAATTTTGTTCTACATTTTTCTCCAGCTCTTTCCATGCCCCTTTACTGTGATCCCTGTCTGAGCAGTCAGGGGTGGTAGCCAGGCACCATCTAGTTGTGCTGGACTCAGTCTGGTGGAGGCTGTGGTAGATGTGGTCCATGAGTCCTTAGGACTAATCTTTCCCTTCTGTCTTTAGTTCTCTTCATTTTCACTTGCTCCCGAAGGAGTGAGACCAGTGGAGTATCCTAGATGGCTGCTCACAGGTTTTTAAGACCCCAGACGCTACTCACCAAAGTGGAATGTAGAACGTTTCTTTATGAACTATGTACCGTAACTGAACCTTGGCTTTACCTGAGGAGCTTTTAAAACTCCCGAAGTCCAGATCCCACTCCCAAAGAGTCCGATGGAGTTGGTCTGCAGCCTGCCCTGAGCATCAGTGTAGTTTAAAAGGCCCTCACCCCACCAGGCGATTCTAGTGTGCAGCCACTGCCCTGGCAATGATAAAGAGTGCCGGTGGCACAAACAGTTTGTTCTTGGCTACTAACCAAGGTTTTGGTGACTCGAACCCACCCAACAGCACTATGAAAGAAAGAAAGGTCTGATGATCTGCTCCCACAAAGGTTACAGCAAGAAAACTCTATGGAGCCATTCTACTGTGTAACACAGGAACACATGGGGTTCACCAGGAGTGAAAGTTGACTCCAAGGCAATTCTTTTTCTCCCTAGGGAAGAGTCAAAGCCAAATGAGGCACTAATTCAGAGCCTGAAATGCCACCTTAGGCCATTTCTATTGACAAATAAACTCCTGTATTTTGAGATCACTGCACCCTGACTAAAGGAACCCTGGTGGCGCACTGTTAAAGCACTTGGCTGCTAACCTAAAGGTCAGTGGTTTGAACCCACCAGCTGCTCCACAGGAGAAAGAGGTGGCAATTGGCTTCCTTAGAGATTACAGCCTTGGAAACCCTATGGGGCAGTTCTACTCTGTTCTATGGGGTTGCTGTAAGTCGGAATCAACTCAACAGCAACTTTTTTTTTAGTGGCATCCTGAATAGGGGTCCTCGAGTGGCTCAAATCATTAAGCACTCGACTAGTAACTTAAAGGTTAGTGGTTCAGACCTGCTCAGGGGCACCTCAAAAAAGAAAGGTGACTGGCTTGAAAACGCTGTAGAGTGCAGTTCTACTGTCACATGTGGGGTCGCCATGACCTGAAATCGACAGGATGGCAACTGGTTTGGTTTTTTGTTTTGATGCTGTGAATTCTAGAGTAGTTTTTATATTCATGTGCAAGTCAGAGGAGTTGGAAATATTCATGGGAACAAATGAAAAGGATAAGGCACTAATCCAGGAGGTCATTACCCAACCCTTTCTGTGCCAACTAGGACACATCCTAGGAGCCAAATGTCACAATCATCTGCACTTTATTTATAAAGAGAATTGCAAATAGATAGGGAGCAAAATCCCGAGATAATAAGGTTAAGAGATCCTGATTAAATCAGACAAAACAGCTGGAAACTCTTCCTTAGAAGCACTATCATTTTAAACAATTAGAGGAAAGCATTATCTCTCTTGTTATTTACTGAAATGCTAGCTAGCATTTAACACAGAGTGTAGTGGAACTGCTCGAGGGGGAGGAAAAGGCTCTTTGAAATACGGTGGCATTTTAGGCAGTGAGATTCTTTATGAGACTTCACGAGAACTGGCATCAGATCTTATTTATTACATTTTCCTCTATCCACGGGACATTTTAAGTGCTGAGTAAATATTTGAGGAATGAAGGAAGGAAGAGAGGTAGGAAGTGAGGCAAAGACGAAGAGGAAGGGAAGTGATCAACATAAAAGAGCAAAAAAACCAAAAGCCAAACCCGTTGCCATCAAGTTGATTCCAACTCATAGCAGACCCCACAGGGCAGAGCAGAACTGCCCCAATAGGATTTCCAAGGGGCAACTGGTAGATTCGAACTGCTGACCTTTTGATTAGCAGCCAAGGAATGGTAGCGCTTGACCATTGCACCCCTAGGACTCCAAAAGCGAGCAAAGATGGGTAAATCAAAGTGTTGGAATAATGTCTTTGTGGTGGATTTGAAAATTGGCCTCAATTGCTTTCCCTAGCTGTATGCACAGGCTTGCATTTGACTTCGTGGGTCCTCCCCAAAAGAGGTAAAATCTCTACCCTAGAACTTGGGCTGGCCTTGGGACTTGCTTTGGCCGACGGGACGGTAACAAACATTGTGCAAGCAGAGACTTGGAAAGTGTTTGTCAAAAAGCCGAGCTAGCTTTCCGGAGGAGAGAGGCCCCATCGATCCCAACTATCCCCAATTAGGCCATCCTAAACCAGAGCTGCAGCTGACCCTCTAGCTGAGCAAAGATTCAAGAGTGAGTCTGGTCAAGACCAGCATAAGAACTGCCCAACTGAGACCAGCCCAATACGTGAACACAGAGGAACATAAGCTATGTAAATAATTGTTATTTGAAGCCAGTAAGTTTGGGAATGGTTAGTTATGCACCCTCTAATCGCTATCAGTAGTTATCACTCTCACTGCAGCTAACCAATGACTGTTGTGTAAAAATAATCATGGGAAGATATATCTTATCAAGATCTTGGTATGCGTCAAGTATGATGCTAAGTAATTTACATGCTTTTTCTGATATAATCCTCACAACAACTCTTTAAATGGATAAGTATAGGTATCCCCATTGTTTTAATATGAAGAAACTAAAGTTTGGAGAGATTAAATAGGTTTCCAAAAGTTACACAATTAGGTACCATATTTCTTTTACAAATAACATGCACATCATATGTTTTTCGCCAACCATGCAACACCCCCATGTTATTCTTGTAAGTGTGCTATGCTAATTCTTTTACATGTTGCTGACTTCAGTTGACACTACCAAAAAAAAAAAAAAATTGCTGTCAAGTTGATTCCAACTCCTATCAACCGTATAGAACAGAGTAGAACTGCCCCATAGGATTTCCAAGGAACAGCTGGTAGATTCGAACTGCCAACCTTTAGGTTAGCAGCCAGGCTCTTTACCATTGTGCCACCAGGGCTCCCAATTGACACCAAGAAGACATAAACTATGAAATAAGTGGACCTAACATAACTTAATGGTTAAATTTAAGACAACCTGATTAAGTTTTTGTATTCAACTGTTGAGCTAATGTGCTATAATTACTAACTTAATAGAAACAAACCCACAATTTCGATTGTTTATCTTCCGATTACCAGGTGTTACAGATTGAGTTAAAAAAATGTGTGCCAATTTAGCTTGGCCATGATTACTAGTATTGTGTGATTATCCACCATTTTGTAATCTGATGTGACTTTCCTATGTGTTGTAAATCCTACTTCTGTGAGGTAAATGAGGCAGGATTAGAGGCAGTTATGTTATTGAGGCAGGACTCAATCTATAAGATTAGGTTGTGTTTTACATCAATCTCTTTTGAGATATAAAAGATAGAAGCAAGCAGAGAGACACAGGGACTTCATAGCACTAAGAAAGCAGAGCCAGGAGAATAGCGCATCCTTTGGACTTGGGATCCCTGCACTGAGAAGCTCCTATACCAGGTTAGTGTTGATGACAAGGACCTTCCCCCAGAGCCAACACAGAGAGAAAACTTTCCCCTGGAGCTGCCACCTTGATTTGGACTTCTGGCCCCCTAGACAGTGAGAGAATAAATTTCTCTCTCTTTTTTTTTTAACAGCCACCCACTTGTGGTGTTTCTGTTATAGCAGCACTAGATACCTAAGACACCAGGGACTACCAAACTTGATCTGTGACTTCTTGACCATAGTTTATACCTTCATTACACAATTATGATCAAAATTAACATTTTTATATACACAAGCAAGTGATTAAAGAAAATGAATGGAACAAAAGAAAATGAACAGAATGATATGATTTACTCTAAATATGGGAGCACAGGTGAATGAGGCTGAAATGTCATCGAGACCTGAGATATGAGTAGTATATGCACGAGTGTTCTATGCCCGAACTGTTTTACTGAATTTCGCCATTTCTGTGTGTTATATGCATAGACACGTTATTTACACGAACATGTTATTTGCGAAAAAATATGGTAGTGGCCCTAGAATTTGAACTCAGGTCAGTCTGCCCCACAACCCAAGCTCTTAACTAGTGCATGAAAGAACAAGTCAGTCTACAGGAGATGAACGTTTAGACTATGTGGATTTAGAAGTAATTATTGCCTCTTTTTTGTAGTTTGTCTTGTAGAAAGACAAGCCCTCCAGAAGAAGAATCATGTTTTCTATCTATTTCAAATTCCTCAAAGAATCCCAATAGGTTTTGTATGTATTGATTTCCTTTTTATAGGCTGGCAGCTGAATTATAATCACCATGTAATTGTTTTTCTTTCATTTGGGAGGAAGATAGAAATAAGAAATTATGACTGTTGACTACTGCTTGCAAATAAATTCTATCTGTATTGATTTGCACCTTTGTCAAAAAGATAAATTTTAAAATGTTGCACCCAATGGGACATGCAGTGCTTATAAAGTTTCTCTAAGAAGTCTTCGTCAATGAATTTTTCCATCCCAGTCTTTAATGTAGCTACTAAATAATAGAGGGAGAGATTATTAAATGAGGTAATGGAGTTATGGTTAGATGATATCACTGCTAGTCACATTTACTTTGAACCAGGAGAAGGGTCATAGACTCATAGCGTCCCTATAGGACACAGTAAAATCTGCCCCATAGGGTTTCCAAGGAGCTGCTTGTGGATTCCAACTGCTGACCTTTCAGTTAACAGCCAAGCTCTTAACCACTGAGCCACCAGGGCTATCAGTTTTTTTTTTTAGGTGGGGGAGGGTAGTTAGTAATAAAGCCAGAACACTTTATGCCTTTGAAGCAGAAATCCAGTTGCAACCAAAACCTATTTATACCCAATTAAATGAGGGTAAGGAGGTGGCAGTCTTGCTTGGAAATAGGAAAAAAAACCCTCAAAAGCAGAAGGTGAAACCAGTGTGAGTATAACACGATCTCATCTCCATGGCTACTGGTAACTGAACAAGGGTTTTGCTTATTCATTCATTCTTGTATCCATTGATTCAAAAAGGTATTGAGTACTTCCTCTGCGTCAGGCATTCCACAGTCATCACCAATTCACAGTGCCTGCCATCACGGTGGAAGCATTGTGGTAGGGTAGACAGTGAGCTTAGATTTTGATATTAAAAAGAAAGTTATCTGTTGATTAGTTTTTAACACATGAGGTACCTTTACAAAATTTCTTGTTTTTGCCCCAAAAGACTATTGTTAAATCAATAGTGTCTTGCAATGGATGACATTTTACAATTGAGGAAATATAATCTAATGCGTGGAATTACATATGTAAAGACAAAAGTTTTCTTGAACCTAATGTAAGAAAAAACAAACTTGCCTAATATTTAACTGATGGAATTAGCACATCTTACAACTACTACTTATTAATTACCTACCCAACACAAGGTAATCTGCTACATTAAAAACAAAACAAAACAAAAAACCATCTATCTATCTAAATCTTTTATTTGCAAGTATCAGAAACCACTTTATGCTATGTTAAGTACAAAAAAAGAGGGAATTTATTGTAAGAATACGAGGATAAGAATGCAGCTAAGCTCAGAAGAGGCTGGAACTGAAAACAGAAACTCATCCAAAAGGTCTATGTTTGCGAATCCCTGACGGAGCAAGAGAGCAGTGGGATAAAAATGCAGACCTCAAATTCTTATAAAAAGACCAGACTTACTGTTCTGACTGAGACTAGAAGGACCCCAAATGTCATGGTCCCCAGACCTTCTGTTAGCCCAAGACTGGAACCATTCCCAAAGGAACTCTTCGGACAGGGATTGGACTGGACTATAAGACAGAAAATGATACTGGTGAGGAGTGAGTTTCTTGGCTCAAGTAGACACATGAGACTATATGGGCAGCTCCTGTCTGGAGGGGAGATGAGAAGGCAGAGGAGGGCAAAAGCTGGCTGAATGGACACAGCGAATACAGGGTGGAGAGAAGGAGTGTGCTGTCTCATTAGGGGGAGAGCAACTAGGAGTACATAACAAGGTGTATATAAATTTTTGTGTGAGAGACTGATCTGATTTGTAAACTTTCACTTGAAGCACAATAATAAAAAAAAAAGATTATCTGTGTTTATCTCTCTACAGACTGATTATTTTGCTATGCAGCTCACCCACTGACCATGGTTTTACCATGTTGTTGTTGTTAGGTGCTGTAAAGTTGGCTCCAAATCATAGCAACCCTATGTACAAGAGATGGCCCTGCACTTTTCTCACAATCATCATTATGCTCCCTATGTACAAGAGATGGCCCTGCACCATCCTCACAATCATTGCTATGCTTGAGCCCATTGTTGCAGCCACTGTGTCAGTCCATCTTATGGAGGGTCTTTCTCTTTTTGCTGACCCTCTACTTTGCCAAGAATGATGTCCATCTCCAGGGACAGGTCCCTCCTGACAACCATAACTCATGGTCATACCACAGCTCCCAAATGTTAGTATCTACTCTGTTCAGGAGACCAGCCCAGGTTGAACTTTCCTTTCTTAATCCTAGTTCCAAATTCCCAAGAGAGGGAACCTGACTGGTGCATCTTGGTGCATCTTGTTTCAATCCACTGTAGCTAGACAGGTAATGCTCCATTGCAAGCCACCTTAAAACTCAGGCTTAAATCACAACCATTTATTGTTTCTCATGGGTTAATGCATCGTTTGGGTGTTCTGTTAGGGGACTTTAGGGGTTGGAACACCTAATTAATTAGTACTCCACAAGTTATCAGGCCACTACTGGTCACCTCCCCCACCACATCACTCACTTCCTCTAAGTTGTTTTTGCAGACTCTCTGGAGAGCCCTGCAAGAGTCCAGATCTAGCTGGCCCAGATTGGCCAGACAAGTGCTGAAGAGACCACAAGGAACGAGGAAGGACACTGAGCCGCTGCGCATGCTCAATGATGCAAGAGCGCTTAAGGAACCAAAAGACTCATGCCAAGGAACCAAAATCACCGGAAATACGTCCATGGAAGTAGTCGAGCCTATTTCTAAAGCGGAAGTCTGTCAGCCGCTTCGTACCAAGTCTTAGCCCTGACTCAGAAGAAATAATCAGTAGAAGCTATGGATAGTTAAAACTTACGATCTTGCCCACCATTTCCTCCACCCTTAAATGAATATGTTTAAGCATAAATTGTAAATTGCTTGCGCAGATCAGGGAACTCAGTCAGGTTAATACCTCTGAGTTCCTGCTTGCTAGCCTGCGAAATAAACTCTTCCTCTCAAAGACAGCGTCTGAGAGTTTGGCTTCTTGCACGCTGGGCACGGACCCATTGGTCCGTTTTCAGTTCTACTGATCTGGTCCAGGCTTGACTAAACTTGGCTAGACATACACATCTGTGGGTCAGCGGGCAGGTTGCCTAGGAACTAGGTGCTTTAGGATGGTGTCTCAGTTTCCCAGTGCTGCCGAAACAGAAATAGCACAAATCGGTGGTTGAGGTACTTCATTTCCGTCCCTCTGCATGACAACTTGGAGTTTTTATTTGTTTTTAAAATTTAACATAGGGAATCTTGTACTGAGAGGTCTACTGTTGTTTGGTAAGTGAAATTTTTAATACTACCTTTAAAGTTAAAATATATTCTTTTAAAATTGTTTTAAAACTAAAAAATGAATTAAGACTATAATTATCATTATTCTATTCTTATTAAAATACTTTTGTCATATGGGGGGGTGTTAAAAGAAATTATCTGTTCCAGATAGTAAGTAAAGTGGGTGCCACTGGGCCTCTGTGGAAGGGACATCTGCTCCAATAAAAGCCGATCTATAAATTTTTTTTTTTTTTTTTTATAGGCAGCGGTAAGGACAAATACAAACTGAAAATAAGACATTTTAATTCTCACTGTTGAAAATGAGGGAAAAGGCTCTCTCTTTCCCTATTCTTTCAGAATTCACTTTAGAAAATTTGTGACTTTCTCTTTGAAAACTAAATCTAAGGTGTTAACTCAAGGACTCGGCAGCTACCTTTTAAAAATGTAACTTCAGGTAATCCTCCCCCACCTTCCAGTTTCCTAAAAAGAAGACTAGTGTAACCTCAGGTATCCTGCCCTGAAGATACTAAAAAATTAGCAATTTTATCTTGAATGCATGAATGTAACAGGTTGTATCCACTCAATTATGTAAAAGGTAAGATTTCTTTCTGTTTTTGCAATCTCTTTACCAGATTGCCTGTGATACACCCCATTCTGGTTTAAGTTTATTCAATAACAAACCTTTTCTTTCTCTTCTATTTTTGTGGAGAGAATTTTTCAGTTGGGAGTAGGTTTTGTTTTTAATTATATTTCCTTAACACAGTCCAACACCTCCATTCAGAGAAGGATATTGAACACCACAGCCTAGATCAGTCCACCTCTCCATGCAGAATGTGAGCTGAAGACACAAGGAGAAAGCCAAAAGTTATAAGAACAGAAGTTGACAGCCTTGTCTGAGGTGTGTCATGGTAAGGTAAGGAAAGGGTCATGCATTAAAGCTTAGCACTGCATTAGCACTCCCCTTTTTTACTGTACCCCCAATCCTGTGGTGGTTATGGTAAGAATAATGAGTAAATGTCTTGGAGGAAGATGGACTTAGAGGGGCCAACTTCCCCAGTCTACCTCCATCCCCACCAGCTTTGAGGTGGTAGGGTAAGGAATAATATTAACAAGAATCTCTGAGAGAGGAAGGTAAACTTGAGGAGACACAGATGGGGCTACCAGGCCCAGCGTCCCTTTCCATGTGAAGTTTTCTCCTTCAGTTGTCAACCTTAGGGGATTTGGAGTTTCCTTTCTTTAAGGAAGATGGAAATCTTACGAATTTACAGAGGTCCTTGAGTTAGACAATTAAATGATCACTAATAACAATAGAGCAGGATCCCTGGTGGCACAGTGGTTAAAGTGCTTGGCTGCTAACCAAAAGGTCAGCAGTTTAAACCCACCAGCCACTCTGTGGGAGGAAGATGTGGAAATCTGCTCCAGTAAAGATTTACAGCCTTGGAAACCCTGAGGGGCCATCACTATGAGCTGGAATAGACTCGATGGCAATGGGTTCGTTTTTTGGGGGTTTAGTAACAACAGAGGGTCAGAGAAAACGAGGGAGCATTCAATGAGCTGGATTGATACAACGGCCACAACAATGTGGTCGGACATTCCAATGACCATGAAAATGGCACAGGACCAGGTAACTGTTAACATAAGATCGCCATGATTCCGAGCCAAGTCAATGGCAACTAGCAACAACAGTAACAATGTTGTTAGGTGCCATCGAGTCAGTTCTGACTTGTAGCGAACCTACAGGACAGAGTAGAACTGCCCCGTAGGGTTTCCCAGGGGCAGGTGGACTTGAACCAGCTAACCAAGCAGCGAAACTGCTAACCAAGCAGCGAAACTCTCAACCCCTGCACCACCCATTCCAACGGCAACAACAGAGAAAGCATTTTCAGTTGAGTGGTTTACAAATAAATGAAGTAGGGACAGGGCAGGGAGGCAAGAAAGCAACAGGGATAAATGCTAAGCAGCAAAATGAAGAGGAACCTACTCTCCCAAAGAACTGGTTAGTTGGCCAGGGGAAACCAAAACAGTCATGAAATTTGGCAAATGGAATTTCCCGTTTTGTTCTTCAGCTTAATTTCAGATTAATTTTCCAAAACCACAGTGAAGTTTGTATTCTCTTAAAGGGTATCACAAAATGCAAGCTTAGTGGGATGCAGGTGTCTGAACATAAGGGACTGTAGGGTGACTCAGCTAAACACACACAGCATGAAGAAGAGCTGTGGGAGAAAAGGAGAGAGAAATGTCATCTATTGTCATTGATATGACTGCTCATTCACCATGAAGGCAAAGTAATATAATTCTGCAGAAGTAGGCAGGTGTTGGAGTTCAGACGTTTAGTAAGTCAGTTTTCTAGTTGCTTAATTCAATTGCAAGTCTTTTCAGAATAGCTTTCCTTCACGGCTATTTATTCTAATATTCAATAAAATTGTTCTTACTGTAATGTGACCTGCTTTACTTCTTTTATAACTGTACTCACAGTAAAATAAAGCACATCTTCCAAACCCTATTGAGACATATTATGTTAATAAACCAAACTAAAAAACCAAACTCACAGCAATCAAGTCCATTCTGACTCATTAATAAGGTTAGTAACATCTCACACAAACCAGCTACAGTTTCCAACTGCTGTGATAATCATGCAGGCTTGTGGAAAATAGTTTTTGATTGCCTTAACCAAATATCTTTACAGGTTCCAATGAGTCCAGCAGGAGAATAACGTACAATCTGTCTAATGGAAAAGATAGGTTTTCAAAAGACATAAATGCCAATTATAGAGAATCTAGAAAATTCAAAAATCTATAAAGAAGAAAATACCGCTTAGGTCTAACTTGTCTCACTTTTACTCATTTCCTTCCAACTAAATACTTTTGCTTAAGTATCAGGAGAAAGTAGTGTCATGAACTTCAAGGGACTATAAAAATAAAATCAATTGCTGCGGAGTCAATTCCAGCTCATGGTGACGTGGAAAAGGCAACAGAATCAATATCCATTGTTATTTTCATTATTATTTGGTGAATATCTCCCTCTGTAGACTGTAAGCTCCATGCAGGCAGGAACCATATCTGTGTTAGAGCACTATTTTGTCTATGATATGTAATAGCGGCTAGTACACTGCCTGAATTCAATTAATGTACGTTGAGTGAATGATATGTATCTATCAGCGTTCTAAGTTGCAATCAACAGAAGCTAACCCTGGCTGATTTAAGCAGACAATTAATTTATTAAAAAGTGACTGGGTAACTCACAGAATAGTCAGAAAAGTCAAGAGGTTTCAGCTCAGAAGCTGCAGCCAGGAACGATGTCCCAAATCACATCAAACAATCCTGCTGAAGCATCACGTGGGCTGCATCCTGCAACACGGATACACTGGTACCGCGTCATCACAGGTGTGACTCTCCGACTCTGGACTGTGCTACTATTGCCTCTGGCAACTAGGGTGGCAGCTGCTGCTACTGCTGCATACCAGCATAGATCCAGGAGGCGCTTGTTAGTTACGCATTTTCATCACTACTTTCCAATCCTAAGTTTGGTGTGGGTACACCTGGTAGGCAGGGTTGAGATCAAACAAGTACCTAGTTGCAAGTTGACTCGGTTCCAACTCATGGCAACCCCATGTGTGCAGGGTAGAACTTCTCCACAGAATTTTCAAAGCTGTGACCTTTCGAAAGCAGATTGTCAGACCTGTCTTTAGAGGAGCCTCTAGGTGGGTTAGAACCTCTAGTCTTTCAGATAGTAGTCAAGTGCTTAACTATTCATGCCCCTCAGGGACTGAGGAAAAACAAATAGACAGCATTTTACGATTCTAATGGGAGGAGCGTTTTGTCTTACTAGGGGTGGATTCTTCACAGATAGGAAGGGGTTTTAGATGCTCAGAAGCCAGAAATGGTGACACACATCCACTAGTTGGCGGCCCATTGTCAATAGGCCCACTTCCCCGCCAACACTTACACTGCAAAAAGCAAACAAGGAACAACAGCAACAAAGTAAAACACACCCGTCAACAAAAACCTCAGCTAATATAGTACAAATATACCTCATAACATTGAAAAGGTTTTTTATCTCATTTCCCATAAGCATCGCCACAAAGTCATTTCAGTGACCAAATCCAGCTCCAGGTCTAGGCCTCTGAGTGTCTCTAGTCCAATCACAAACCTATCTCAATCTTCCTTATTCTATGCACTAAATGGTGGAGCTCCCTTCTCTTCAAAGGAAACGTCTGAGATGGAGGGGAAATGTTCCCAGTCTAACAATAATGTTGTCGTTAGCTGCTGTTGAGTCGATTCTGACTCGTGGCCACCCCAAGCGCGCAGAGTGGAATTGTTCCATGTGATTCTCAAGGTCACGATCTTTTGGAAGGAGATCATCAGGCCTTACTTCCAAGGTGCCTCTGAGTGGGTTCGAACCACCAACCTATCAGTTAGTAGTCCAGCTCTTAACCATTTACGTCGCCTGGGGACTCCTTCTAACAATAATAACCCTTTGACTTAGAGTCAGTTCCAACTCATAGCCACTCTATAGGACAGAGTAGAACTGCCCCATAGGGTTTCCAAGGCTGAAATCTTTAAGGAAGCAGACTGCCACATCTTTCTCCCAAGGAGCGGCTGGTGAATTTGAACTTCTGACCTTTCGGTTAGCAGCTGAGAGCTTTAACCACTGCGCCATTTTTCTGAATGAGTAGGCTGAAACTATTCAGAGGATGATGTGCCATGTGTCCTATGGCTTTGTCCAACCAAATCCTTCCACACTGGAAAACCTAGTTCGAGTCTTCTGGATCCACCTCAATGGGGGTTAATTTATTCTGCCTCCAGACCAAAAAAAAAAAAAAAAACCCATTGCTGTTGAGTTGATTCTGACTCATAGCGACCCTAAAGGACAGAGTAGAACTGCCCCATAAGGGTTCCAAAGAGTGCCTGGTGGATTCGAACTGCAAACCTTTTGGTTGGCAGCTGTAGTGCTTCATCACAACAACTCCAGACAGAACAGCAGGAAAAAAAACCACAGCAGCACAGGGAGATGATGGGGATGTTATAAGCTATTCAGTATTGCTGGCCTGGGGAGGAAGGTAAAGCTGAGGTAAAAAATTAGTATTTGATTAGTAGCCCAAGAGTGTTGAATTCAAAAGCAGGTAAGAAACGTGAGAGAAGTGGGCTGTTGGGGCCTGAGGCAAAATGAAGGGCAGAAACCTTCCTCAGAAGGACAGCTGTTACTCAGCTCCAGCCAACTTTCGCCATATGGCACTGTGAGAGAGCAGTTGCCAGATTTTCCCAGTTTTCAGAAGCCAAAAATAGAAATTTTTCTGTAAAAACTCTTGATTTTTGAATGTTACCACCTCACTTCTTTCATAATCCTTGGTTTTTAATTTGCCCTACAGGCCATGGGCTTGTATCCCTTGCTAGACCACAGGAAGTTATCAAGCATTTTGACTTATGACATCTAACATTAGTTTGTCCTGTGAGACCTTGACCAATTTCCTCCCCAGTAAATGTGGTCAGAGGCTCCTCCTCAGAGCTGTTACCAGTGTTCAGTAAAGCAAAACCGTTCGTGGCATGTGGTAAGTCGTAAGAGTCACCTCATGAAGTAGCTGGCAGAGTTTAACTACCGTCCGTAGAGACGGCCGTCACCACTGGCAGTTCTCACAGCTCCCCGTGCAGCCTCACAGAGCCGCCTCCATCAGCCACGCCTATTACTCTAGGGAAAAGGTCACAGAAGCCAGAGAAGTCTGACAAACTCCCACGCTCGCTTTACCGGGATACATAAGAGGCCCGCGTGATACACAGTTAAGACGGAGTCTTAGAACCCTGTCGTTGTTGTGTGTTGTCGAGTCGATTCCGACTCATTTCGACCCTATAGGACAGGGCAGAACTGCCCCATAGGGTTTCCTAGGCTGTCCTCTTTACAGGAACAGATGGTCAGGTCTTTTCTCCTGCAGAACCGCTGGTTGGTCCGAACCGCTGACCTTTGGTTTAGCAGTCAGGCTCTTAACAATTGAGAATCATTAAGCTGCAATAAATGCATGTGCTAAACAGGTGTTTGCTTCTAATCTACCTTCTAGATAGGACATAAGTCTCTGGGTGGTGCAAATGGCTAAGCACTCTACTAGCCAAAAGGTTGGTGGTTGAAACTCATTCAACGGTACCTCAGAAGATAGGCCTGGTGATCTGCTTCTGAAAGGTCACAGCCTTGAAAACTCTATGGATGGCAAACAAGAACAGCAAATCTCTTTTAGAGCAATTCTTTCCCTTTAAATGGTCTGCTGATTACTGCCATGTGAAACTTTCAAAAACGCATGGGGGATATCTGTATGGGATCAAGGTGACAACAGCAACTCAAAAGATTAAATAGGAACCTCAGGGGTTAGTAAGTTTACGGTAACGGGAGAGGAACAACTCAGAAAAGGAGGGTGAGAATGGTTGCACAACTCGAAGAAAGTAATCAACGTCACTGAATTGTGCATAAACGGCTCAGTTGGTGTACATTTTGCTATGTGTATTCTCAACAACAAAAACAATAACAAAAATGAATGGGGGACAGGATGGGAAGTTGAGGCTGGGAGCCCACGGTTCCCAAGCATCTCTGTTGAAGACTAATCACATAGGAAGGAGCCAGATCAACTAAGGAAATCAGCTCTATGTTTCCAAAGTTCAATTTAAATTGCATCTGAAAGGCATTTACCAATCCTGGAAAACACGGGAAGATGGTGAGTGAATTAATTGCTCTATTTATCTTCTGCGAGTCAGTAATCTGTCAGGGGGATGGGAAAGTCAAACCTCGGAGACAGCATGTGTTTGCAGAAACATAATCCCTTAATTGTTACCCACACAGACTGACGCTCCAGAGGAATAGAACAATGGGTCCCGCCAGATAGCATTTGTTGTGCCTAATCACTTGGGTTCAGTCTTTGCATTGTTCCGTAGATGCTTATGAAACAGGTCCCTAAGGCCAACCAATAGAGAGCTTTTAATTATAACATGAAATGGGAAAAGGTAGGCACAGAAACCCCAAATGGTGTCACCTGGTATAAACGTAAGAGTGCAGCGCCCAGTTAACCAAGGGCAGAGCTCAGAGATGGTTTTGATAAAATGGAACAGCTTTGGTACCCCCTGAACGTAATTTCATGTGTGTTGACTTTCCGCTGTAGGGAAATTATCTGTGGAGTTTGTAAACAAACAGAAGCAAATGCTTCTTAGAAGCAGTCGTTAGACAAAAATATTCGATTCAGTTCTACTGACATGTATTGCATCCCGTTTGTTGTTTTTATTTTATTTAAACCCCAATCTGTCTAACAGGAGATTTAAGAAGGAAAATGTATTAGCAACTACCCTGCAAAAAATAGCACCAGTTGCTGGTGGGGGATTGAGATATGGAAAGAACTCCCATCTCCCGGGACACTCACCACCTAGGAGGAGAGAAAAGACTATTTGCATCAGTCAGAGTTCTTAGCTGCAAGAACAAAAATCATTTATTTTGGGTATCTGTTTCTGTGTAATGAACCATCCCAAAATTTAGGGGCTTAAAGCAACAGTTTATGCTTCTCTCTTGTGGTTCTGAGGGTTGAATGGGCTCAGGTGGATGGTTCTGGCTTAGTTTCTCAAGGTTGGAGGCAGATATTGGCCGGGCCTGTAGTCACCCGGGAGTCCCTGGGTGGCGCAAACAGTTAATGTGCTTGGCTGCTAACTGAAAGGCTGGAGGTTCACGTCTACCCAGAGACTCTGCAGAAGAAAGGCCTGGTGATATAATTCTGAAAAAGCAGCCACTGAAAACTCTATGGAGCACAGTTCTGCCCTGAGACCACGGGGGTCGCTGTAAGTCAGACTGACTTGATGGCAACTGGTTTAGTTTTGGTTTGCTGGTCACCTGAGAGCTTGACCGAGCCGGATGTCCAGAATGGCTCACTCACAAGGCTGGCAGTGGATGCTGGCTATCGACAGGGATCTCAGCTGGGACTGAGAGCCAGTGTGCCTACACAGAGCCTCTCCGTGTGGCTTAGGCTTCTCACAGCACGGCAGCAGGACTCCAAAAAGGAGATTCCCAAGAGCAAGTGTGCCAAGAGGCCCAGGCAGAGGCCACAAGCCTTCTCATGACTTACCGTTGGAAGTCACACACTGTCACTCCGCCACATTCTGTCGTGAGCCAGCTACAAGACGAGCCCAGGTTCAAGGGGAGGAGACAAGGTTGTGAATAATAAGTGAGGCTTATAGAAAGACCATCTTTGGAGGCCAGCCACCATACCACTTCAGCAGTTTTAAACAGAAAAAGAAGGTATTAAAGTAACAGGTAACTTAGAGACACTCAAGGAAAGCAAAAGAGCCAGGCTTAGAGGTTACGTAGTGAGGAACAGCTGCCAACTGTAATGCAAGGGTTGTCTAGCAGACACCACTAGGGGTCAGACCCAGGACGCTAACCTCCGTGTGCTGGAACTTCTGCTACTACTATTCTTGAAAGCCAGTCACCTTCACTCCCACCCTCTGCGGAAATGACTCTCAAGTGCTCTGGTGGCATCCTCTCATTGTTCACTTTTGAATAGACACCTTGAACTGGTGCGTCAAATTAGTGGAGCACAGGTCACATGGTTGAGACCCGCTAAAAAGTGGACTTGGAAAATGAGATCCTGACTTCTTCCTTAGGCAGGGAGAAGTCAGTAGGTGTTCACCTAGTAACTCAAGCCAGGTTCCTGGAAGTCTTCAGCCTCTTATCTTCCTCTGCTCCCATATCCGCTCTGATGATCAGGTCGCGTCAATCCTGTGGAAAATAAAAGTCTCTGAAAGTCATCCGTCCTTCTTAGGCCGACTGCAACAGTCTTGATGCACGCATGGATGAAACCAGTTTTCTGAGTAGGATGGCAGAATTTGGTTTTTCAATGTTTAAAAATATTTTTTTAATCTATTCAATTGTTTTTATAGCTACAAATAAAAAATGTTTCTTGCCAGCAGGTAGGCCCTTCCCATTTGCCTCCTACCTTTACATACTGAGCTTGGGTAAACTTTTCTTTGCCTCCATATCTCCATTTGTTGAAAGAAGGACATGGACTGCATGTCCTCTGAGATTCTTTCCCGCTGTAACAATGAGCAGATTTTCTGGAAACACCAAAGAAGACTGAAAAATACAAAAAGAAAAGAAAAACCAGGCGCTCCCTGTGTGCGTCCCTATACTATAGACTGGAATGATCGTGGGCTCTTGCACACAGAGATTTTGTGCTTTAGTTAAGCACTTAATCTCTTTTTCACAGAGATTGGGACAGGATGTTATTTCATGTGAAGCCATGCTTTTTGGTGCCCTGCAGTGAATCCGTATTGTCAGAATTTCTAATCATCATAACCTCCCAAAACAGAAACTCATGGTTCTCTTCCCATTCCAGGCTCAACAAAATTGGGTCCAATTAAAACTTGATAGGAAGGAAAGGGATCCTTTAGCAATTTTTATCTTCCCTTGCCTTTTACTCTGATGTTGATTTTTTTAATCTTAAAAATGTTTGTACACATTAGAGCTTTTTTTTTTTTTTCTGCAATCCTTAAAAGGTGGCTTGCATATGTTATGAGAAATGCTTGGAATATTAAAAAGATATTGAAAATCCTTTGTTGCCCTAGTGTGTTGCAGGAATTTAACAACACAATGTCTTATAATAATTCACTGAAAGTTGTTGAACGCAATGGGAACATCTTTGTAAAAGTACAAACGCCTAAGGGTACCTTTGTCATCAATATGTTCTCATCTGTCTGAAAATAAGAATAAAGCCTCAATACCGAGAGTATGACCCTACAGCATTTTTACTCTTAAGAATATCTCAAAGGATACTTTTGAGGCTCTCTCTCCAAATCATGTACAAACATATTTTTAGACTGTCTATATTTTTTTATATGTCTTTAGATCTTGTTATGAAATTATAGACAACGAAGATGAAATTTAACCATGGTTCCAAACATGGAAACATCCAAGAATTAAATAAAAGAATAAAAATAATGTGCAGAGTATGTTGGAATCTCAGGGATGGATTTTAAATGTTTTGTTCTGACTTTTTAAGGGAGAGGTGGAATTGGTGGTGGGGGTGAGATTGGTGGGAAGAGGCATCAGGTCACCCAGAAGCTATCAAGTACTCAAAGTACAACTTATGATGTTAATAGATACTCAAGAGTCAGAAAAGCACGTGTCCAGGATTTTAATATATTTCCAATATTCTCATACTTTTTTTAGAAAAGTATTATTACCTGGGCCTAATGAGTGGCTCCCACTGGCTCGGGTTGGCCAAATTCTTTCACAAAAATATATTCTCCTTTTACATTTTCCCTGTTGACAAGTATTTATTGAGCACCAACTACAATCCAGACAGTGTTTAGGTGCTGGGGATACAAGAGTAAGGAAAAATAGGTATGTTCTCTGACTTCAAGGTGTGATAGTCTAGGAAGATGATAAATAATAATATCTGATACTGCTAAGTATTACAGAAGAAAAATAGGGATCACCTCCCTAACATTGTATCTTCATCTGTATAATGGTGATATAATCCCCAGTTAAGCAACATAATGTGCATCTGAACATAATAAAAGAATAAACACACAGTGAGCGTGCCACACGTTTTGTAGTAATGAAATTACCTTGGCATGAGATTGAAGCAAAGATTGGACCAAGCATAAAACTTGTGCAATTCAGTTTTCCTTGCAAGATACAAACAGCTGTAATTTATCAAGAGATTCTGTGACAGAGGCATAAACGGAAGCACCAGAAATGGCCATTGTTCACTGACACGAGAAAACCATCCTCATTACACTCACAAGGGTGCTGAAGATACTAGCCCCTTGGCTACATACAGGCCCAAGAAATCCACTGCTGCCCCTGTCTCTCCCTCCCCTCCTCCCCCTGGGTAAGGATCACTTATTGCACATCGCTAGGCACTTAAAGTGCGTTCTTTCAATTAATCCTTGCAGGAATTATTTGACATAGGGAATATTAACCTCTTTTTACAGAGGAGGGTCTTGAGGCTCCCAGGCTGTTTTGATTGATCAGATATACTCAATTATCATTGTGATTTGCATTTATTGCTTACTGGTGAGGCTGACAAATATTTTTTTTCATCTGTATACAGGTCCAGGCTGTGCATATTCTTTGCTTGTATATCTATCTCTTTGGGGGAGTTTGTGTTTTTTCCCATTGACTTATAAGATGTCCCATATCTTAAACACATGATATTTCTAGCATGTTTGAGCCCAAATGAGCAAATGTGTAACAGCTAGATAAAGGGATGGGATCAGAGGCTCTGGATAATTCAACACGTTGGCAGGGCAGAGACATGTGATGATGTGCTGATGTGAGACATCCAACAGCGTGAGTGCAGCTATCACTGAGTGGTTTTATGAGTGGTACATATCTGGGAGCCATCCTAGGTAGAATTTCATTGTTTTTTCCACAGCACTTGGTTGAATCTGGAGTCTCTCTGATCCACTTTGCCTTTGCCCTGCTAAAGATGGATCGCCCTGATCAAAATGAGGTTGGGTTGATTCGATAACGTGACTCTTTGGAAAGAAGATAAATATTCTTATATTTTACTGATTTATCAGGGCCCCGAAATTTGGGTCTATAATTTTGATGTCAACAGGGATAAACTATGTTTGGACAGAAGACAATGCTAAGTGATTGCTATTCATTCACCTGACCTGTTTTTACAGACTATCCTAGTTGTGGAAACCCTGGTGGTGTAGTGGTGCTATGGCTGCTAACCAAAAAGTCGGCAGTTTGAATCCACCAGGCACTCCTTGGAAACATTGTGGGTCAGTTCTACTCTGTCCTACAAGGTCGCTATGAGTTGTCATCAGCTTCACGGCAATGGGCTTGGGTTTTTTTTGTTGTTGTTTATCTTAGTTGTAGAAACCCTGTGGCATAATGGTTAAGTGCTACTGGTGCTAACCAAAACGTCGGCAGTTCGATTTCACCAGGCGCTTCTTGGAAACTCTATGAGGCAGTTCTACTCTGTCCTGTAGGGTTGCCATGAATCAGAATTGACTTGACAGCAACAGGTTTTTTTTGTGTGTGTGTGTGTGTGCTCTAAGTGAAAGTTTACAATTCAAGTCAGTTTCTCATAAAAAAAACTTGGTCTGAAGAGTTGGCTTCGGGAATGGTCCCTGGGGTCCTTCCAGTCTCAGTCTGGCCATTAAGTCTGGTCTTTTTACTAGAATTTGAGGTCTGCATATTTTATCCCACTGATTTCCTGCTCCCTCAGGGGTTCTCTGTTGTGTTCCCTGTCAGGGCAGTCATTGGTTGTAGCCAGGCACCATCTAGTTCCCGTCTCAGGCTGATGTAGTCTCTGATTTATGTGGCCCCTTCTGTCTTTTGGGCTCATAATTACCTTGTGTCCTTGGTGTTCTTCATTCTCCTTTGCTCCAGGTGGGTTCAGATGAATTCATGTATCTTAGATGGCCGCTTGCTAGCTTTTAAGACCCCAGATGCCACTCACCAAAGTGAGATGCAGAAAGTTTTCTTAATACACTGACTTAGATGTCCCCTGAAGCCGTGGTCCCCAGACTTCTACCCCTGCTACTCTGTCCCTCGAAGTGTTTGGTGGTATTCAGGAAATTTCTTAGCTTTTTGTTTAGTCCAGTTGTGCTGACTTCCCCTGTATTGTGTGTTGTCCTTTCCTTCACCTAGAATAATTCTTGTCTACTATCTAATTAATTAATACCTCCCTCCCTCCCTCCCTCCCCAACCTCATAACCATAAAAGAATGTTTTCTTCTGTGTTTAAACCTTTTCTTAAGTTCTTATAATAGTGGTCTCATACAATATTTGTCCTTTTGCAACTGACTAATTTCACACAGCATGTCTTCCAAATTCCTCTATGTTATGAGATGTTTTACTGATTCATCGTTTTTCTTTCTTGTTGCATAGTATTCCATTGTGTGAATATACCATAATGTGTTTATCCATTTATCTGTTGATGGGCACCTTAGTTGTTTCCATCTTTTTGCTATTGTAAACACTGCTGCAATGGACATGGGTGTGCATGTATCTATTTGTGTGAGGGCTCTTATTTCTCTAGGATATATTTCAAGGAATGGGATTGCTGGATGGTATGGTAGTTCTATTTCTAGCTTTTTAAGGAATCACCAAGTTGATTTACAAAGTGGTAGTACCATTTTACATTCCCACTAGCTGTGTATAAGAACTCTAGTCTCTCTACAACCTCGCCAACATTTATTATTTTGTGTTTTTTGGATTAATGGCAGCCTTCTTGGGGTGAGATGGTATCTCATGGTAGTTTTGATTTGCATTTCTCTAATGGCTAATGATTGTAAGCATTTCCTCAGGTATCTGTTAGCTGCCTGAATGTCTTCTTTGGTGACGTGCCTGTTCATATTGTTTGCCCATTTTTTAATTGAGTTATTTGCCTTTTTGTTGCAGAGGTTTTGCAGTATCTTGTAGATTTTAGAGATTAGATGCTGATTGGATTTGTCCCAGCCAAAAAATTTTTCCCAGTCTGTAAGTTTTCTTTTTACTCTTTGGATGAGCATAAGTGTTTGATTTTTAGGAACTCCCAGTTATCTACTGTCTTAGTCATCTAGTGCTGCTATATCAGAAATACCGCAAGTGGATGGCTTTAACAGAGAGAAATTTATTCTAACAGCCTAGTAGGCTACAAGTCCAGATTCAGGACTGAAGCTCCAGGGGAAGGCTTTCTCTGTCTGCTCTGAAGGAAGGTTTGTGTCATCAATCTTCCCTTGGTCTGATGAAGCTCAGTGTAGGAACCTCAGGTCCAAAGGACCCACTCTGCTCCTGGCACTGTTTTCTTGGTGGTATGAGGTCCACAACTCTCTGCTAGCTTCCCTTTCCTTTTATCTCTTGAGAGATAAAAGGTGGTACAGGCTACACCCTGGGGAAACTCCCTTTATGTTGGATCAGGAATACGACCTGGTAAGGGTGTTACAATCCCACCCTCATTGTCTTTAACATAAAATTTCAATCACAAAATGGAGGACAACCACAGAATACTGAGAGTCATGGCCTAACCAAGTTAATACACATATTTTTGGGGGGACATAATTCAATCCATGACATCTAGCTTCTCTTCTGGTGTTTGCGCATTGTTACTAATGTTTTATATACTTTTTATGCCATGTATTAGGGCTCCTAGCATAGTCCCTATTTTTTCTTCCATGATCTTTATCGTTTTAAATTTTATATTTAGGTCTTTTGATCCATTTTGAGTTAGTTTTTGTGCACAATGTGAGGTATAGATCTTGTTTCATTTTTTTTGCAGATGGGTATCCAGTTATTCCAGCACCATTTGTTAAAGAGACTACCTTTTCCCCATTTAATGGAGTTTGGGCCTTTGTCAAATATCAGCTGCTCTTATGTGGATGAATTTATGACTGGATTCTCAATTCTAATCCATTGGTCTATGTATCTGTTGTTGTACCAGTACCAAGCTGTTTTGACAACTGTAGCAGTATAATACGTTCTAAAATCAGGTAGTGTGAAGCCTCCCACTTTGTTCTTCTTTTTCAGTAATGCTTTACTTATACGGGGCCTCTTTTCCTTCCATATGAAGTTGGTTATTTGTTTTTCCATCTCATTAAAAAATGCCATTGAAATTTGGACCGGGATTGCATTGTATCTGTAGATAGTTTTGGGTAGAATAGACATTTTCACAATGTTGAGTTTTCCTACCCATGAGCAAGGTATGTTTTTCCACTTACATAGGCCTCTTTTGGTTCCTTGCAGTAGTGTCTTGTGGTTTTCTTCGTGTAGGTCTTTTACATCTCTGGTTAGATTTATTCCTAAGTATTTTATCTTTGTGGGGGCTATTGTATATGGTATTGATTTTGTGATTTCCTTTTCAACATTCTCTTTGTTGGTGTAGAGGAATCCAACTGAGTTTTGAACATTTATCTTGTATCCTACTACTGTGCCAAACTCTTCCAATAGTTCCAATAGTTTTCTCGTGGATTCTTAAGGGTTTTCTGTGTATAAGATCATATCATCTGCAAATAGAGATACTTTTACTTCTTCCTTATCAATTTTGATGCCCTTTATTTCTTTCTCTAGCCTAATTTCTCCAGCTAGGATCTCCAGCACAATGTTGAATAAGAGTGGTGATAAAGCACATCCTTGTCTGGTTCCCCACTCCAAGGGGAATGCTTTCAGGCTCTCTCCATTTAGGATGATGTTGGCTATTGGCTTTGTATAAATGACCTTTACTATGTTGAGGAATTTTCCCTTCTATTCCTATTTTCCTGAGAGTTTTTTTAATCATGAATAGGTGTTGAACTTTGTCAAATGCGTTTTGTGCATCAATTGATAAGATCATGTGGTTCTTGTCGTTTGCTTTATTTATGTGATAGATTATATTGATTGTTTTTCTAATGCTAAACTGTCCCTGCATATGGTTTTTTTTTTTTTAATCCTAGTTGCTGGAGTCCCTAGGCGGTCAAAACTTTAATATGCTAGGCTGCTAAAGGAAAAGTTGGAAGTTGTTATCACCCAGAGGCACCTCAGAAGGAATGCCTGTTGATCCGCTGCCGAAAGTCAGCTGCTGAAAACCCTGTGGAGCACAGTTTACTCTGACAGACATGGTTGAAGTCGACTTGAAGACAACTGGAAATCTTAGCTGCCTAACTAGTATATTATCATCTAAAAGCAATTGTGGGGTGGTGGAGGAAAATTAGGGAGAAAAAACCAGTTTCAGAGGGTTCACCAACTATTACTGGATCTCCAGCAGTCACTGCACAATTTTCCTTTTTGGGCGTCTCCAGTAGGTGTCTCACTTATGCTCATGGTGGAGTCATCTCAAAGACTATGTGATGTCAGCCACGTTTTTCTTCTGCTCCTGGCTTTGGGCAATAGTTTATATCGGGGGCTCTCATTTCAAACACTGAGCCCAGGGTAATGGTGGGGTCCAGGAGGAACTGTTTACTGTGAATCTCCTGGTTGGGATGAGGCCATGACTTCATGCTACAACCACCTGGCTCTTAGGAGTCTCAAGGCTGGATTGGGATGATGAAACTTATGCAATAAAAAGATTATATGACCCACAGAAGAGTATGGCTGCAGAGAGACTTTTGAAGTTGTCAGTTTGGTTTATCGTGGGCGTAAAGGGGGGGGTTAGATAAACCCCAGAGAAAAACTAAAAATAAAAAAAAAAAGGCATGTATACGATGACATTTATATAAGTTTATATTTATGTGTATGCATTAGGCAGTGTTTTATTCTATTGTACAGAAGGTGCCCTGGTGGCATAGTGGTTAAATGCTACTGCTGCTAACCAAAAAGGTCAGCAGTTCAATTCCACCAGCAGCTCCTTGGACACCCTATGGGGCAGTTCTCTGTCCTTTAGGGTCATTATAAAAAAAATTTTTTTTTTTTTTTATAAGTTGGAATTAATTCTACAGCAGTGGGTTTGATGTTTTCGTTAGATAGGGTTGGTATGAGTCAGAACCAACTTGATGATACCCAGCAGAAACAGCAATATACGTTAAGAAATTAGGAAAAAGATAATTAGATTGGTCTTAACTAATTTTTACCAGCATTGATTTCTGTGAAAAAGGCAAGTTATAGAATAATGAACGTAAAAACCAAACCTGTTGCCATCGAGTCAATTCTGACTTATAGTGACCTTATAGGACAGAGTAGAACTACCCCATAAGGGTTCCAAGGAGTGGCTGGTGGATTCGAACTGCCCATCTTTTGGTTAGCAGCCATGGCTCTTAACCACTGAGCCACCAGGGCTCTATAATGAGTATAAAAACCAGAACTGTTGCCGTCGAGTCGATTCCAACTCATAGCAACCCTACAGGGCAGAGTAGAACTGCCCCATAGGGTTTCCAAAGAGAGGCTGGTGGACTTGAACCACCGACCTTTTGGTTAGCAGCCAAGCTCTTAACCACTGAGCCACCAGGGCTCCGTAATGAGTATAGTATGACTCTAATTTGATAAACACAAATAGAGATAAAGTATAGATATGTTGTAGGTGTGTGTGAGAGCAAGGAGAAAGGTGTGGAAGTACATACATCCATTTGTTAATATTGGATATTTCAGAGGCGGGATGAGGAGTGTAGAAGAAACTGATCAGCTTTGTTTTATATACTTTTTATGTCTCATGTTTCAACAAGCATGCATTACTTTTACAGCTTGAAAAATTGTTGTTGAGTGCCGTCGAGTCAATTCTGACACAAAGCAACCCTATGTGACAGAATAGAACTGCCCCATAGGGTTTTCTAGGCTGCAGTCTTTACGGGAGCAGATCACCAGGTCTTTTTCTCCTGTGGAGCTGCTGGATGGGTTCCAATTGCCAGCCTTTTGATTCGTAGCCAAGTGACTAACTGTTATACCACCAGGGTTCCTTGAAAAATACGAAACTAGTTTAAGCAAATAAGGGAGTTTTTTTTTTTTAAAAACTATATTCCCTTTTTAACAAAAAAAGGATTTTTTGATTAAAAAACATCTCAGGTTAAGTTTGTTATTTTGCTCCTTTTGCCATATTCTGATGCCTACTACACTTGTTGTTGTTGTTAGGTGCTGTTGAGTCATTTCCGACTCATAGCGACCCTATGGACAACAGAATGAAACACTGCCTGGTCCTGAGCCATCCTTACAATCGTTATTTTTGAGCTCATTTTTGCAGCCACTGTGTCAATCCACCTCATAGAGGGTCTTCCTCTTTTCCACTGACCCTGTACTCTGCCAAGCATGATGTTCTTCTCCAGGGACTGAGCCTTCCTGACAACATGTCCAAAGTATGTAAGACGCAGTCTTGCCATCCTTGCTTCTAAGGAGCATTCTGGTTGTACTTGTTTCAAGACAGATTTGTTCGTTCTTCTGGCAGCCCATGGTATATTCAATATTCTTCGCCAACACCACAATTCAAAGGCGTCCATTCTTCTTGGGTCTTCCTTATTCATTGTCCAGCTTTCACATGCATATGATGTGACTGAAAATACCATGGTTTGGAGCAGACGCACCTCAGTCTTCAAGGTGACATTTTTGCTCTTCAACACTTTAAAGAGGTCTTTTGCAGCAGATTTACCCAATGCGATTCGTCTTCTGATTTTTTTGACTGGTGCTTCCATGGCTGTTGATTGTGGATCCAAGTAAAATGAAATCCTTGACAACTTCAATCTTTTCTCCATTTATTATGATGTTGCTCATTGGTCCAGTTGTGAGGATTTTCGTTTTCTTTATGTTGAGGTGGAATCCATACTGAAGGCTGTGGTCTTTGATCTTCGTTAGTAAGTGCTTCAAGTCCTCTTCACTTGCAGCAAGCAAGGTTGTGTCATCGGAATAACGCAGGTTGTTAATGAGTCTTCCTCCAATCCTGATGCCTCGTGCTTCTTCGTATAGTCCAGCTTCTTGGATTATTTGCTCAGCATACAGATTGAATAGGTATGGTGAAAGAATATGACCCTGGCACACACCTTTCCTGACTTTAAACCAATCAGTATCCCCTTGTTCTGTCCAAACAACCACCTCTTGATCTATGTAAAAGTTCCTCACGAGCACAATTAAGTGTTCTGGAATTCCCATTCTTTGCAATGTTATCCATAATTTGTTGTGATCCACACAGTTGAATGCCTTTGCATAGTCAATAAAACACAGGTAAACATCCTTCTGATATTCTCTGCTTTCAGCCAGGATCCATCTGACACCAGCAATATCCCTGGTTCCACACCCTCTTCTGAAACCAGCCTGAATTTCTGGCAGTTCCCTGTCAATATACTGCTGCAGCCATTTTTGAATGAGCTTCAGCAAAATTTTGCTTGCATGTGATATTAGTAATATTGTTCTATAATTTCCACATTCGGTTGGATAACCTTTCTTGGGAATAGGCATAAATATGGATCTGTTCCAGTCAGTTGGCCAGGAAGCTGTTTTCCATATTTCTTGGCATAGACGAGTGAGCACCTCCAGTGCTGCATCTGTTTGTTGAAACATCTCAATTGGTATTCCATCAATTCCTGGACACTTGTTTTTCGCCCATGCCCTCAGAGCAGCTTGGACTTCTTCCTTCAGTACTACCGGTTCCTGATCATATGCCACCTCTTAAAATGGTTTAACATCGACTAATTCTTTTTGGTATAATGACTCTGTGTATTCCTTCCATCTTCTTTTGATGCTTCCTGTGTCGTTTAATATTTTCCCCATAGAATCCTTCACTATTGCAACTCGAGGCTTGAATTTTTTCTTCAGTTCTTTCAGCTTGAGAAATGCCGAGCATGTTCTTCCCTTTTGGTTTTCCATCTCCAGCTCTTTGCACATGTCATTACAATACTTTGTCTTCTCGAGCCGCCCTTTGAAATCTTCTGTTCAGTTCTTTTACTTCATCAGTTCTTCCTTTTGCTTTAGCTGCTCGATGTTCGAGAGCAAGTTTCAGAGTCTTCTCTGACATCCATCTTGGTCTTTTCTTTCTTTCCTGCCTTTTCAATGACCTCTTGCTTTCTTCATCTATGACGTCCTTGCTGTGATTCCACAGCTCGTCTGGTCTTCGGTCACTAGTGTCCAATGCGTCAAATCTATTCTTGAGATGGTCTCTAAATTCAGGTGGGATATACTCAAGGTCACATTTTGGCTCTTGTGGTTTTGCTCTGATTTTCTTCAGTTTCAGCTTGAACTTGCATAAGAGCAATTGATGGTCTGTTCCACAGTTGGCCCCTGGCCTTGTTCTGACTGATGATATTGAGCTTTTCCATTGTCTCTTTCCACAGATGTAGTCAATTTGATTTCTGTGTGTTCCATCTGGTGAGGTCCATGTGTATAGTCACCATTTATGTTGGTGAAAGAAGGTATTTGCAATGAAGAAGTGGTTGGTCTTGCAAAATTCTATCATTCAATCTCCGGCATTGTTTCTATCACCAAGGCCATTTTTTCCAACTACTGATTCTTCTTCTTTGTTTCCAACTTTTGTATTCCACTTGGCAGTAATTATCAATGCATCTTGATCGCATGTTCGATCAATTTCAGACTGCAGCAGCTGATAAAAATTATCTATCTCTTCATCTTTGGCCTTAGTGGTTGGTGAGTAAATTTGAATAACAGTCATATTAACGGGTCTTCCTTGTAGGTGTGTAGATATTATCCTGTCACTGACAGCGTTGTACTTCAGGATAGATCTAGAAACATCCTTTTTGACGATGAACGGAACACCATTCCTCTTCAAGTTGTCACTCCCAGCATAGTAGGCTACTACGCCTAGTACAGAGCTGATCTCTGTTTTTACTGATTGCCAAGTTAAACGTGAACAAGCATTAACTTTGTAAGATTCCAAAGAAAACACAACCTTCTCCGTAGGAAAGTACTTGCTTCCGAAGAACATTAGGTGGTGCTGTAAGCAAGGAATAGAAATGTGCCAATAACCCCCCCCACTAGAAACCCCCCAAACCAAACCCCCTGCAGTTGAGTTGATTCCGTCTCCTAGTGACCCTATAGGACAGAGTAGAACTGCCCCATAGGGCTTCCATGGCTGTAAATCTTCACAGAAGCAGACTGCCACATCTTTCTCCCGCAGAGCGGCTGGTGAATTCGAACCGCTGACCTTTCAGTTAGCAGACGAGTGCTTTAATCACCAGTGCTCCTCAGAAATGTGCGAATTTATTTATCTTCCACTGAGCCGTGTGTAGGGAAAAGAGACTTTCTAATTTTCACAACAGAGATCCATTTCCTCTCATCTGAAATGTTGCTGCGATTGTTGTTCAAGATTTGGAGGAATCTGCAAATTCCAGCGTCAGAGCTGAGAAATGTTTCAATAAGCATTGCACCTAGCCAGGAAAACACAGGCGTTTCTGAGAATCAGTATCTTCAAATTAGAATAAGCCTAATCTCCAAAGGAGCCCTTCCTGAAGGCCGCTAACCACAATGTCAGTGGTTGGAACCCACCAGCCACTCAGCAGAAGAAAAGACCTGGCCACCTGCTCTCATAAAGATTTCAGCCTAGGAAGCCCTGTGGGGTAACTCTACTGTCTGATAGGGTTGGTATGAGCCGAAATCAACTTGACAGCACACAACGAAAATCTCCAGCGACCAAACTTTCTGAATTCATGAAGGCAGTAAAGCGGCAGGTCACACTCACAAAGCACAAGAATAACCTTTCTTGCCGTCTATAACAAATACCTCCCCCACCAGAATAGACGTGGACAGCAGGGAACAGTGTCAGACTGGAGGCTCCAAGCTTCAACCCTAGCTCTGCAGGAAAGGGTGTTCGGGAACAGGGAGTTGACTCCTTTTCACTGTTTCTTCACCTGGAGACAACCTGTGCACACTTTGACATGACTGGGTGGTCTGCCTGTGACAGCTCTCACCCACTGGCCCCTGTGGTAAGTCATTGAAGAGGTGGTTGGAGGGAGGGCTACTGTCCTCACTGCTGCATGTTCCTCCCTCTTGAGCTGTCCCCTCAACTAAGGAGGAGAAACATTCTTCAGCCAAGAAACTGGAACTCCTGGTTCTTCAGGGTGTCTCTCAAAAGCCACACCTCCCTGAAGTCTGTTCTATAATAGGGAGTCACATTCAGTGGACATTTGTAGGTACCAGCACCGTGTAAGTCTCTCTCAAATACATTAAGTTATTTACTCCTTTCCACAGTGCAATGCGGTCATTATTACTGTCTTAGTTCCCTAGTGGTGCTATGACAGAAATAACCTAAGTGGGGGCTTTAAAGAACAGAAATTTATTTTCTCACAGTTCTGGAGACTAGAAGTCTAAATCAGAATCTTGGTTGTGTTGAATCTTTCCTTGTAGGTAGCCCTGGATGTTCCTTAATTCCTTGGCAATTCTCACATGGCATCTATCTTCTCCTGTGTGTGTGTGTGTGTGTGTGTGTGTGTGTGTGTGTCTAATCTGCTTTTTCATAACTCAGAAGTGATTAGATTTAGAACCCACCCTACTCAAGTACTACCAGGTTAACATAACAAAGAAAATCCTATTTCCAAACAGGATTACATCCACAGGTATAGGAGTTAGGATCTCAACACATATTTTAGGGGGACACAATCTAATCTATAGAAATTACTGTCCTTATTTTCACAGAGAAAGCTGAGACTCAGAGAGAAGTACCGTGGCCTAAAAAAAATTTTTTTTTTTTTAAGGAGCCACAGTGAGGAAATGGTAGAGCTGGCATTAAGACCCTGGCAGTCGGGCCTCTGATTCTTTCTATCATGCATGTGAAATTAAGTGTCCCCTCCTTTACTCCCACAGCCCTTGACATTCACTTGTATTCTGGGAGTCATCACATAGCTACCCGCTATGGTTAAGAGCTCTGCTGCTAATCCAGAGGTTGACAGTTCGAATCCTCCAGCTGCTCCTTGGAAACTCTCTGTCCTATGGGGTTGCTATGAGTTGGAACTGACTTGATGGCAATGGGTTTGTTTTTTACGTGTTTTTCTGCCTTAGGAGTCAGTAACAGTGCACACCTTCTAGCCCAATTAGATCTCAGCCTTCTGCAGTACTGGAAGTCTTTGAGACCTGCTGTCTGTGCTTCCTGTTTTTCCACGGCTGTGCCCTAACTGGGACCCCCAACACTTTATTTCCTTTCCCAGTGTATTTTCCTGTCTCAAAGCACAATAGGAATGGCTGCACCATTTTTACCCGGCAATGAATCAACTGGTTATACTTCAGCCCAATGTCTGCTTTGTTGTCGTTGTTGTGCGCCATCAAGTTGCTCCTGACTCATAGCGACCATGTAGGACAGAGGAGAACTTCCTCATAGGGTTTCCAAGGCTTAAATCTTTATAGCAGATTGCCATGTCTTTCACTTGTGTAGCAGCTGGCGGGTTCAAACCGCTGACCTTTTGGTTAGCAGCCAGCCAGCCGAGGACTCAACCAGCGTGCCACCGGGACTCCTAAGTATGCTTTAGCAGAAAGAAATTCTTAAATTCTTTCAGTGGTGAAAAATGTGAAGTTAGACAGGTGCAAGCTTCAGAACACTGGGTGGCACTGTCCTCCTCCAGCTATAGCACTGGCAACCACTTATAAAAAACCCACTGCCTTCCAATCATCCCGAATCTTAGAGACCCCACAGGGCTTCTGAGGCCGTAAATCTCTGTGGAGGCAGATCACCACACCTTTCTTCTGTGGAGCTGCTGGGGGTCTCGAACTGCAGGCCTTTCAGTTAACTTTAACTGAATGCTTTACAGGGCCCCTTTATTTTACAATTTAAAAAAAAATTGTGCAAAATGTTAAAGCTCTGGGCTGCTAACCTAAAGGTTGGGGATTCATGTCCACCCAGGGGTGCCTCGGAAGAAAGGCCTAGAGATCTTTTTCCAAAAAGTCAGCCACTGAAACCTTATGGAGCACGTTCTAGTCGGACACACGTGAGGTTGTTGTGGGTCCAAGTCGACTTGACATTTGACAATGGGTTGAGCCATGTGACCTGCCCCCAGAGTCTTGCCTGGTTTGTTCACCCAGTAGGTGCAGGTGTTTCTGCTGGGGTGAAGGCAACTCACTGACATGTGGCATGTTATCTGATGTGTGTGTTTATATGCCCATGGGTGTGTTATCTGATGTGTGTGTTTACATGCATGTGCATGTTATCTGTGCTTACGTGCATGTACACATTATCTGATGTGTGTGTTTACATTTATGTGCATGTTATCTGATATGTTTACGTGTATGTGCATGTTATCTAATGTATGTTTTTACATGCATGTGTGTGTTATCTGGTGTGTGTGTTTACATGCCCATGGGTGTTATCTGGGCGGATGGCGAGGAGGTTAGGGTAGGAAAGACTAACACGTGCACAGATAATTGTATAGGAAAATATTTCTTATGATCATGGTAGGTTGTTGAACTACTTTCCTGTCCCCTCCTATCCAGAGAAGAAAACAGAAAGGGTGCAGTAACGAAGCTGCGGCGGCCGTTTTCCCGTGGCCATGGGCTGGCAGCTGGCAGTGATGGCCGGTCAGAGGGCGAGGAGCCCTGCAGGAGGCCGTGAATGGTTTAACCCGAGCTGCTCACACAGCATTAAAAGCAATTTCCCTGACATGGGCTTGCTCACCACCTCCCCCCATTTGCTTCAGAACAAAGAAGAAAAACTTCTGAGAATTGTGGTTTTTGTCCATGGTTCTCATTAAGATTTCACCGTGCCTTTCCAAGAATGTTCCCTCATAAATGAGCACATTAGAGAGTGAGGGGAGCAGGGGCAAAGGACAGTGCTGGCAGCAGAGACACATGCGTGGACAAGAGTCGGTACAGCTGATGATAAGGCGACAGACAGGCGGCAAATGGTTGAAGAGAAAACTGGTAATGTGGCAGAAGCAAAACCACGGAGGCCTTTGTGGCATTCAAGGGCAAGGAGAAATCACTGGTTGTTTTTGAATTGTGTGCTGACCTGTTCCGGAGATGGATAATGCCAGGGTCATCACTGAGGATATGTTGGAAGAGGACAAGAAAGAAGGAAATAAGAAGGTTCGGATGGAGAGGAGGGAGACATTTAAAAGATTGTTAAGATGTGTAGTGGAATCTCTGGGTGTTGCAAATGGTTTATGCTTGCTGGGCTGCTAACTGAGAGGTTGGAAGTTTGAAGTGCCTTGGAAGAAAGGCCTGGCAATCTACATGTAAAAAATCAGCCATTGAAACCTTATGGAGCACAGTTCTACTCTGACACGCTTGGGGTAACCGTGAGCTGGAATTGACTTGGTGGCAATGGGTTTTACTGGTTAAGAAACATAGTTAGCAGAGTTTGATTATTAATTAGGTGAATGATGTTGTTAATTGCCCTCAAGTTGATTCCGACTCATGGCAACCCCATGTGTGTCAGAGTAGAACTGCACGCTCTACAGTTTTCAAGGCAGTGACCTTTTGGAAGCAAATCACCAAGCCTGTCTTCCAAGGTGCCACTGGGTGGGTTCAAGCTGCCAACCATTTGGTTAGTAGTTAAGTGCTTAATCACCCAGAGACTCCTTAATTAGGTGAATAGCTCGTATTTATTGAGGAGTTAGTGTGTTCCAGGAACTGCTTAAAGTGCTTTTCACACGCTAATTTATATATATTTTGTGGTTGTTGCATAACAAGCTACTTATTGGGGCCCACGCATTGGCAGCTGCTTGGGAGAAGGTCCCCCACAGCAGAGGTCTGCCAGAGAGGAAGGGTACAGGAAGCCACCAGAAGGGGAAAAAAAACATGGAAAACCCTAAAGAAGAGGAGAAGGAAGGGGGGCTTATGTTGCCTTCATGATGTTCTTCTGCTGCAGATGAGAAGTCTCTGGGCCAGAGAACTCGAAGGCGGAAGCATTTTAAACTTGCTATCAAGGCAATTCCAACTCATGACACCCCATATCTATCAGAGTAGAACCGTGCTCCATAGGGCTCTCAGTGGCTGATTTTTTCGGAAGTAGATTGTGAGGCCTTTCTTCCGAGGCACCTCTGGGTGGATTCGAATCACCAACCTTTCAGTTAGCAGCAACACACATTAGCTATTTCCACCACCCAGGGATCCAGATGCATCTTAATGTTGCTGTTAGGTGCCATTGAGTCAATTTTCAACTCATAGCGATTCCCTATGACAGAGTAGAACTGCTCCGTAGGGCTTCCTAGGCTGTAATTGTTATGGGAGCAGATTGCCAGGTCTTTCTCCTGCGGGGCAGCTGCGTGGGTCCCAACCACCATCCTTTGAGCCGCCAGGGCTCCTGAGCTAGTTGAGGTAAAACCAAACCAAACCCGTCGTGTTTCCAACTCATAGCGACCCTAAAGGACAGAGTAGAACTGCCTCATAGGGTTTTCAATGCTGCAATCTTTATGGAAGCAGATTGCCACATCTTTCTCCCGCAGAGCAGCTGGTGGGTTTGAACTGCCAACCTTTTGGTTAGCAGCTGAGTGCTTAGCCACTGCACCACCAAGGCTCCAAGACATACTTTGGGGTCCTAAAAACCACAGCACTACCAGGTGTTAGGTACATTTTCACAGGATATGTAAAGCAGGCAGGCTCTAAGTGACTACAAACCTGCTTATCTGGGCTGTTTCAAAAACAATTGGATGTGTACAAATTTGGGGGCTAGCAAGCCTCAGCTTGCTGAGAAGAAGTAAACAACTTGGAGCCCATACACAGAGGCCGTCTTGGACTGTTATATAACAGAGGGGACGGCATCAGGGTCAACTGGTAGACGTTAAAGAATACAAATTAGTAATTCAGTTGGAACACTTGCGATTGTACAGACACTGGGGGTGGGAATGAGCTCTGGGCACCTTTGCTCTTTGGCTTCATCTGCTGACAGTCAGAATTGGGTAAACAAACCAGAGGCATTCAGCCTCACCTGGTCTATGCTGCCAGTGCAACTTGGCAGAAGTCCCAGAAAGCAGCAACTCTGGATTGGAACAGGACAGACGCTACTCTCCAGGGGGCCATCCAGGTAGTCTGCGCTATCATGTTAGGGATTGTCCTTCCTGGGAGTGGGGATCAGCAATCAAAACAACTGCACATCATTGTTGTTGTTGTTAGCTGCTGTTGAATCATCTCCTGACTCAAGGCAACTCCATGCACAACAGAACGAAACTCTACCCGATCCTGTTCCATCCCCATGACTGGTTGCAGATTGGACTGTTGTGATTCATAGGGTTCTCATTGGCTGATTTTCAGATTGCCAGGCCTTTCTTCCTAGTCCCTCTCAGCTTGGAAATTCCGCTGAAACCTGTTCAGTATCATAGTGACACACAAGCCTTCACTGACGGTCAGTGGTGGCTGCACACGAGGTGCATTGACTGGGTATCAAACCCGAGTCTCCCACATGAAAGGTGAGAATTCTACCACTGAACCATCCAAACCGACAACCAAATCTGTGCCGCTGAGTCGATTTTGACTCATGGTGACCCCGTGTGTGTCAGAGAAGAACTGCCCCATAGGGTCTCCTCAGCTGCGATCCTTACAGAAGGAGTGCAGGTGGTTTAATGGTTGAGTGCTCGGCTGCTAACCAAAGGTCGTTGGCTGAAACCCACCTGCTGAAAAAGACCTGACAATCTGCTCTCCTAAAGACCACAGCCCAGGAAACCACACAGAGCAGCTCCAGCCCGCCATACAGGGCCACCATGAGCCTGAGTTGACCTGACTAATTCATATAATTTTTGAAACAATTCCATAAATTTTAATCCCAACAGTTTCTCCTGTTATTAACACTTGGATTGGTGTGGTACCATTGCTACTACTGAGAAACCAATATTAATACATTATTATTGACTACAGTCCATAGTTTACATTAAGCTTCACTCTTTGTGGTCTACAGTTCTATGGGTTTCCATCAATGTAGGGACTGTTATAATCTTCTCTTACAGATGAAGAAGTGGAGGTTCATAACAGTTAAATAAATCTCCCCAAATTAATAGCTAGGAAGTGGCAGAATTGGGAATCAAGCCCAGGGAACTGGATTCAGAGCTGTTCGCTTAACTACTGCTGTTTGGTCTCCCAGTATTAGATGTGGCAGTTGAGGGAAAAAGTTGGGAAAGAATCTCAAGTTTCTAGTTTGAGGCATATGGTCAACCGGTAGATAAAGTCTAGAATATTGTAGTTATAACCTGCCACCTGGCACTGTAGAACCTAGGCGATAACAAAAATAAGATCAGCATGAGCATAAAAGGTCCTCTGCCTTCCTCCTGAAACTCCGATTGAGGTCACCTGCCCTCAGGTATCTTGAGCCTGCCATCAGTTATGTCTCACTCTCTGTGGTAAGTTCTCTATTTTCCCCAGATTTGCTGCTTATTTCTAGAGACCTGAATTCTGCTCGGTCCCTTCTACCTCTTGGTATTTGCTCCTGCTGGATACTTGGTCCCTAAATTAGAGTTTCTCTTTCTATAGTTGTCCTTTACTCCCCGCCTCATGCTGACTCAGATTTCTGCAAAAAATATATCCCAGTTGCACCAGTCATTTGTGTGACTTTGAAGGATGGAGACTGTTCCCATTACTGCTTTTGTATCACAAACCACCTGGAATTTAGTGGCATCAAACAACAATGTTTGACTACACTCACTGGATTGTTGGTCAAGTATTGAGACAGCACACTGTAGAGATGGCTTCTCTACATCCCAATATCTAGGCCTTCAGCTGGGGTGACTCATCCAACTGGGGACTGAGTCATCTGGAGGAGTCTCCACGCATATGTGTGACTCAAAGGCTATGCCCAGCTGGGGACTGTGAACGGGGGCACAAACACATGGCCTCTCAGTGTGACTTGGCGTCTCACTGCATATTGGCTGGATTCCAAGAGGGAGTGTCCCCAGAGCAAGCAAAGGAGAGAGCCAGCCAGAAGCTACAAGGAAAGCCTTTTCTGACTAAGTCTTAGAATCACGTCTGCCAGATCCTGTTGGCCAAAATAGTCATGAGCCTGCACAGATTCAAGGAGAGGGAACACAGACCCCACCTCTCAGTGGGAGAAGCACTCAAGAATCTGTGGTCATTTTTTTTTTTTTAATTTTTATTGTGCTTTAAGTGAAAGTTTACAAATCAAGTCAGTCTCCCACACAAAATCTTATATACACCTTGCTGCATACTCCCAATTGCTCTCCCCTTAATGAGACAGCCTGCTCCCCCCTCCACTCTCTCTTTTTGTGTCCATTTCACCAGCTTCTAACCCCCTCTACCCTCTCATCTCCCCTCCAGGCAGGAGATGCCAACATAGTCTCAAGTGTCCACCTGATCCAAGAAGCTCACTCCTCACCAGCATCCCTCTCCAATCTGTGGTCATTTTTTAAGACTTCAATTTTTTAGAGAAATTTTATGTTTACAGAAAAATTATGCAGAAAGTACAGAGTTCCCACATACCCTCTTTTCTCTGCACACAGTGTCTTCTATTATCAACATCTTGCCTTGGTGTGGTGCATTTTTTATTATTGAGAAGTAAATATTAATGCATTATTACAGAGTAAAGTCCATAGTTTACATCAAGTTTCACCATTGGTGTGCAGTCCTATGGGTTTTGGCCAATGCATAATGTCCTATGACATACTTATTCAGTCTATATGCTGAGCAATTAATCCTAGAAGCTGGACTATATGAAGAAGATTGGAACATCAGGATTAGAGGAAGACTCATTAACAACCTGTGTTACGCAGATGACACAATCTTCCTTGCTGAAAGTGAAGAGGACTTGAAGCACTTACTAATGAAGATCAAAGACCACAGCCTTCAGTATGGATTATACCTCAATATAAAGAAAACAAAAATCCTCACAACTGGACCAATAAGCAACATCATGATAAAAGGAGGAAAGATTGAAGTTGTCAAGGATTTCATTTTACTTCGATCCACAATCAACACCCATGGAAGCAGCAGTCAGGAGATCAAAAGATGCACTGCACTGGGCAAATCTGCTGCAAAAGACCTGTTTAAAGTGCTAAAAAACAAAGATGTCACTTTAAGGACTAAGGTGCACCTGAGCCAAGCCATGGCATTTTCAGTCACCTCATACGTGTGCGAAATCTGGACAATGAATAAGGAAGACTGAAGAAGAATTGATGCTTTTGAATTGTGGTGTTGGCAGAGTAACGAATATACCATGGACCGCCAAAAGAATGAACAAATCTGTCTTGGAAGAAATACAGCCAGAATGCTCATTAGAAGCAAGAATGACAAGACTTCATTTCAAGTACTTTGGACATGTTATCAGGAGGGATCAGTCCCTGGGGAAGGGCATCATGCTTGGTAGAGGGCAGTGAAAAAAAGGAAATCCTCAATGAGATGGATTGACACAGTGGCTGCAAAAATGGGCTCAAGAGTAACAACAATTATGAGAAAGGCACGGGACAGGGCAGTGTTTTTTTCTGTTGTAAGTGCATAGGGTCACCATGAGTTGGAACTGACTTGGCAGCACCTAAAAATAGTAACAACGACAACATACTATCCTGTGTTCACCATTGTAGTATCATGTGCCATTAAAAAACAAAAACAAAAAACACTACCATGCAGAGGGCTACAGTGCTGTCATTCACACAATAGAAAATTGTATTTCATATATGCTTCTTCTTAAAAGTCTTTTGCTCTCTCTTCTCCCAGGCATTTCTCAATGTATACTTTTACCCACAGGTTCCTACCCGATTGCTATTCCCATTACCTCAAAATTCATATTTATTTTCACTCATGAATCTTGAGAGAGGTGGAGTTTGGGTTTGATGAAAGAAAACATCAGGGAACGTGGAAGAATGAAGGGAAGTGTAAGGGAATTGCTGAGCAGCATTAAGAAAACTGTTAGGTTCATGGTTGTAGATTTAAAGCAAGGTCAGTCACAACGGATGGGTGTTTATTGCCAGGCAAGCTCAGCTACAAAAGGGCAAGCATGAGTGGAAAGTTGATTTTCACCAAGTTGTGATTTTTCTGGCAAGTAAGATGAAGGGAAAGATAAGGAAGTCAAGCATCTATGCAAAAAGTAAAAGAAAGTTTTTTTTTTTTTTGCGGGGGGGAGGAATGGTAATGATTGACTATGACATTTAGGCTGGGTTAGGAAGAAAGACAGGGCATTGGCAGGGGGACACAAGGGTCAGCGGGAGGGACAGTAAAGTGGAGATTTTTACAGTGCGGTATGAAGAGAATGAGAGGAAGTTAGAAGGTGGTGGTCACAGAGTGGAAGGCAGGAAATGGCTAGAATTGCAGTTACGGGTAATGATGAAGCCTGGGTAAAGATCATGGGAGTGAGTAACTGGGGTAGTTTGAGGAACAATATTATTGGAGGAGAGGATATCAAGGAACTGGAAGGCTAGTATGTTGCAAGGATCATCTAAATAGGTACCGAAAGTGTCAAGAGTTGAGATTCCATATACTTCAGCCACATCTCTTACCACTGTTCATCTCACAGTAAATGCTCTGGACATGTAAACTTCTCATTGTCTTATTTGTCTATTTATCCCAGTAGCTGGTACATTTGAGCTGAAAGAACTGAACTGCTGTTGGTCTAACAGCCCCTGCCTTTCTCAGCTCTGCTCATGTATAACCACTGAGGGCCTATGCCATAGCTCCACTTGGCTTGCTGGAGACAATTCCTCACACCTTCTCTTCTCTGGGTTCTGACCAGTAGAGATGAGACATGAGGCACCAAACAATGATCTCACCATTAACCTCAACCATTCAGGCCAACCACCTCCCTGGTAAAGGATCAGAGATGGTAGCTGGAAGCAGAGCTTAAACTGAAGGTCTCCTACTATCTCTCTCCCTCCACACCTAGGCTGTGGACTGCCCCTGGCTTGGATCTGCACCACTATGCATCCAGGTATGTGGGGAATTGTTAACTTGCCTCACAACCCGGTTTCAAGCATGACAAAGAGGCAAAAGAAAAAAGAAAATAGACAGCTACAGCCTAAAGCATATCAGGCTCTTTCTAATCCCACAACCTCCTGTAGGGTGTTAAAAAGTGGATAGATGGATCAGATCAGATACATTCCCTCCAACATTCCTGGAACTCGAGAGAAGTGAATGTCTCCTTGTCTATGGGCAGAGAGGAATTTAATATTCTTCTGTCTAAGGAAGCGAGTACACTGGAAACCACCTCTCTATCTTCAGATGTGGTATGGAACGGTCTTGATGCCTAGCCCAGTCTAGCATGCATGCCCACCATGTTGTTACAACACTCCCCTCCCCCACTGACCATGCCTCATTGGACCACTTTATGTAGTAAAATAGCCTAGTGACTAATCAGAATTTCAGTCTTCTTGCCCAGAGTTTCAACCAGAGGGAGAAGTCAGAGCTTCTTTTAAATGCACCTACGACTTCAAGAAGAAACCCTGTTGGCACAACCATTATGCACTCAACTGCTAGCCGGAAGTTTGCTGGTTTAAACCCACCCAATGGCTCTGCAGGAGAAAGACTTGGTGATCTGCTTCTGTAAAGATTATAGCCTAGAAAATGCTGTGGAGCAGTTCTACTTTGTCACATCGGGTCAGTATGAGTTGGAATCAACTTGACAGCACATAACAACAATATGACCTCAAAAATAGGCCTACAGCAGTGGTGAAGGTTATTGATCTGGACAGAGTACAGCACAAGGCTGTTTCTGGAAATGTCAGAGGTCGGGCTAGTGGTAGCCAGACTCATCCTAGATTGCATTCACTGTAGGAATGGACCTTCTGGTCACCGGGCCAGAGTGACTTAGATAATGGGTGGGGTTAAGGTCTTGCAACCCCTTAGAATTGGGTAAAAAAAAAAAAGAAAGTCAATTCTTTTCCGAAAGATAAGTGCTGAGGAAGGCAGGTGGGCAGACTCCAGGGGAGAAAGCAGTCCTTCCCCAAACAACACAAGAGCCAAGAAACTGAGCTCTGTCTTTCCTTGTGACCTTCTCCTGGCAGAAGTAGCTCCTTAATAACATAAAGCTTTCAGGGAGGAGCACAGAGATATAAAAACAGTAGAAACCAGAGCAACAACTCTTGATGCCAGGGGTCATAGAGGAGCCACCATATGTCATCCCAGTGAGTGCTTATCCTTGAAAAGAAGAACGCATTTACAAATCCATTCTCAAGTAATAAAACAAAGAGCATTCAGCACAAAACACGGAGACATTTTTAATAGGGCTTTGCAAAAAGAACCCTCAAATTGGGGTATTCAATGGTGATTCCTTCATATTTCACACCCTGGTGGCTGGCGCATCAATCAACCCCTCTGACACAGGATAAATAAAAAGAAACCATGTAGATCAAAATAAGCACTAAGTCAGAATCAGAAAGACAATTCTGTTTAATGAACTTGTGATGATTTTCAGTTTCCTCTGGGCTAATAAAAATCATATGGCTTTTTTTTTTTTTTTAGTGAAACAGCTTTATTGAGATATAATTCACGTACCATACAATTTTACCCACTTAATGTATAAAAAAGCAGCCCTGCTGGAGCAGTAGTTAAAGCACTCAGCCGTCAACAGAAAGGTCGGTAGTTCCAGCCCACCAGCTGCTCTGTGGAAGAAAGATGTGGCAGTCTGCTGCAGTAAACATTTACAGCCTTGGAGACGCTACGGGGCAGTTCTACTCTGTCCTGTAGGTTTGCTACGAGTCAGATTTCACTCAACGACAGTGGTTTTCTTTTTGGTTTTGAAATACACAACTCGATAGTTTACAGTACTATCACAGAGTGTGCAACCATCATCACAGTCAATTTTGGAATATTTATCATTTCCAAAAGAAATTCTATTCCTTTTAGCAGTTACCCCCCATTTCTCCTCAATGCCCTAAGCCCTATGCAACCATTAATCAACTTTTACTCTCTTTAGATTTTCCTATTCTGGACCCTTTATGTAAGTCTAATTTTGCAATTCATAGTCCTTTGTGACTGGCTGCTTTCACTTCGTGTAGTGTTTTCAAGGTTCGTCCGTGTTGTGGCCTGTATCAGTACTGCATTCGTTTTTATGGCCAAATAACATGACATTCTATGACTATACCACATTTTGTTTATCCATTCATCAGTTGATCGACATTTAGGTTCTTTCCACCTTTAGGCTACCATGAGTAATACAGTATAAGCATTTATGTTCAAGTTTTTGAGTGAATGTATATTTTTATTTCTCTTGAATATATACCTAGGAGTAGATTTGCTGGGTCATATGGTAACCCTACGTTTCCTATAGGGTCGCTATGAGTCGGAATCAACTCGACGGCACTAGGTACTGGGTTAGGTTTAACCTTTGGGGGAACAGCCAGACTATTTTCCAAAGTGGCTGTACTATTTTACATTCCCACCATCAGCTACTAGGTTTGGTAGCTAATGTGTAATACCGATGCATTTCAACATGTTTTATAAACTTATCTCTCCAATTTGCAGCAGTTATTTGGGCTTAATCAAAGGTGAGATGGAGAGAGAGAGGAACCATATAATCTAAGCACTGAATTGAGCTTTTCTTGAAGCCTCCTCACAGACTTTTCGTACGCAGACATAATGCATTCGTTTTGTCCTTAAGGTAATTTACACGTATCACAGACTCTTGACTACATGACAGATAATCACAGTTCTAGGGGAAAAGAATGTCATGGAGGAAGGAAGCACAACTAGGAGTGGAGAGAGGGCTGTATCTGCTTGGATGAGACCAAGCGATACTAACGGCTGGTAACACTTCAGTACTTTTTACGTGATTTATATGTACATAATCTCATTTGGTCCTATGCCAACACTCTGAGAAAGTCATTTGCCTTACCCTCATTATCAAAATAATAATATTGATTATAATTACCCAAGAGCGAAAGAAGGAGGAAGGAATGGAAAAGAACATCGGGATCACAAAGTCTCTACATGAAATAATAATGACTGTTAGATGAGTTTTAATACCACTCCCAAACTAGGATTATAAACATATTTCTCAAGGTATGGTGCTTTTCAACGAAATATTCTATTGTTTTCTATTCCCATATAATATCTAATGCTTGGTAAAAAAGATGATTAGTGATTTTTTGTGGGTCTTAAAGAAAAAAAAGTGCCACAAAATACAGGTAGGCTGTGAAACAGTCCACATAACAAGTGTAAAATCAGCTCAAAAGTCTGTGAAGCTTTGCAGGAACCTGGCGTGATGAACTGAAATGACATTCCTCATTTTCTATCATTTCCCCTAAGATGTTAATGTTTTAGATCTATGTGTAAATGTTACTTGGGCTCTGTCATTAGCTAGAAATTTGCTCCTAGATCATAAAAAGGTACACTTTTTTCTGCCAAATTTAATTTGACTCTACTGCAACCATTGCCAATGAGAAATAGCCCTTGGGGACAGGTTTGCCAAGTATTCTTAGGATTGCGGTATCTTGTTATATGGAAAAAAATTGCCAACAGCCTTATAAGTATAGACTCAGATGGGAAAATATTAAGGCTCATTTCTCAAACTACAATATTTGTTAGTAAAACTCACAGATCCTTAGAGATTAGAAAGTTCCGTCCTCTATTTTCTGGTTCTCTAAAGTAGCTTGCAAAGCTATATTTATATGTATCTTTAGCTCATATGCACATATACATTTAGACACGAGACTACAAAAGTTTGTCGTCTGCCATTTTAGACACCTGGGCTGGTACGTACATCCTGACCTTATCATTAGGAAATGGTCTAGTGTCCAATACAAAGATGTAAGGGGGTGATAAATTCATGATTTCTTCTTTCCTACTTGCATCAATGATCAATATACTACAAAAGCCAGTGGTTACTCCTCACTTTTTCATCTTCCTTAATGAGTCTGAAATAATGCTATGCATTCACCCTAAACTGTTTCATTTTCTTCCTGAGCACACAGGAAGACTACTTTCCAGTTCCCCTTGCAAATAGATTGAGGCCATGTTACTGAGTTCTGTCCATTGGAATGTGGGCAGATATAATGTATGCCACCCCTACCCAAATACTCCTCTCTCATGCAATCCTCCATGCCCTCTCTTTCCCTTCCAGCAAATTTTAAAGAACAATTGTTGAAGGTGGTGGTGCCATAAGATGGATGGAGGCTGGAAACATGAAATGGCTGCGTGGTCATTCACTTAACAGTGAACACGTAACTGTGCTCTTGAGGAACCTGTACTTAGACCAAGAGGCAGTCATTTGAACAGGAAAAGGAAAAGGGATACCTCATGGTTTAAAGTCAGGAAAGGTGAGTGTCAGGGTTGTGTCCTTTCACCATACCTATTCAATCTGTATGCTGAGCAAATAATCCAAGATGCTGAACTATGTGAAGAAGGATGGGGCATCAGGTGTGGAGGAAAGCTCATTAACAACCTGCATTGTGCAGATGACACAATCTTGCTTGCTGAAAGTGAAGTGGACTTGAAGCACTTACTGATGAAGATCAAAGTTCACAGCCTTCAGTATGGATTCCACCTCAACATAAAGAAAACAAAAATCCTCACAACTGGACCAATAGACAGCGTCACGATAAATGGAGAAAAGATTGAAGTTGCTGAGGATTTTATTTTACTTGGATCCACAATCAACACCTATGAAAGCAGCAGTCAAGAAATCAAATGACACACTGCATTGGGCAAATGTGTTGCAAAAGACCTCTTTAAAGTGTTAAAAATCAACGGTGTCACTTTAAGGGCTAAGGTGCTCCTGATCCAAACTGTAGTGTTATCAATCACCTCATATGCATGGGAAAGCTGGACAGTGAATAAGGAAGACTGAAAAAGAATTGACACCTTTGAATTATGATGTTGCTGAAGAATATTGAATACACCATGGACTGCCAAAAGAATGAACAAGTCTGTCTCGGAAGAAGTACAGCCAGAATGCAAGGATAGTGAGACTTCATCTTACATACTTTGGACATGTTATCAGAAGGAATCTGTCCCTGTAGAAAGACATCATGCTTGGTAAAGAAGAGGGTCAGTGAAAAAGAGGAAGACCCTCAGTAAGATGGGCTGACACGGTGGCTGTAACAGTGGGCTCAAGCATAACAACGATCGTAAGGGTGATGCAGGACCAGGCAGTGTTTTGTTCTGTTGTACACAGGGTTGCTATGAGTAGGAACCAAACTGACAGCACCTAACAACAACAACGACAGCAGTATATTTAATATTGTCACTCCTCTTAGTTGTAGTATTTGGAGGTACAATTGTACTACATATTTAGATGAACAAATTAATAACTGGTAAGAGGGCCACTCTCACTCTCAGAGAGAGTCATCCAAGCAACTGGAGTTACCTGGGTCAGAGACTACAGATTGCCACTTCATTGAGAGTACCAGCCTCTGAGTTTCCTTTCCTGGCAGTGCTCTGGGGCAGAGTTGCTGAACCATCAATGACCTACAGAAATAATACACAAAGGACCTTGTAAGGTGGGTCATCAATAGCTGGTGACACCACGCAGAAAGCTATCTTTGCTGAAATGTTTAGTGTCCCGTTGTTACAAATGTTTTCCTAATTAAAAGTAATATGTCTTCTTCAGTGTAACTGACAGGTGGTTAGGATTGTTAGGTTTTCTTTTGGGAAACTCCATAGTTAAAGATGTGAAACCTCACTGCCTAGAGCTGGGGAATAAGCTAAATATAAATATATGGACATAAGCTTCAGCAGCCACAAATAGATACAACCTCCTACCACTTCCCTTGCTTAAGCCTTCACCTTATGACACAGTAATACCCAATTACTTGGAGTTTCCCCCAAAACACTACGGGCTGCATGCCTCGGTATCTTGGTTCATGATGTTCTCCTTTCCTTCAACATTCTCCATCCTGGCCTACCTGGGGGGTGCCTGTTTGTCCTTCAGCATTCACCTTGGGCGTTATCCCCTCAGGAAGCCTTCTCCAATCCCCAAACTAACAAAGATTCTTCCCCTTTGTCCTCCCACAGCACCTATTTTACCCCTATCATAAAAGCTATCAATGTGCATGGTAAATATTTATTTCTAGAAAAATTTATTTATTCCTAGTATTATTCCTAGCAGGCTGTAAAATCCTTGAATATACTCGTTGCCATCAAGTTGATTTCAACTCACGGCAATCGTATATGTTATAGACTAGAATTGCTCGATAGGGTTTTCTTGGTTGTAATCTTTACTGAGCAGATTCCCAGGCCTTTCTTCTGTGGTGCTGCTGGGTGGGTTTGAACCACCAACCTTTAGGTTAGTAGTTCAATGCAAACTGTTTGTGCCACGCATGTTTTATTCATCTAGGCATTCCTAGATATGCCTGGCATATCATAGGTGCTCAATAAATTCCTGTTGAATTTAATTGAACTAACCAGGTATCAGAAGTCTCAGGAACAGAACAATTTTAAATGTCATCTATAATCTACTGACACGATAACATACAGGATTGGGAGACCAGGGAGATACAACAGAGAGGTATAATTTCTGGTGCTGTTAGGTGACATTAAGTCGGTTTTTGACTCATAACAGCCCCATGTGACAGAGTAGAACTTCTGCATAGAGTTTTCCAGGCTATAGTCTTTATTGAAGCAAATTGCTAGGTTTTTCTGCCGAGGAGCAGTTGGGTGGGTTTGAACTGCCAACTTTTGGTTAGCAGCCGAGTGCTTAATTTTTATGCCACTAGGGCTCCTTATTATTTAATATAAAGAGGGCCCAAACTTGACCCTAAACTATATCCTCACCCTACGATGCAGGTAGATTTGAGGGCATTGGGACTGGGTAATGATCACTTGGACATGCCCACAATCCTATTTCCATGGTGGACTAGGTCTCTTGGGGAAGACATCATTCTGAGGGAAGATGGAGCTTAGATACAGAATTTGGCCTGAAAGACAACAATCTGTGTAGGAGAGTAGGTCATTCTGAATAGTGTCCAGCGTCTGCCACTCAGCTCATTCATGTCCTAACTTCCACATGCTCTTGCTTGATCTTAGGGAGAGGTAGCTGAGAGTAAAACCTGGAAAAGCTATTTCAACAAAAGCACCATGAGTCACTGAGTCCCCAAGGCAGTGCTGTGCTATGGCTGCTATGACTGAGATGCCCAGGGATTCAGAGTGTTCCCAGCTTGAGTTACTCCGGAGCCCAGCACAGACACAGCGAGCTGGGGAGCTAGCTGAACTAGCTTCCATCTCAAATGGAGATGCGGTAGCAGACATCACTCTTTGGTGGGTGTCAGCAGAGCCATGCGGCACACAGACAGCTTCACGGAGGATCCATGGCTGAAGCAATATGATGCATCGGTGCAGGTGGCAGGAGAAGAGGGACAGAGAGATACCACACAGCAGCCCAGAGGATTTGTTTGTTTACAGTCTTATAAGACCTGCTCAGAGGCCCCCAGGAATACTATTTGGGGAGGAATTCAGTTGGTTTGGAAACTCATAATAATTTGTGAAGAGAAAGCAGAAATATACTCTTTCATTAGTGTTGGAACAATCTTAGTTTAACCACTATGCTTGTGTGGCCTGGGGAAATCCTGGTTACCTTTTATATATTTATAATTTTTATTGTGCTTTAAGTGAAAGTTTACAGATCAAGTCAGTCTCTCACACAAAAACCCATATACGCCTGGCTGCACACTCCCAATTGCTCTCCCCCTAATGAGACAGCCCGCTCTCTCCCTCCACTCTCTCTTTTCCTGTCCATTTCGCCAGCTTCTAACCCCCTCCACCCTCTCATCTCCCCTCCAGGCAGGAGATGCCAACATAGTCTCAAGTGTCTACCTGATCCAAGAAGCTCACTCCTCACCAGCATCTCTCTCCAACCCGTTGTCCAGTCCAATCCATGTCTGAAGAGTTGGCTTCAGGAATTGTTCCTGTCCTGGGGCAACAGAACATCTGGGGGCCATGACCACCGGGGTCCTTATAGTCTTAGTCAGACCATTAAGTCTGGTCTTATGAGAATTTGGGATCTGCATCCCACTGCTCTCCTGCTCCCTCAGGGGTTCTCTGTTGTTTTCCCTGTCAGGGCAGTCTTCAGTTGTAGCCGGGCACCATCTAGTTCTTCTGGTCTCAGGATGATGTAGTTGCTGGTTCGTGTGGCCTTTTCTGTTTCTTAGGCTCCTAATTGCCTTGTGTCCTTGGTGTTCTTCATTCTCCTTTGATCCAGGTGGGTTGAGACCAATTGATGCATCTTAGACAACTGCTTGCTAGTGTTTAAGACCTCAGACACCACTCTTCAAAGTGGGATGCAGAATGTTCTCTTAATAGATTTTATTATGCCAATTGACTTAGATGTCCCCTGAAACCATGGTTCCCAGACCCCTGCCCCTGCTACGCTGGCCTTCAAAGCATTCAGTTTATTCAGGAAACTTCTTTGCTTTTGGTTTAGTCCAATTGTGCTGACCTCCCCTGTATTGTGTGCTCTTTCCCTTCACCTAAAGTAGTTTTTTACTATCTACTTAGTTAATGCCTCTCTCCCACCCTCCCCCCTTCCCTCCCCCCTCTCGTAACCACAAAAGAATGTTTTCTTCTCAGTTTAAACTGTTTCTCAAGTTCTTATAATAGTGGCCGTATACAAAATTTGTCCTTTTACAACTGACTAATTTCACTCAGCATAGTGCCTTCCAGGTTCCTCCATGTTATGAAATGTTTCACAGATTTCTCATTGTTCTTTATCTATGTGTAGTAGTCCATTGTGTGAATATACCATAATTTATCCATTCAACTGTTGATGGGCCCCTTGGTTGCTCCCATCTTTTTGCTATTGTAAACAGTGCTGCAATACACATGGGTGTGCATATATCTGTTCGTGTAAAGGCTCTTGTTTCTCTAGGATATATTCCAAGGAGTGGGATTGCTGGATTGTATGGTAGTTCTATTTCTAGCTTTTTAAGGAAGCACCAAATTGTACCATTTGACATTCCCACCAGCAGTGTAGAAGTGTTCCAATCTCTCCATAGCCTCTCCGACATTTATTATTTTGTGTTTTTTGGATTAATGCCAGCCTTGTTGGAGTGAGATGAAATCTCATTGTAGTTTTGATCTGCATTTCTCTAATGGCTGATGATCATGAACATTTCCTCATATATCTGTTAGCTACCTGAATGTCTTCTTTGGTGAAGTGTCTATTCATATCTTTTGCCCATTTCTTAATTGGGTTATTTGTCTTTTTGCAGTTGAGTTTTTGCAGTAGTATCATGTAGATTTTAGAGATCAGGTGCTGATCAGAAATGTCGTAGCTAAAAACTTTTTCCCAGTCTGTAGGTAGTCTTTTTACTCTTTTGGTGAAGTCTTTGGATGAGCATAGGTGTTTGATTTTTAGGAGCTCGCAGTTATCTAATTTTTCTTCTATGTTCTTAATAATGTTTTGTATACTGTTTATGCCATGTATTAGGGCTTCTAACTTTGTCCCTATTTTTTCTTCCATGATCTTTATCCTTTAAGATTTTATATTTAGGTCTTTGATCCATTTCAAGTTAGTTTTTGTGCATGGAGTGAGGTATGGATATCCAGTTATGCCAGCGCCATTTGTTAAAAAGACTGTCTTTTCCCCATTTAACCGTTTTTGGGGCCTTTGTCAAATATCAACTGCTCATATGTGGATGGATTTATGTCTGGAGTCTCAATTCTGTTCCATTGGTCCATGTATCTGTTGTTGTACCAGTACCAGGCTGTTTTGACTACTGTGGTGGTGTAATAGGTTTTAAAATCAGGTAAAGTAAGGCCTCCCAGTTTGTTCTTCTTTTTCAGTAATGCCTTATTTATCTGGGGCCTCTTGCCCTTCCATATGAAGTTGGTGATTTGTTTCTCCATCTCCTTAAATAATGTCCTTGGGATTTGGATGGGAATTGCATTAAATGTATAGATCGCTTTTGGTAGAATAGACATTTTTATAATGTTAAGTCTTCCTATCCACGAGTAAGGTATGTTCTTCCGCTTATGTAAGTCTCTTTTGGTTTCTTACGGAAGTGTACCGTAGTTTTCTTTGTATAAGTCTTTTACATCTCTGGTAAGATTTATTCCTAAGTATTTTATCTTCTTGGGGACTACTGTAAATGGCATTGATTTGGTGATTTCCTCTTCGATGATCTTTTTGTTGGTGTAGAGGAATCCAACTGATTTTTGTATGTTTATCTTGTATCCCGATACTCTGCTGAGCTCTTTTATTACTTTCAGTAGTTTTCTGGAGGATTCCTTAGGGTTTTCTGTGTATAAGATCATGTCATCTGCAAATAGAGATACTTTGACTTCTTCCTTGCCAATCTGGATGCCCTTTATTTCTTTATATAGCTTAATTGCTCTGACTAGGACTTCCAGCACAATGTTGAATAAGAGTGGTGATAAAGGGCATCCTTGTCTGGTTCCCGATCTCAATGGGAATGTTTTCAGGCTCTCTCCATTTAGGGTGATGTTGGCTGTTGGCTTTGTATAAATGCCCTTTATTATGTTGAGGAATTTTCCTTCTATTCCTATTTTGCTGAGAGTTTTTATCATGAATGAGTGTTGAACTTTGTCAAATGCTTTTTCTGCATCAATTGATAAAATCTTGTGATTCTTGTCTTTTGTTTTATTTATGTGGTGGATTACATGAATTGTTTTTCTAATGTTGAACCATTCCTGCATACCTGGTATGAATCCCACTTGGTCATGGTGAATTATTGTTTTGATATGTTGTTGAATTCTCTTGGCTAGAATTTTGTTGAGGATTTTTGCATCTACATTCATGAGGGATATTAAAAAAAAAAAAAAGAGGGATATAGGTCTATAATTTTTATTTCTTGTGGTGTCTTTACCTGGTTTTAGTATCAGGGATATGGTGGCTTCATAGAGTGAGTTTGGTAGTATTCTGTCCTTTTCTATGCTCTGAAATACCTTTAATACTAGTGGTGTTAACTCTTCTCTGAAAGTGTGGTAGAACTCTGCAGTGAAACTGTCAGGATCAGGGCTTTTTTTTGTTGGGAGTTTTTTGATTACCTTTTCAATCTCTTCTTTTGTTATGGGTCTATTTAGTTGCTCTACCTCTGTGTTAGTTTAGGTAGGTAGTGTGTTTCTAGGAATTCATCCATTTCTTCTAGGTTTTCAAATTTGTTTGAGTATAGTTTTTCATAGTAATCTGATATGATTCTTTTAATTTTAGTTGGGTCTGTTGTAATTTCACCTCTCTCATTTCTTATTCGGATTATTTGCTTCCTCTTCTGTTTTTCTTTTGTCAGTTTGGCCAGTGGTTTATCAATTATGTTGATTTTTTCAAAAAACCAGCTTCTGGTCTTGTTAATTCTTTTGATTGTTCTTCTGTTTTCTATTTCATTTAGTTCAGCTCTAATTTTTATTATTTGTTTTCTTCTGGTGCCTGTGGGTTTCTTTTGTTGCTCTCTTTCTATTTGTTCATGTTGTAGGGACAATTCTTTGATTTTGGCCCTTTCTTCTTTTTGGATGTGTGCATTTATTGATACAAATTGGCCTCTGAGCACCACTTTTGCTGTGTCCCAAAGGTCTGATCGGAAATATTTTCATTCTCATTGGATTCTCTGAATTTCTTTATTCCATCCTTAATATCTTCTATAATCCAGTCTTTTTTGAGCAGGGTATTGTTCAGTTTCCAAGTGTTTGATTTTTTTCCCCTGCTTTTCCTGTTATTGATTTCCACTTTTATGGCCTTATGGTCAGAGAAGATGCTTTGTAATATTTCAATGTTTTGGATTCTGCTAAGGCTTGCTTTATGATCTAATATGTGGTCTATTCTACAGAATGTTCCATGTGCACTAGAAAAGAAAGTATACTTGGTTCCTGCTGGGTGGAATGTTCTGTATATGTGTACAAGGTCAAGTTGGTTGATTGTGGCATTTAGATCTTCCGTGTCTTTATTGAGCTTCTTTCTGGATGTCCTGTCCTTCACTGAAAGTGGTGTGTTGAAGTCTCCTACTATTATTGTGGAGCTGTCTATCTCACTTTTCAATGCTGATAGTTTGTTTTACGTATCTTGCAGCCCTGTCATTGGGTGCATAAATATTTAATATGGTTTTATCTTCTTGGTGTATTGTCCTTTTAATCATTGTATGGTGTCCCTTATCCTTTCTGATGGATTTAACTTTAAAGTCTATTTTGTCATAAATTAATATTGCCACTCCTGCTCTTTTTTGATTGTTGTTTGCTTGATATATTTTTTTCCATCCTTTTGAGTTTTAGTTTGTGTCTCTAAGCCTAAGGTGTGTCTCTTGTAGACAGCATATAGACGGATCTTGTTTTTCAATCCATTCTGCCACTCTCTTTCTCTTTATTGTTGCATTTAGTCCATTTACATTCAGTGTAATTATGGATAGGTATGAATTTAGTGCTATCATTTTGTTGTCTTTTTTTGCGTGTTGACAGTTTCTTCTTCTTGTGTGATTTTATGTGCTGAGTAGATTTTCTTTATATACTGTCCTTTCCTCGTATTTGTTGTTGATTTTGTTTCTGCTGAGCCTGTATTTTTCCGCTGTATTTTATTTTGATAAGTAGGATAGTTTGTCTCCTTTGTGTTTACCTTATTATTTACCCCTATTTTTCTAAATTTAAAACTAGCTTTTATTTCTTTGTATCGCTGTATCTTCCTCTCCATATGGAAGGTGTATGATTAGTCCCTCTTTATTATTTTATTATTTTAATGTTGCTTCTTTTATGTAATAACATCGCTGTTACCTTGTTTTGGGCTTTTTTTAAGAATCTTGCTTTGTATTTTTGGATTTCCCTGTCTGGGTTGACTACTGGTTGCTCTGCCCAGTGTTCTAGTCTTGGGTTGATTTTCTAACCAAAGAACTCCCTTTAGTGTTTCTTGTAGTTTTGGTTTGGTTTTTATGAATTCCCTCAACTTGTGTTTATCTGGAAATATCTTAATTTCAGCTTCCTATTTAAGAGACAGTTCTGATGGATATATGATTCTTGGCAGGCAATTTTTTTCCTTCAATCTTTTAAATATGTCATCCCTTTGCCTTTTTGCCTGCATGGTTTCTGCTGAGTAGTCTGAGCTTATTCTTATTGGCTCTTCTTTGTAGGTGACTTTTCGTTAATCCCTCGCTGCTCTTATAATTCTCTCTTTATCTTTTGTTTTGGCAAGCTTGATTATAGTATGTCTTGGTGACTTTTTTCAGATCTACCTTATGTGGAGTTTGATGAGCATCTTGGATAGATATCGTGTCATCTTTCACAATATCAGGGAAGTTTTCTGCCAACAAATCCTCGACAATTTTCACTGTATTTTCTGTTATCCCTCCCTGTTCTGGTACTCCAATCACTTGTAGGTTATTTCTCTTGATAGAGTCCCACATGATTCTTAAGCTTTCTTCAGTTTTTAAAATTCTTTTATCTGATTTTTCTTTAAATATATTAGTGCCAAGTGATTTATCTTCGAGTTCAGAAATTCTAGCTTCTCCTTGCTCAATTCTGCTCCTCTGACTTTCTATTGAGTTGTCTACTTCTGTAATTTTATTGTTAATCTTCTGAATTTCTGATTGCTGTCTGTCTATGGATTTTTCCGGCTTATTAAACTTTTCATTATGTTCCTGAATAATCTTTCTAATTTCTTCAGTTGTTTTTTCTGTGTGTTCCTTGGCTTGCTCTGCGTATTGCCTCATTTCCTTCCTGATGTCTTAAAGGGCTTTCTGTATATTAAACTTCAGTATTCTGCATCTGGTAATTCCAGAAATGCACTTTCAACTAGAAGATCCCTGAATTCTTTGTTTTGAGAGCCTGTTGAGGTGATCATGGTCTGTTTCTTTATGTGACTTGATATTGACTGTTGTTTCTGAGCCACGTATAAGTTATTGTATTAGTTTATGCTTGCTTACTGTGTCGTAGCTGCTTGCTTTGTTTTGTTTTGGTATACCCCTATGTGTTGCTTGAGTGAGCTAGCTGGATTATTTTCGCCTTTGGAGCTCTGTTGTCCTGTCCCCAGCTGGCTAGAGCTGTTATCAGGTATATCAGTCTAGGAGTCCATTCAGTTTTCTTGTATAAATTCAGCTCAGGTTTCCAGGTAGCTGATATCAAGTGTGTGGCACAAGCTCTGTCCTACAGTCTTAGAGGGGCAGGCGTGATTGGCATATATACCCGTATCTGATTGCAGCAGGGGGTCACGCTCTGAACAAGGCAGGGGACTGAGAACTGACCCCCAAGTGTCTCTGAGGAAAACGTGTCTCTGCTCCCTAGAGCGTGCTGGTGGGTGGGTTCTGCAGAGGGACCATGGGCACCCAAAATTTTTGGTTGTAAGGACGGGGAGGTACCAGTTGTCTTTGGACCTGTGTTGCAGGTGGCTGGGTGACCTGAGTGGATCTACCAGTCCTTAGGTCCCTGATGTGGGTAGGTGAGGACCTCGTTTAATAGGCAAAGCAATGTCAAATGTCAAACACCCACCTCTTCACCACACAGCTGAAATGGTTGGAGTCTGCCAACAAGGGCCTATTCTCCTAAAATAGGCCCACACAGGTCCACGCAGAAGGGAAAGGTGCTTGAGGTCCACGGACGGTTTATGCCTGGACAGGAGCCACTTCTGTCCTGAGCTCCCCCACTTAATGGAACTAGCAAATGATCTTTCCACCCCAGTTGGAATTTTTTTTCCTTCTCCAAGGCCAGGAGGACAGCTCTAGGTGCTCACCAGGGTCTATCTCAGGCCTAGGGATTCAGCCGCTGAAGCCAGCTTGGGGGCGGGGGACGGGCAGAGTAAAATATAGGTAAGTACTTAGCTTTTGTGAGAGCGCCCTTCTCCTCAGGTTCCGGAGGTGTGAGTGGGCTGTGTGGCTGCTGCTTCTCCCTGAGAAAACCGCAGCGGAATGCTAGGAGCAGCCCGCCGCTGTCGCCGCTGCTGCCGCTGCTCTGGGAATGGTGCCTGAGGGCTCCCCGCGGTTCAGGTCCAGTAACTCCTCTCCGCTTCTGAAGTCTCTTCCTTTCCCTGTCCTGCAGTTCGTTGTCTAAGCTTGCCTTTGATGCTCAGGGCTCCCAGCTTGTCACAAATATACTCGTTTCACTTGTTTTTTCGGGTCTTTGTTGTAAAGAGGGCTCACCGGAAGCGTCTGTCTATTCCGCCATCTTAGCTCCGCCCCCTGGCTACCTGTTAGGTAAGCAGATGCAGTTTTTAATCGGCAAGTTTGAGCTTAGCCAGGGTCTAGTTGGGACATTACAACCACCAGCAATAATCCTGAGTGATTCATGGAGATTGGCGGAGGTGGTCAAGGGGTATGAAATGAGCAATTTAAAACCCGTTTTCATGAAAGAAGGGAAAGGATAGTATGGCTTGTTATGGATCCATCAGTGCAAGTGTGTCATAGTGCAAAACAAACAAACAAACCGAATATCTCACTAGAAATCAATTCCTACACAGCGATAGGAACTCAGGGTTTGGGTGAAAAATAGCAGAGCTTTGTGAGGATTGATACCATCAAGCAGGTCCATTTTCTCACAGTGAAAGTGTTAGGAAAATTGAAGGACAAGGTGTATTTTGACTTTGCTAAGGCCTTTGATTTTTCTCGATGAAAATTCTCTTCAGCGAGGAAGATAATTCAAGATATTTTTGAAATGCCTAGTATGGATATGAGGTAATAGGTATATTCTGATAAACATGAGAACCACAGATGGAGACTCATGTGTGAGCAGAAAGACGTGGGCAGATAATGAAATATTAGGGTTAACAGGTTCTAACACAGATATGTGCAAATTACTATAGTAACACAAATTTTAGAGCCATTGGGCAAATCTGCTACAAAAGATCTCTTTAAAGATGTCACTTTGAAGCCTAAGAAGTGCCTGACCCCAACCATGGTGTTTTCAATTGTCTCATATACATGTGAAAACTGAATAATGAATAAGGAATAAGGAAGACCAAAGAAGAATCGATGCCTTTCAATTATGGTGTTGACGAAGAATATTGGATATACCCTGGACTGCCCATAGAAAGAACAAATCTGTCTTGGAAGAAGTACAACGAGAACGCTCCTTAGAAGCAAAGATGGCGAGGCAATGTCTCACGTACTTTGGACATCTTATCAGGAGAGGTCAGTCCCTGAAGAAGGACATCATGCTTGGTAAATTAGAGGGTCAGTGAAAAAGAGAAAGGTCCTCAAGGAGATGACACAGTGGCTGCAACAATGTACTCAGGCATAACAAGGATTTTGAGGATGGCACACGATAAGGCAGTGTTTCATTCTGTTGTACATAGGGTTGCTATGAGTTGGAACCAACTCGATGGAACCTAACAACAGTGTGTTCTGACGTGGTCTGGAGAAACTTGCTCAGATAAGGAAAAGTTGAGTAATAGTTGGGAATTTGATCAGAGAATAAGAGATAAGGTGTTAGGGGCTGGAGAAAAGCATTGATCTCTGGCACTTAGCTCACACACATGAGCACACAAAAGCTACCATAAGCTCTCTAAGTAGCGTAACCATTCTCCATCAGGTCCTAATAAGCTGGACTCTGTAACTAGAGAAATAGCGTAGTTCTTGTCCAAGAGAATAAGATGTGGATGGTTAGAAAAAACAAAGCAGAAATATACCCGCTAGGATGTGTCATTGTCCTAGACCTGTTTGATTGTTTAATCTACAAGTTTACACAGGGTACCAATCAACTCTGCAAATGATAATAGCCAATACCGAGTTTGAATACAAGTCTTTCTCTGCTGATTGACTACTCCTTCCTTGCTTGCCGAATTTAAATGAATGAAACTGGTAACATCTGCTTGGTCTGGTCAAAAAATAACTGGCCAGGGGCCACTTTGTATGACGGTCATCCAGGTCTGCAGAAACAACACAAAGGAGCTACATAAAGACACTGGCTGGGGATGGTTGAAGGATATAAATACATGTCATCCTGCCATCAGAGCCCTGGCCTCTGCTCAACATTGTGTTTGTGAGACTTATCCATATTTTTGCATGTAATATTTCATTTATTCTTATTAATGTATGATATTCTGCTACGTAAATAGACTATAGCTTATTTTACATTCAACCATAGATGGGTATTTGATTCATTTTTAGTTTTTGGCTATATTACATAGCGCTGCCAGGACATGTTATGTGTGACATAATTGTGGGCATTTCTGCTGCATATATACCTAGAAATAGGATTGCTGGGTCATTGGATATATGTATGTTCAATATCAGTTATTGTTAGGGGCCGTCGAGTTGATTCTGACTCACAGCAATGCCATGTAACAGAGTAGAACTGCCCCATAGAGTTTTCTATGCTGTAATTTTTATGGGGGCAGATCACCTGGTCTTTCTCCAGTGGAGCAGCTGGGTGGGTTTGAACTACCAACCTTCAGTTAGCAGCTGAATAATGTCAATGGGTACTGCTAAACCATTTTCCAAAATGTTCTTGTTCGGTGCCATCAAGTTGGTTCCGACTCATAGCTACCCTATGTACAACACAACAAAACACTGCCCAGCTTTGCACCATCCTTACAATCACTGTTATGCTTGACCCCATTGTTGTAACCACTGTGCCAATCCATCTTGTTGGGGTCTTCCTCTTTTTTGCTGACCCCCTACCAAGCATGATGTTCTTCTCCAGAGACTGATCCCTCCTGATATCACGTCCAAAGTATGTGTGATATAGTCTTACCATCCTTGCTTCCAAGAAGCGTTCTGGTTGTATTTTTTCCAAGATAGATTTGTTCATTTGTTTGGTAGTCCGTGGTATATTCAATATTCTTTGCCAATGCCATAGTTCACAGGTGTCAATTCTTCCTCATTCATTGTGCAGCTTTCGCATGCATATGACGGTACTGACCATACCATGGTTTGGGTCAGACGCACCTTAGCCTTCAAGATGACATCTTTGCTTTTAACACTTTAAAGAGGTCTTTTGCTGCAGATTTGCCCAATGCAATGTGTCTTTTGATTTCTTGACTGCTGCTTCCATGGATGTTGATTGTGGATCCAAGTAAAATGAAATCCTTGACAACTTCCATCTTTTCTCCATCTATCATGACGCTGTCTATTGGTCCAGTTGTGAGGATTTTTGTTTTCTTCATATTGAGGTGTAACCCATACTGAAGGCTGTGGTCTTTGATCTTCATCAGCAAGTGCTTCAAGTCCTCTTTACTTTCAGCAAGCAAGGTTGTGTCATCTGCATAACACAGGTTGTTAATGCATCTTCCTCCAATCTTGATGCCCCGTTCTTCTTCATATAGTCCAGCTTCTCGGATTATTTGCTCATCATACAGGTTGAATAGGTAAGGTGAAAGGACACAACCCTGACACACACCTTTCCTGACCTTAAACCATGCAGTATCCCCTTATTCTGTTTGAACGACTGTCTCTTGGTCTGTGCACAGGTTCCTCATGAGCACAATTAAGTGTTCTGGAATCCCCATTCTTTGCAATGTTATCCATAATTTGTTATGATCCACACAGTCAAATGCTTTTGCTTAGTCAATAAAACACAGGTAAACATCTTTCTGATATTCTCTGCTTTCATCCAGGACCCATCTCACATTAGCAATGATATCTCTAGTTGCACCTCCTCTTCTGAATCCTGCCTGAATTTCTGGCAGTTCCCTGTCCATATACTCCTGCAGCTGCTTTTGAATGATCTTCTGCAAAATTTTACTTGTGTGTAATATTAATGATATTGTTTGATAATTTCCAAATTCAGTTGAATCACCTTTCTTGGGAATAGACATAAATATGGATCTCTTCCAGTCAATTGAGCAGGTCATTGTCGACTTTTAAATTTCTTGGGCATAGACGAGTGGGCACTTACAGTGCTGCATTCTTTTGTTGAAACATCTCAATTGATATTCCATCAAATCCTGGAGCCTTGTTTTTTGCCAATGCCTTCAGTGCAACTTGGACTTAGGTATGCAGTTTATTTTCCCAAGAACAGTGTATGAGGGCCATTCATTCATTCGTTAGTTAATTCATGACACATTTGTTGACAGTTTACTCTGTGTGTCATATTCATCTGGTGAGTATAGGGGTAAAGAGAGAAAGAAAATGAGGTGCCTGCCCTCAAGGAGCTTACAGTTTTGTCAGGAACACAGACATATAAGCAATTAATGCCCATGGCAGGCAGATGGGACTAAGTGCTCTATAAGAGATAAACAACATGGTGGGGAGAGCAGGGTGAAGAAATGAGGGAGACACAGCAGGGCAGATGAAACTAATCGTCAACATTCATAGAGTGCTTTGCAGTTTACATAACACTTTTCAAATGTAATATTTTATTTAGTATTTACAACTTTCATTACAGATATCACTCTGATTCTTTTTTAAAATGAAGAAACTGATTCAGAGAGGTCAAATAGCTTCCCATGGCCAAGCTGGAGGGTGGTAGAGTCAGTATTACCCACAAGGTACTCCAACAGCAGCTCTTATACTCTTGCAGTATACTCTGCTGTCTCAAGAAGGCAAATTTTAAGAATAATTTTGAAGAATAAGTAAAGCAGCCAAATCATGAGATGGAAGGAGCATAAAAAGTGGAATTAGAAATGCTAGATTTCACACAAAAATTTATAATCTATTTGTTTTTAATTTCTTAGAGGCTCTGCCTTCTCCTCCATAAAAAAGGAACAATAATACTGATTATTTCACAGAGCATTTGTGAAGACTAAATGAGTTAATATTTGTTCAAGAATGTAGCTTATTGACTGGTAAGAAGAATTGCTAACAAATGGCTCTCAATCCAAATCTGTTGAATCTGCCCAGAGGTAGAGTAGAAGATGGAAAAGAATTTGACTATATTTGTGGACAGGAAGCCAAATGTATATTAAAACTGAATTTATTATTTAACTGAAGAAAAGAAAAATTCTTTATAATTCTGGCTTGTAAAAAATAGGAATGTCAGACTGGTGGGGCCAAGATGGCAGACTAGGTAGATGCTACCACGGATCCCTCTTGCAACAAAGACTGGGAAAAACAAGTGAATCGATCACATACATAACAACCTACGAACTCTGAACAACAAACACGGACTTAGAGACGGAGAACGAACAAATACGGGCAGACAGCGATCGTTTTCAGAACCAGGAGCCAGCGTACCAGCTGATTACCTGGAAAAACTAGTTTCCCAGTGATGGCTCGGAGACAGCAGTCCATATCAAACCACATAAAGAAACAGACCATGACAGCTTCTACAACCCCCCAAACAAAAGAATCAAAATCTTTCCCAAATGAAGATACGATCCTGGAATTATCAGATACAGAATATAAAAAACTAATTTACAGAATGCTTAAAGACATCACAAATGAAATTAGGCTAACTGCAGAAAAAGCCAAGGAACACACTGATAAAACTGTTGAAGAACTCAAAAAGATTATTCAAGAACATAGTGGAAAAATTAATAAGTTGCAAGAATCCATAGAGAGACAGCATGTAGAAATCCAAAAGATTAACAATAAAATTACAGAATTAGACAACGCAATAGGAAGTCAGAGGAGCAGACTCGAGCAATTAGAATGTAGACTGGGACATCTGGAGGACCAGGGAATCAACACCAACATAGCTGAAAAAAAATCAGATAAAAGAATTTAAAAAAATGAAGAAACCCTAAGAATCATGTGGGACTCTATCAAGAAGGATAACTTGTGAGTGATTGGAGTCCCAGAACAGGGAGGGGGGACAGAAAACACAGAGAAAATAGTTGAAGAACTCCTGACACAAAACTTCCCTGACATCATGAAAGACGAAAGGATATCTATCCAAGATGCTCATCGAACCCCATTTAAGATTGATCCAAAAAGAAAAACACCAAGACATATTATCATCAAACTGGCCAAAACCAAAGACAAACAGAAAATTTTAAAAGCAGCCAGGGAGAAAAGAAAGGTTTCCTTCAAGGGAGAATCAATAAGAATAAGTTCAGACTACTCAGCAGAAACCATGCAGGCAAGAAGGGAATGGGACGACGTATACAGAACACTGAAGGAGAAAAACTGCCAACCAAGGATCATATATCCAGCAAAACTCTCTCTGAAATATGAAGGAGAAATTAAGATATTTACAGATAAACACAACTTTAGAGAATTTGCAAAAACTAAACCAAGACTGCAAGAAATGCTAAAGGAGATTGGCCTGATGACCAATAATATCAGGTACCAGCACAATACAAGGTCACAAAACAGAACGTTCTGATATCAATGCAACTCAAATAGGGAAAGCACAAAAACAAACAAATTAAGATTAATTCTAAAAAATAAATAAATAAACAAAATAATACACACAACAGGGAATCATGGAAATCAATAGATAAACGATCACAATAATCAAAAAGAGGGACTAAATATAGGAGGCATTGAACTGCCAGATGGAGAGTGATACAAGGCGATATAGAACGATACAAGTTAGGTTTTTACTTAGAAAAACAGGGGTAAATAATAAGGTAACCACAAAAAGGAATATCAATTCCATAACTCAAGAAAAAAGCCAAGAAAAACGTAACGACTCAACTAACATAAAGTTAAACATTATGAAAATGAGGATCTCACAATCTACTAAGAAAAACGTCTCAGCACAAAAAAGTATGTGGAAAAATGAAATGGCCAACAACACACATGAAAAGGCATCAAAATGACAGCACTAAAAACTTATTTATCTATAATTACGCTGAATGTAAATGGACTAAATGCACCAATAAAGAGACAGAGAGTCACGGACTGGATAAAGAAACACGATCCATCTATATGCTGCCTACAAGAGACACACCTTAGACTTAGAGACACAAACAAACTAAAACTCAAAGGATGGAAAAAAATATATCAAGCAAACAATAAGCAAAAAAGAAGAGGAGTAGCAATATTAATTTCGGACAAAATAGACTTTAGACTTAAATCCACCACAAAGGATAAAGAAGGACACTATATAATAATAAAAGGGACAATTGATCAGAAAGACATAACCATATTAAATATTTATGCACCCAATGACAGGGCTGCAAGATACATAAATCAAATTTTAACAGAATTGAAAAGTGAGATAGACACCTCCACATTTATAGCAGGAGACTTCAACACACCACCTTTGGAGAAGGACAGGACATCCAGTAAGAAGCTCAATGGAGACACGGAAGACCTACTTACAACAATCAACCAACTTGACCTCATTGACTTATACAGAACTCTCCACCCAACTGCTCCAAAATATACTTTTTTTTCTAGTGCACATGGAACATTCTCTAGAATAGACCACATATTAGGTCATAAAACAAATCTTGGCAGAATCCAAAACATCGAAATATTACAAAGCATCTTCTCAGACCACAAAGCAATGAAACTAGAAATCAATAACAGAAAAACTAGGGAAAAGAAATCAAATACTTGGAAAATGAACAATACCCTCCTGAAAAAAGACTGGGTTATAGAAGACATCAAGGAAGGAATAAGGAAATTCTTAGAAAGCAACAAGAATGAAAATACTTCCTATCAAAACCTCTGGGACACAGCAAAAGCCGTGCTCAGAGGCCAATTTATATCGATAAATGCACACATACAAAAAGAAGAAAGAGCCAAAATCAGAGAACTGTCCCGACAACTCGAACAAATAGAAAGTGAGCAACAAAAGAACCCATCAGGCACCAGAAGAAAACAAATAATAAAAATTAGAGCTGAACTAAATGAATTAGAGAACAGAAAAACAATTGAAAGAATTAACAAAGCCAAAAGCTGGTTCTTTGAAAAAATTAACAAAATTGATAAACCATTGGCTAGACTGACTAAAGAAAAACAGGAAAGGAAACAAATAACCCGAATAAGAAACGAGAAGGACCACATCACAACAGAGCCAAATGAAATTAAAAGAATCATTTCAGATTACTACGAAAAATTGTACTCTAACAAATTTGAAAACCTAGAAGAAATGGATAAATTCTTGGAAAAATACTACCTACCTAAACTAACACATTCAGAAGTAGAACAACTAAATAGACCCATAACAAAAAAAGAGATTGAAATGGTAATCAAAAAACTTCCAACAAAAAAAAGTCCTGGCCCGGACGGCTTCACTGCAGAGTTCTACCAAACCTTCAGAGAAGACTTAACAACACTACTACTGAAGGTATTTCAAAGCATAGAAAAAGATGGAATACTACCCAACTCATTCTATGAAGCTACCATCTCCCTGATACCAAAACCAGGTAAAGACATTACGAAAAAAGAAAATTATAGACCTATATCCCTCATGAACATTGATGCAAAAATCCTCAACAAAATTCTAGCCAATAGAATCCAACAACACATCAAAAAAATAATTCACCCTGATCAAGTGGGATTTATACCAGGTATGCAAGGCTGGTTTAATATCAGAAAAACCATTAATGTAATCCATCACATAAATAAAACAAAAGATAAAAACCACATGATCTTATCAATAGATGCAGAAAAGGCATTTGACAAAGTTCAACACCCATTTATGATAAAAACTCTTACCAAAATAGGCATTGAAGGAAAATTCCTCAACATAATAAAGGGCATCTATGCAAAGCCAACAGCCAATATCACTCTAAATGGAGAGAACCTGAAAGCATTTCCTTGAGAACGGGAACCAGACAAGGATGCCCTTTATCACTGCTCTTATTCAACATCGTACTTGAAGTCCTAGCCAGGGCAATTAGGCTAGACAAAGAAATAAAGGGTATCCAGATTGGCAAGGAGGAAGTAAAGCTATCACTATTTGCAGATGACATGATCGTATACACGGAAAACCCTAAGGAATCCTCCAGAAAACTACTGAAACTAATAGAAGAGTTTGGAAGAGTCTCAGGTTATAAAATAAACATACAAAAATTACTTGGATTCCTCTACATCAACAAAAAGAACACCGAAGAGGAAATAACCAAATCAATACCATTCACAGTAGCCCCCAAGAAGATAAAATACTTAGGAATAAATCTTACCAAAGATGTAAAAGACCTATACAAAGAAAACTACAAAGCTCTACTACAAAAAATTCAAAAGGACATACTTAAGTGGAAAAACATACCCTGCTCATGGATAGGAAGACTTAACATAGTAAAAATGTCTATTCTACCAAAAGCCATCTATACATATAACGCACTTCCAATCCAAATTCCAATGTCATATTTTAAGGGGATAGAGAAACAAATCACCAATTTCATATGGAAGGGAAAGAACCCCCGGATAAGCGAAGCATTACTGAAAAAGAAGAAGAAAGTGGGAGGCTTCACTCTACCTGATTTCAGAACCTATTATACAGCTACAGTAGTCAAAACAGCCTGGTCCTGGTACAACAACAGGCACATAGACCAATGGAACAGAATTGAGAACCCAGATATAAATCCGTCCATGTATGAGCAGCTGATATTTGACAAAGGACCAGTGTCAGTCAATTGGGGAAATGATAGTCTTTTTAACAAATGGTGCTGGCATAACTGGATATCCATTTGCAAAAGAATGAAACAGGACCCATACCTCACACCATGCACAAAAACTAACTCCAAGTGGATCAAAGACCTAAACATAAAGACTAAAACGATAAAGATCATGGAAGAAAAAATAGGGACAACCCTAGGAGCCCTAATACAGGGCATAAACAGAATACAAAACATTACCAAAAATGATGAAGAGAAACCCGATAACTGGGAGCTCCTAAAAATCAAACACCTATGCTCATCTAAAGACTTCACCAAAAGAGTAAAAAGACCACCTACAGACTGGGAAAGAATATTCAGCTACGACATCTCAGACCAGCGCCTGATCTCTAAAATCTACATGATTCTGTCAAAACTTAACCACAAAAAGACAAACAACCCAATCAAGAAGTGGGCAAAGGATATGAACACACATTTCACTAAAGAAGATATTCAGGCAGCCAACAGATACACGAGAAAATGCTCCAGATCATTAGCCATTAGAGAAATGCAAATTAAAACTACGATGAGATTCCATCTCACACCAACTAGACTGGCATTAATCCAAAAAACACAAAATAATAAATGTTGGAGAGGCTGCGGAGAGATTGGAAGTCTCATACACTGCTGGTGGGATTGTAAAATGGTACATCCACTTTGGAAATCCATCTGGCGTTATCTTAAACAGTTAGAAATAGAACTACCATACAACCCAGAAATCCCACTCCTCGGAATATACCCTAGAGATACAAGAGCCTTCACACAAACAGAAATATGCACACCCATGCTTATTGCAGCTCTGTTTACAATAGCAAAAAGCTGGAAACAACCAAGGTGTCCATCAACGGATGAATGGGTAAATAAATTGTGGTATATTCACACAATGGAATACTACGCGTCGATAAAGAACAGTGACGAATCTCGGAAACATTTCATAACATGGAGGAATCTGGAAGGCATTATGCTGAGCGAAATGAGTCAGAGGCAAAAGGACAAATATTGTATAAGACCACTATTATAAGATCTTGAGAAATAGAAAAAACGGAGAAGAACACATACTTTTGTGGTTACAAAGGGGGGAGGGAGGGAGGGAGGGAGAGGGCTTTTTATTGATCAGTCAGTAGATAAGAACTGCTTTGGGTGAAGGGAAAGACAACACTCAATACAAGGAAGGTCAGCCTAATTGGACTGGACTAAAAGCAAAGAGGTTTCCGGGATAAAATGAATGCTTCAAAGGTCAGTGGAGCAGGGGCTGGGGTCTGGGGAACATGGTATGAAGGGACTTCTAAGTCAATTGGCAAAATAATTCTATTATGAAAACATTCTGCATCCCACTTTTATATGTGGCGTCTGGGGTCCTAAATGCCAACAAGCGGCCATCTAAGATACATCAATTGGTCTCAACCCACCTGGGGCAAAGGCAAAGGAAGAACACCAAGGTCACATGACAACTAAGAACCCAAGAGACAGAAAGGGCCACATGAACCAGAGACCTACATTATCCTGAGACCAGAAGAACTAGTTGGTGCCCGGCCAAAATCGATGTCTGCCCTGACAGGGAGCACAACAGACAACTCCTGAGGGAGCAGGAGACCAATGGGATACAGACCCCAAATTCTCATAAAAAGACCATACTTAATGGTATGACTGCGACTAGAGGAATCCCGGCGGCAATGCTCCCCAGACCTTCTGGTGGCACAGGACAGGAACCATCCCCGAAGACAACTGATCAGACATGAAAGGGACTGGTCAGTGGGGGGGAGAGAGATGCTGATGAAGAGTGAGCTAATTAAATCAGGTGGACACTGGAGAGTGTGTTGGCAACTCTTGACTGGAGGGGGGATGGGAAGATAGAGAGAGAGGGAAGACGGCAAAATTGGCACGAAACGAGAGACTGAAACGGCTGACTCAATAGGGGGAGAGCAAGTGGGAGAAGGGAGTAAGATGTATGTAAACTTACATGTGACAGACTGATTGGAACGGTAAATGTTCACTTGAAGCTTAATAAAAATTAATTAAAAAAAAAATAGGAATGTCAGACTTCAGAGTCCTTAAATAAATTCCTCACCATGTCCATCTTCATGCTGTCTCCCAAGCAGACTATTGATATTGCCATGATGTTTAGGACTTGCGTACAGACCTATGACATTCAAAACATCTGACATCTCTTGAGAGCATTAAGTAACATAGGATCCTGAGTAAGTAGGTTGATGGCTGGGACTCCAATCTGAGAACAAAAAATATATGAAGAGTGAATGATAGTAAGGAGCCAACAGAAATTGGGGTCAGGCATCTCCCTTAAGCTAAGAGGTAGCTTGACGGGTCCTTCCAGTATCTGGAAGGTATCTTAAATACCACTGGTATTTCAAATACCTGCAGGGCCATCCTTGGTGGACAGGTTTCATCAGAGCTTCCAGACTAAGACAGACTAGGAAGAAGGACCTGGAAGTCTACTTCTGAAAAAATTGACATATGTGGGGCCTATAAAGCTTGTGAGCAGCTATTTAAGATATTCCACTGGTGTCACCCCATGCGGAGCAAGGGAGAATGAAGAAAACCAAAGACGCAAGGGAAAGATTAGTTCAAAGGACTAATGGACCACAACTACCACAGCCTTCACCTGACTGAGTCCAGCACAACTAGGTGGTGTCTGGTTACCACCACCAATTGCTCAGACAGGGATTGCAATAGAGGGTCCCACAGAGAGCTGGAGAAATATGTAGAACAAAATTCTAACTCACCAAAAAAACAAAAACAAACCAGACTTACTGGTCTGACAGAGACTGGAGAAGCCCTGAGAGTATGGCCCCTGGACACCCTTTTAACTTAGTACTGAGGGTTTGGAATATTTACGTTCTCTGTTGCCCCTCCTAAATCAAAGCCATACAAGCCTCAAGAGAATCCTCATAGTAACAGGCATCATAGTAACAAGAGAAGAAGAGTGTGTCATCTCGTTCCCTGCTGGATGTCTGCTTCAGCAGTGGACATGTTGATTTGCCCTGTGCCTACCTGAGCGAGTAAAGAAATCTGGGAAGAAGTGCCAGACAGACCTATGGTGGTGGAGCAGTCATATCCTTCCACCGTTGGGCCTGCAAGTATTGTGAGTGTAAGATGCCACAACCCAGAGGGCAGGCAGCCAGGAAAAAGGACACCAACAGCAAGAGGCTTTGAAGGGCACCACTGGTGTCCAGAACCAAGGTGGGTAGAAGAGAGGGTGAGGGGAGAAAAAGCAAACCTTTTCATGTTTGTACCCAATCACCTTGTGACACTTCAATAACCCAGTTCCATGGGATTACAACTGAAGCTTTGAGTGGGGCAAGGGATCCCCCAAAATTTCCTCAGAACTTCACAGTTAACGAAATGCTTTCAATGACAATAGCAACTCATTTCTTAGACATTATTGTGTAAATCATCTCTAATTTTTCACAATAACCCTTTCTGGTATTTTGCTCATTTATTTTCCAGGTGAGGAAACTGAAGCTTAGAGATATTAAGAGACTTAGCAAAGTCACACAGCTAATAAAAAAGAGCAATGCTAGGATCAAAATCCTGGTTAAGTCTGTTGGATTTTGGAGCCCACACTCTTTCTTGTAATCCTTTCATCATGGCAGGTAATATTTTATCCCCCTCTTCCTGATGAAGGACTAGAGACAAATAAAATGATAAAAGATGGAAACAGTAAGAACTAGGGCCTGAGAACCTACAAATCTATTAGACTAAAATCCCAGGATGCCTTGGTCTCTCCAGACTTCTTAATGAATGCCGAGAACAACTTTATTCTTTTTAATAAATATTGAACTGGGTGCTAAATAAATGTTCAGTGATTATGGGCTCAGGACTCACTGACTGGCAGCACTATCAAGGAAGAATGAAAATTTTTTTCTGGAGACTTACGGGGGAAAAAAAAAGATGAGGATTTTTTCTGGTTTTGGGTTTGAGCTGGGGAATGACAGAACGATCTCTTGTGTCTCTCCTCCAGCCCCCAGGCTTGATGATTCAAAACCATTTCAGGGAAATATGACACCATTTTAGCTGCTTCTTTAATTAGTAATTCTGCAAGCCTTCTGTGTGTTCCCCCCCCGCCCCGCCCCATTATGATTCGATGCTTGGGAACTTTACACAGTTCTTTCAGAAACTTTATTGATTTTTTAATAGCACCTTCACCAAATTTTTTGGTTCACACACATAAAAGCAAGCAACGAAGTGCTATTTGTCTTCTGTTTTTAATCTTCACCAAGCATTGAAAAGGAAAGAAAAAGATATTTTATGAAAGTAATAAGGTTTCCTGGGGCTCTTGCTAAGGGAATTATTTCCAGAGGAAAAAGCACGGCTTCTCCTACTCCCGCTCTTCATTTGGCTGCTCGTTTCAAAGCCAACCTTGTGGATCTTTGCTTTACCTTTCCCAAGAACTTCAGAGAAACCTGTTGTTAGTAGCTGTCGAGTCAGCCCTTGACTCAAGGGGATCCCCTGCACAACAGAGTTGTACCATTGTTATCCATAGGGTTTTCATTGGCTGATTTTTGCAAGTGGATCTCCAGGCCCTTCTTCCTAGTCTCTTTTAGTCTAGAAGCTCTACTGAAACCTGTTCAGCATCACAGCAACATGCAAGCTTCCACTGACAGATGGGAGATGGCTGTGCTTGAGGTTCACTGGCTGGGAATTGAACCTGGGTCTCCCACTTAAGAGGTGAGAATTCTACCACAGAACCACCATTGCTCTCCAGAGAAAGTTACGTGATGTTAACCTGTGTGTCTCCTGCCTGCTTGTGCTCCACAGGTGCGGAGGTAGCAGACATCTCCTTCTGCTCGGGTTCTGGGCTTCGCACTGCCGGAAAGCACAGTTCGGTGCTTTGATTCAGAGTGGGTGTGTCATTTCCAGGGGACATGGGACAGATGTTTTTGGCTGAATCCCAGTTGCCAGACTCAGAGACAAGATGCTTTGAAATACTTTTGGGGCTGCCAAGATCTGTTTTTCTAACTCAGGTACAAAAGACTTTATCACCTGTTATGGATTGAATTTGTGTCCCCCAAATGTATGTGTTGGAATCCTCACTCCTAGACTTGTGCATGTAATCCCATTTGGAGATAGGATCTTCTTTGTTATGTTAATGAGATCATGTCTGTGTAGGGTGTGTCTTAAACTTTTGAAGTTTAAAAAGAGCAGATTAGTCCCAAAAGAAGAAAGCAAAAATGAGGGAAAGGTAGATGCCACATGGAAACTACCAAGAAACTGAGGAACACCAGGGCTAGAGAAGCTGAGACAAAGATTTTTCCCCCAAGCCTACAGAGAAAGAGCCTTCCCCTAGGGCCTGTGCCCTGACTTCATAGTTCTAGCCTTCTTGACTCTGAGAAAATAAATTTCTGTTCTTTAAAACCACCCACTTGAGGTATTTCTGTTACAGCAGCACTAGCGAACTGAGATCCCACCCAGTCTCTCTGCCAGATCTGAGGTTTCACCTTAGGCACCAATAAAGGTAAATATGATAAGGTGCAGGTTGTGTAAAATCTCCAAGGAAACAGGTTCAGCAGTACGTCCTGGCTGGGGAAGAACCTTGGGATCTTTCAGGAAGGTACCTGTTGTCTGCTCTGGATTCCCATCTTGAAGGTGAGCTGGTCCTTAGAGATTTAGAGATTAAGCCTCGATATCTGAAAACCTTGATCCCGTGGTGACCACGTCACGCATTTTCTTCCCTTCAGTGACCTGAGATGATGGTGATTCCTAGGTGAGCCCCTGAGGCTGACTAGACTGAATTGGTATTATAAAGTCTGTATATCAGAGCCATATCAGAAAGGGCTTATGAAGACTAAATTTAGAGTTAAATCAACTGTGTTTAAAAGTGAGTACTTTAAACCACATGGGGCAATGGTGGTTCAGTGGCAGAATTCTCACCTTCCACACAGGATATCTGTGTTCAATTCCTGGCCAACACACCTCATACACAACCACCACACGTCTGTCAGTGGAGGCTTGCATGTTGTTGTGACGTTGAAAAGGTTTCAGCAGAGCTTCCAGGCTAGGGTGGACTAGGAAGAAAGGCCTGGCAATCTACTTCTAAAAATCAGCCACTTAAAACCCTGTGGATCACAACGAGTGGGTCTCCAACTGATTGTGGGGATGGCGCAGAACCGGAAAGCGTTTTATTCTGTTGTGTGTGAGGTCAGCGTGAGTAGGAGGCCTATTCAATGGCAGCTAATAACAGCAAAAACTTTAAAACACATGTTCCATGGTATTCTCTTTGGCACAGTGTTGCTTACCAGCTGTCAAAGCCTTCAGGATCCTCCTCAGCTTTTAAGCCAAGGCTACGTTGGCTGCATTCTTCTCAGGCAGCCCTCACCAATGACTGAGCATGGCAGAGGTCCTGGGGCCCAGCCATTTCTGCCTAAAGTGGAACTCTGCAAATGGGCATCTTTGTTCTGAAACTTCCTGTTGGATTGGCTGAGATTTTGTCAGATCGACTCCATGAATCTTGGGTTCTCCCTTGCTAATCCTGTCCCTCTCCCTTTAATCTTTCACAGGCATCACCCCCAATTAATTTGCTATATTCCTAACACTGTCTCAGCATTGCTTTTTGGAGGAGCCAACTCATGCTCCGTAAATTAGAAAAGAGATTTTCACCTTTTAAACTGTTTGGTTTGTGGTCATGGGCCCAAGGACATTTAGTTGTTCATAAAATAACACCGTTTAGGTAAATTATACATAGTATTTTAATATTGCTTAAAAGAGAGTGTTTTTTGTATAACCGTTGTGTTGATAAAATCTCTCTTGAATGGCATTGTTAAAGACATGCATGAAAGATTATTTCACCAAGAAGTTGGACAAATTGTATGAAGCGTGTACATGAAAATAAAATTAGAAAGTTAATGGAAAAATATTTGAGACTAGGATTCAGAAAAGAAAGATAAATGAATGGTAACTAACAAAAGTTATGGGGTGTAAGTATTTGACAAAAAGAACCAAAGAGAAGAAATACGTAATTCTGCATTTTAATCCTTGCTCAGTGAACCAAACTTTAGCCAAGCTCCTGCTAGGCTAATGAGAAGGGGGTGGTTTACAATGATTTAAGTAAAAATCACAATTCAATTTATAGAAAAATAAAAGAAATTTGGAAAAAATAAAGAAAAATCATGAAGATGGTACCCAATGACTGAAATTTTGATAAACGCTGCATTATCTCATTCACCTTAATCTTTATACATTTCACTAAAAAAAAAAAAGAACGATATTAGTGTTATTATGTTCATCTTATAAATAAAATCAAGAGAGTAGCTGTTTATACACAGTGGATGAAACATCATTTGCCATGACTGTCACTAAAATGACAGTCTGAAAAAGACCTAATCCCTGAAAGACCAAGAAAGCACAGAGATGACATAGCAAAGCCAACAAAAGTTTGAAAGCTGGAAACCAGATGGGTGAGTGGTATCTGAGGGACCACACCAAGGAAAGCTGAGCACTAAGTGCCTGTAGAAGAGGGAGTCAACAGACAAGCCCGTGTGAGCAGCTGGACCCTGGCTGAAAAGACTCCACAAGGTACACTGATGGAAAAACAAGAAAATAGGTTAAACGTTTTATTTTTCAAGGAAGCATTTAGACTGTTATGTTTTTTTACCCCTTCCCAGCAAAAGGTGTTTGTGAATAAACTCTCTAGAGGTGTTTGACCAAAGGGATGCAGGCCTGGCTGATACAGGGCTGACAAGAAGGAGGCCATGAGGACATCTTCATCCTGAACTGTGAGACCTCAGTTCTAGAATGCTGACAGCCCGCACTATCCTTCTTAGGCAGGAAACTGTGGGATTTATGTTTGGAGAAAACTGTAGCTCCTCAACAATGACCTAGAGATGGTGAAAGTTGAGGGTTTCAAAATAAAAAACCCAGGCCCCATGTCCATCATCCTGTTGAAGGTCACCACACAACAAGTTCTGCCCAGTTAGCTTTTAGTGCCTCCTTTCTTAATACGAATAAAAAGCCAAGGAGAGTCATCAGGAAAGGTTGGTTTGACAGAGAGAGACAAATAGAAAAGTAAAACTTGGAGGAAACAGAGACGATTCAGTTAGCATAGGAACATTTAAAAAGAAAAGCAATTGGTGTAAAAACATTATTGGAACCATTGACAATATTTGAATATGTGCTATAGATTATTTAATAGTACTGTGTCAGTGTTAAATTTCTTGATTTTGTTCATTTTACTGTGGTTATGTAAGAGGATATCCTTGATCTTAAGAAATACACATTTAGGTATTTAAAGGTTAAAAAAAGAAAAACCATAATTTCTATTCTCAGAGAAATAGGTGGATAAAATGTAACCGTGAAATAAGAATAGGATGTTTTGAAGAGGAACAAAAATAAGAAGAAAGAACTCTTAGAAATTAAAATACAAAATCTGAAATAAAAATTTCAGGAATAACATTGCAAGATAAAGTTGAAGGAACCTTCCAGAACTTAACCGGTAGCACTTAACCATTATGCTACCAGAGTTTCCAAGTTGAGGGAATCGCCCAGAAAGTGGAGAAAAGGATAATGAGATGAAAATGGAAAAGACAAGAAAATAAGAGGAATAGGCCAGAAAGTCCTAAATCAGAATGATAGAAGTTTTGGAATGGAAACAGAAACATAGAGGGAGGAATTTGTCTAAAATAAAGTTGAGTAGATTTCCCAGAAATGTTGAACGAGCTTTTCTAGGTTGAAAGGGACCACCTATATAAAAAGAACCCAAAGATTAAACAGACAAACAAAAGGCTCAAAAACACTGCTGGTGGGAATGTAAAATGGTACAACCACTTTGGAAATCGATTTGGTGCTTCCTTAAAAAGCTAGAAATAGAACTACCACATGATCCAGCAATCCCACTCTTTGAAATATATCCTAGAGAGATAACAGCCTTTACATGAACAGATATATGCACACCCATGTTCATTGCAGCACCGCTTAAAAAAATACAATAGCAAAAACATGGAAGCAACGAAGGTGCCCATCAATGGATGAATGGATAAATAAATTACGGTATATTCACGCAGTGGAATACTATGCATGGATAAAGAACAATGATGAATCCATGAAACATTTCATAACACGGAGGAATCTGGGAGGCATTATTCTGAGTGAAATTAGTCAGTTGCAAAAGGACAAATATCGTTTGAGTACACTATTATAAGAACTCGAGAAATAGTTTAAACAGAGAAGAAAAAATTTTCTTTGATGGTTATGAGAGTGGTGAGGGAGGGAGGGAGAGGGGTATTCACTAATTAGATAGTAGACAAGGACTATTTTAGGTGAAGGGAAAGACAACACACAATACAGGAGAGGTCAGCACAACTGGACTAAACCAAAAGCAAAGAAGTTTCCTGAATAAACTGAATGCTTCGAAGGCCAGCATAGCAGGGGCAGGGGTTTGGGGACCATGGTTTCAGGGGACATCTGGGTCAATTGGCATAATAAAATCTATTAAGAAAACATCCTGCATCCCACTTTGGAGAGTGGTGCCTTAAACGCTAGCAAGCAGCCATCTAAGATGCATCAATTGGTCTCAACCCACCTGGATCAAAGGAGAATGAAGAACACCAAAGACACAAGGTAATTATGAGCCCAAAAGACAGAAGGGGCCACATATACCAGAGACTACATCAGCCTGAGACCAGAAGAGCTAGATGGTGCCCGGCTGCAACTGATGACTGTGCTGACAGGGAATACAACACCGAACCCCTGAGGGAACAGGAGAACAGTGGAATGCAGAGTTCAAATTCTCTTTAAAAAAAAAACACACTTAATGGCCTGACTGAGACTAGAAGGACTCCAGTGGTCATGGTCCCTAGAGCTTCTGTTAGCCCAAGACAAGGGACCATTCCCGAAGCCAACTCTTCAGACAGGGAATGGACTGGACTGTAGGATGGAAAATGATACTGGTGAGGAGTGAGCTTCTTAGCTCAAGTAGACACATGAGACTAGGTGGGCAGCACCTGTCTGAAGGGGAGATTAGAAGGCAGAGGGGGTCAGACACTGGCTGAATGGACATGAAAACAGAGGGTGGAGAGAAGGAATGTGCTGTCTCGTTAGGGGAAAAGCTACTAGGAGTATATAGCAAGGTGTATATAAATTTTTGTATGAGAGACTAACTTGATTTGTAAACTTTCACTTAAAGCATAATAATAATAATAATAATAATAATAATAATAATAATAATAATAATAATAATAATAAAGCCTCAAAAACAGTCTGCAAAAGAAGATTCAGACATCAGAAGGGTGTTAGATTTTTTGACAGAAATACCAGGAGTTTATCGGCAATGGACTACTATTTTTGAAAAATTCTAAGAGAGAGCTATTTTCAATTTAGATTTTTTTACCCAGAAAAATGATCAATTTAGTAGAAAATTAGGAAAAACATTTTTAAGCATTCAAAGTTAAAAAAATTTGCCTCTTATGCACCCTTTCTCAGAATATGACTGGAGGAGGTACTCCCAGAAAATGGGGGTGTAATCCAAGAGATAGAAAGATATGCTAGTTAAGTAAACGAGATCCAAAGCAAACAAGGCAAAGCAAATCCCCAGGTTAGCAATGAGGTGGTATTCCAGGATGACAGTTGTAGGCCTAGAAAGCAGTTCCTCTAGGTTAGCAGGGAATACAGAGGGCTCTCAGAGGGATGGCTCCAAGGACAGACTGCCAGATTACCTGATTTGTTGGACGTGTTGAAAGGTGAATTGAATTACACTTTTGCCAGAGTGTTTGCTGTTCTTAGGTGCTGTCAGGTCTATTTTGACTCATCGAGACCCCATGTAACAGAATGGAACTGCCTCACAGTGTTTTCTAGTCTGTTTTTTTTATGGGGGAAACCCTAGTGGTGTAGTGGTTAAATGCTATGGCTGCTAACCAAAAAGTAGGTGGCTCATATTCACTGGGTGCTCCTTGGAAACTCTATGGGGCAGTTCTATTCTGTCCTATAGGGTCACCATGAGTCAGAATCTACTTGATGGCAATGAGTGTTTTTTTTTTTTTTTAATCTTTATGGGAGCAGATGGCCTGGTCTTTCTCTCCTGTGAAGCAACTGGGTGGGTTTGAACTGCCAACATTTCAGCTAACAGCAAAGCTCTTAACCAGTGCACCACCAGTGTTTAGGCCTAAATACTTAGACATCAGGACACAAAGGTAAGCATATGAAAAAATAAGAAAAAACTAAAAGTCAACCAACAGTTGAAGATTAAATGTATGTTATATGGCTCAACAGGGAGTAATATTTACACTGGTATTATAATATGAATCTAGACTGCCAATTTCACAAAAAGTAACAACATGGATGGCACAGGGAGAGCTAATATCTCCTTATTTGAGGGTGGTATGGGGACGGGGCAGGGACGAGGAGGCTGGACATAGAAGGGAGAGTCAGTCTCATCTTCCATAGCAGGAAGTCAGTATGTGATATGCCAAACAGAAGGATCAAGAGCTTTCAGTGTGGCCTCTCATTTAGAAATATGAAGATAAATGCCAGGGGCAGCAGCAAAAGGGTTGAAAGTGGTTTCCTTCAGGAAAGAGAACTGGGGAGAGAGGCTGGAAGGAGAACTGTTGTGTAGCTGTGTAAAACTATTGTTGTTGCTAGGTGCTATAGAGTCATTTTCATGACCCCATGTGATAGAATAGATCTGCCCCATAAGGATTTCTTGGTTGTAATCTTTACGGAAGTAGATGCCCGGGACTTTTACCCAGGGAGTTGCTGTGCGGGTTTGAACTGTTGACCTCTGCATTAACAGCTGAGTGCTAGGCCATTTTAAAAATTACATTCAAGCATTATTTGTTTTAAAAACAAGTAAATAAATTTAAAAAATCCTGAGGAGCAGAGAGGTTAAGTGCTTAAACCAAAGTCATAGGTAATACTTGGCAGAACAAAGTCTGAATTGATGTGTGACTGGCTTAAAAAACCTAAACTGCTAACCTTTTTCACCTTCCTCTTCTTCCCTTTCCTCCTTTCTTCCCTCTCTCATGTATTCTATCACCCCATTTTCTCTTCCCATTCTTCCCTAATCCTGTCACTTCCAATTTCTCTTCCATTCCCTCCCATATTATTCTCCTTGTTCCAAAGTGCACCTGAGCTCCTTGTCCTTGGCAAGATTCTCAACCTGCCTTCTCTGACCGGTTCAGCGACCTTTCCAGCTATTGCTCCGTCTCTGCTGGGCCCCATCCACCTTCCCTCCAGCACCTGGCACAGCCTGTGCTAGTAACATTTTCACAATCTGGTGATTTCTCTTCTTAAATTTAAGGTTGGCACTTTTCACGTATGAAGCCTGAACTCTGCAGGGTATTATTTTTTGACCTATCATTTAGAAGGCAAAAGCCCTGCTCCCTTTGGGTGAACTTCATGAATCCCCAGGAGAAACAAAAATACAAAGCACTAAAAGATAATTCCACTCTTGAGCGATTTAATAGTTTCTTGGCTCAGCTGGTGTATTATTTTGGTAAACTAGGGAGAAGACCCCCTTTTTTTTTCTGATTACAAAAGTAATAATTCCTACTTATAAAAAATAAGGAATACAGAAAAACACAAGGAAGAAAATGGAAACATTATGCACTACCACCTTCTGGAGGTAACTATCCCTAACTCAGTAAGGGCTCCCCTAGTCTTTTTTAATGCATATGTATATGCGTATGTGGAAACCCTGGTGGCCGAGTGGTTAAGTGCTACGGCTGCTAACCAGGGTCGGCAGTTCGAATCTGTCAGGTGCTCCTTGGAAACTCTATGGGACAGTTCTACTCTGTCCTATAGGGTCGCTATGAGTCAGAATCGGCTCGACCGCACTGGGTTTGGTTTTTTTGGTTTATATGCATATGCATTTTATGCATATGTTACTCTTTGGAAAGATCGAGACATACTGTATATATTATTTTATAACATTTTTGCATTAATATTTGATGAACTTTTTCTCTAAAACAACTTTAATTGCTATATAATATTTAGGTATATAGATGTATTGTAACTTGCATAAAACTCAACACCTATTTTAACTGGCTCAAGGGCATTATGTTTGTGAGGTGGCACGCATCAATAACAGCACTCTAAAAATGAATTTTGCAATCACTTTCAATGACCATGTAGCAGAGACGATACTCATGAATTCAGCAAATCCGGTTTTGTATTCTGCCCTCCTGGACATACGGAAAACTGTATCCCCCAGTCCCCTTTGAGGGGAGGTGGGGCCAAGGAACTGGTTCTGGCCGAAAATGTGAGTGCAGGAGAAGTGTGCCACTTTTGATTGAGGCAGGGGAAAATCCTTTTGATATTTTCCAATTTTCCTTTTGCTGCTGTAGAGAACACAGAGTCTTTGAATTGGGATGGTGGAGTCACAACAGGAAGTAGCCTCAATCCCTGAGTCACAGCATGGAACACGGTTGCCCTGGAGACACCTAGCCCTTGGATAACTTCAAATGAGGGAGAAACAAACTTATATGGCTTGACCCTTGGCGTTTTGAATTATGGTTGTCTCAGCATAGGGTTAGCCTATTCTGACCAATGCACCCCATATGTAGAAGTGATCTAATACACATCAGAGCACTTCTCTGGTATTCTCGGGTTATAGTAATTTACTGATTATCATTCAATACTCATTGAGTATTCTATGGTTAGGCTGGGTAGAAGGCCCTAAAAGGACACAAAATTGAAAGAGAAACAGTTCTCCAAAACAATCACATAAGGAATGGCACAGATGATAACAATCAAAACAATGGAACATGCTATAGACCACAGAGGATGGAATAACTTTGGCGAAGAGTCCTGAGAACTTCAAACCTTAACCAGGAGATGACCATGTGAACATGGTGGGGAAGATCTTGGAAGGCAGAGGGAACACAATGTGCAAAGTCACGCCGCAGAGCTATGAAACGTCATGGCATATTTGGAAAATCCATATGTCTGTGTGTCAGGGAATGGAAGACAATGAAATTGTATTATTTGCAATAATAGGATATTCACTACATTCCAAGATAGCTATCCCATTGTTTAAATAGCTTCGATCAGTAGAAAATTCTTTCTTATGCAGGATAAAAATGTTCCGTGTTATAGCTTTTCCCTGTTTGGCTCGTTTTTCTCTGGAGAAGTTAAAGTGAAAATTTATGTGATAATCCCTCAAATATTTAAGGGCATTTAAAAAAAATTTTTTTTACTGTGCTTTTTTTTTTTTTTAAGTGAAAGTTTACCCACCAAGTCAGTCTTTCACACAAAACCTTATATACACCTTGCTTTTTTTTCATGTACTCCTAGTTGCTCTCTCCTTAATGAGACAGCACACTTTTCTCCATCCTGTGATTCTGTGTCCCTTCAGTCAGGTTCTGTCCCCCTTGGCCTTCACATCTCCCCTCCAGACAGGAACTGCCCAGATAGTCTCACGTGTCTTCTTGATCCAGGAAGCCCACTCCTCACCAGTATCATTTTCTGTCTTGTAGTCCAGTCCAATCCCTGTCTGAAGAGTTGGCTTCGAGAATAGTTCCTGTTTTGGGCTAACAGAAGGTCTGGGCACCATGACTTCTGGGATCCCTCTGGTCTCAGTTAGACCATCAAGTCTGGTCTTTTTACTAGGATTTGAGGCCTGCATCCCATTGCTCTCCTCTTTCTTCAGGGGTTCTCTGTTGTGCTCCCTGTCATGGCAGTCATTGGTTGTTGCTGGGCACCATCTAGTTCTTCTGGTCTCAGGCTGATGTAGTCTTTGATTTATGTGGCCCATTCTGACTCTTGGACTCATACTTACCTTATGTCTTTAGTGTTCTTCATTCTCCTTTGCTGCAGGTAGGTTGAGACCAATTATTGCATCTTGGATGGCCACCTGCTAGCTTTTAAGACCCCAGACGCCACTCCCCAAAATGGGATGCAGAATGTTTTCTTAATAGTTTTTTATTATGCCAATTGACCTAGAAGTCCCCTGAAACCATGCTCCCCAAACCCCTGCCCCTGCTACTCTGGCCTTCGAAGTGTTTGGTTTATTCAGGAAACTTCTTTGCTTTTGGTATAGTTCAGTTCAGTTGTGCTGACCCCTCCTGTATTGCATGTTGTTCAATCCTTCACCTAAATTAGTTCTTGTCTACTATCTAATTTGTGAGTCTCCCTCTCCCTCTCCCTCCCCACTCTCGTAACTATCAAAGAATATTTTCTTCTCTGTTTAGATGATTTCTTGAGTTCTTATAATAGTGGATTCATACAATATTCGTCCTTTTGCATCTGACTAATTTCTCTCAGCATAGTGCCTTCCAGGTTCCTCCATGTTATGAAATGTTCCACAGATTCATCTCTGTTCTTTATAGATGCATAGTATTCTGTTGTGTGAATATACCATAATTTATTTATCCATTCATCTGTTGATGGGCACCTTAGTTGCTTCCATCATTTTGCTACTATAAACAGAGGAGCAGTGAACATGGGTGTGTGTATATCTGTTCATGTAAAGGCTCTTACTTCCCTAGGATATATTCCAAGGACTGGGATTGCTGGATCTTGTTGTTGTTAGGTGCCATCGAGTCAGTTCCGACTCATAGCGACCCTACGCATAACAGGACGAAACATTCCTGGCCCTGAGCCATCCTTACAATCATTGTTATGCTTGAGCTCATTGTTATAGACACTGAGTCAATCCACCTCATTGAGGGTCTTCCTCTTTTTCCGCTGACCCTGTACTCTGCCAAGCATGATGTATTTCTCCAGGGACTGATTCCTCCTGACAACATGTCCAAAGTATGTAAGATGAAGTCTCGCCATCCTTGCCTCTAAGGAGCATTCTGGCTGCACTTCTTCTAAGACAGGTTTGTTCGTTCTTTTGACAGACCATGGTATATTCAATATTCTTCGCCAGCACCACAATTCAAAGGCGTCAATTCTTCTTCAGTCGTCCTTATTCATTGTCCAGCTTTCACGTGCATATGATGCCATTGAAAATACCATAGCTTGGGTCAGGCACATCTTAGTCTTCAAGGTGACAACTTTGTTTTTCAACACTTTGAAAAGGCCCTTTGCAGCAGATTTACCCAATGCAACGCGTCTTTTGAATTCTCGACTGCTGCTTCCGTGGCTGTTGATTGTAGATCCAAGTAAAATGAAATCCTTGAGAACGTCATTCTTTTCTCCGTTTATCATGATGTTGCTCATTGGTCCAGTTGTGAGGATTTTTGTTTTCTTTATGCTGAGAGGAAACCCTGGTAGCGTAGTGGTTAAGTGCTACGGCTGCTAACCAAAGGGTTGGCAGTTCGAATCCGCCAGGTGGTCCTTGGAAACTCTGTGGGGGCAGTTCTATTCTGTCCTATAGGGTTGCTATGAGTCAGAATCAACTCGACAGCTGTGGGTTTGGTTTGGGTTTTGGTTATGTTGAGATGCAATCCATACTGTAGGCTGTGGTCTTTGATCTTCGTTAGTAAGTGCTTCAAGTCCTCTTCACTTTCAGCAAGCAAGGTTGTGTCATCTTCATAACGCAGGTTGTTAACGAGTCTTCGTCCAATCCTAATGCCCCGTTCTTCTTTGTATAGTCCAGCTTCTCGGATTATTTGATCAGCATACAGATTGAATAAGTGTGGTGAAAGAATACAACCCTGATGCACACCTTTCCTGACTGTAAACCAATCAGTAGCCCCTTATTCTGTCTGAACAACTGCCTCTTGATCTATGTAAAGGTTCCTCATGAGCACAAGTAAGTGTTCTGGAATTCCCATTCTTTGCAATGTTATCCATAATTTGTTATGATCCACACAGTCGAATGCCTTTGCATAGTCAATAAAACACAAGTAAACATCTTTCTGGTATTCTCTGCTTTCAGCCAGGATCCATCTGACATCAGCAATGATATTCCTGATTCCACATCCTCTTCTGAAACCAGCCTGAATTTCTGGCAGTTCCCTGTCAATATACTGCTGCAGCCATTTCTGAATGATCTTCAGCAAAATTTTGCTTGCGTGTGATATTAATGATATTGTTCTATAATTTCCACATTCGGTTGGATCACCCTTCTTGGGAATAGGAATAAATGTGGATCTTTTCCAGTCAGTTGGCCAGGAAGCTGTCTTCCATATTTCTTGGCATAGATGAGTGAGCACCTCCAGCACTGCATCTGTTTGTTGAAACATCTCAATTGATATTCCATCAATTCCTGGGGCCTTGTTTTTCGCCAATGCCTTCAGAGCAGCTTGAACTTCTTACTTCAGTACCATCGGTCCTGATCATATGCCATCTTTTGAAATGGTTGAACATCGACTAATTCTTTTTGGTATAATGACTCTGTGTATTCCTTCCATCTTCTTTTGATGCTTCCTGTGTCTTTTAATATTTTCCCCATAGAATCCTTCACTATTGCAACTTGAGGCTTGAATTTTTTCTTCAGTTCTTTCAGCTTGAGAAACGCTGAGCATGCCCTTCTCTTTTGGTTTTCCATCTCCAGCTCTTCGCACATGTCATTACAATACTTTACTTTGTCTTCTCGAGCCGCCCTTTGAAATCTTCTGTTCAGTTCTTTTACTTCATCAGTTCTTTTTGCTTTAGCTGCTTGACGTTCGAGAGCAAATTTCAGTCTCCTCTGATATCCATCTTGGTCTTTCTTTCATGTCTTTTCAATGACCTCTTGCTTTCTTCATGTATGATGTCCTTGATGTCATTCCACAACTCGGCTGGTCTTCGGTCACTAGTGTTCAGTGTGTCAAATCTATTCTTCAAAAGGTCTCTAAATTCAGGTGGGATATACTCAAGGTCACATTTTGGCTCTTGTGGATTTGCTCTGATTTTCTTCAGTTTCAGCTTGAACTTGCATATGAGCAATTGATGGTCTGTTCCAAAGTTGGCCCCTGGCCTTGTTCTGACTGATGATATTGAGTTCTTCCATTGTCTCTTTCCACAGATGTAGTCAATATGATTTCTGTGTGTTCCATCTGACGAGGTCCATGTGTATAGTCACCATTTATGTTGGTGAAAGAAGGTATTCTCAATGAAGAAGCAGTTAGTCTTGCAAAATTCTATCATTTCATCTCCGGCATTGTTTCTATCACCAAAGCCATATTTCCAACTACTGATCCTTCTTCTTTGTTTCCAACTTTCAGATTCCAATTGCCAGTAATTATCTTGATTGCATGTTTGATTAATTTCAGACTGCAGTAGCTGATAAAAATCTTCTATTTCTTCATCTTTGGCCCTAGTGGTTGATGCGTAAATTTGAATAATAGTCATATTAACTGGTCTTCCTGGTAGGCGTATGGATATTATCCTATCACCGACAGCGTTGTACTTCAGGATAGATCTTTTAATGTTCGTTTTGACGATGAATGCAACACAATTCTTCTTCAAGCTGTCATTCCCAGCATAGTAAACTATATGATTGTACAATTCAAAATGGCCAGTACCAGTCCATTTCAGCTCACTAATGCCTAGGATATCAATGTTTATGTGTTCCATTTCATTTTTGACGGTTTCCAATTTTCCTAGATTCATACTTCATACATTCCAAATTCCAATAATTAATGGATGTTCGCAGCTGTCTCTTCTCGTTTTGATTCGAGCCACATCAGCAAATGAAGGTCCCGAAAGCTTTACTCCATCCACGTCATTAAGGTCAACTCTACTTTGAGGAGGCAACTCTTCCCCAGTCATCTTTTGAGTGCCTTCCAACCTGGGGGGCTCATCTTCCAGCACTATGTCAGAGAATGTTCTGCTGCTCTTCATAAGGTTTTCACTGGCTAATGTTTTTCAGAAGTAGACTGCCAGGTCCTTCTTCCTAGTCTGTGTTAGTCCAGAAGCTTAGCTGAAATCTGTCCTCTATGGGTGACCCTGCTGGTATCTGAATACCAGTGGCATAGCTTCCAGAATCACAGCAACATGCAAGGCCCCACAGTATGACAAACTAACAGACAGGTGCAGGTGCTGGATCTTATGGTAGTTCTATTTCTAGCTTTTTGAGGAAGCGCCAAATTGATTTCCAAAGTGGCTGTTCGAATTTTACATTCCCACCAGCAGTGTATAAGTGTTCCAGTCTCTCCACAACCTCCCCAACGTTTATTATTCTGTGTTTTTTTGAAAAATGCTAGCCTTGTTGAAGCGAGATGGAGTCTCATTGCAGTTAATGGCTAATGATCATGAGCATTTATTTCCTCACGTATCTGTTAGTTACCTGAATGTCTTCTTTAGTGAGGTGCCTGTTCATATCCTTTGCCCATTTTTTAATTGGGTTATTGTCTTTTTGTTGTTGAGTTTTTGCAGTAATATAGATTTTAGAGATCAGTCACTGACTGGAGATGTCATAGCTAAAAACTTTTTTCTAATCTGTACATAATCTTTTTACCCTTTTGGCGAAGACTTTGGATGATTACAGGTGTTTGACTTTTAGGAGCTCCCAGTTACCTAATTTCTGTTTTGATGTTTTTGCAGTTCTTTTTTTTAGTAATGTTTTGTATACTGTTTACGCTATGTATTAAGGCTCCTAACGTTGTCACTATTTTTTGTTCTGTGATCTTTATCATTTTATATTTAGGTCTTTGATCCATTTTGAGTTAGTTTTTGTCCATGGTGTAGGTTATGGGTCTTGTTTCATTTTTTTGCAGATGGATATCTAGTTATGCCAGCACCATTTGTTAAAGAGACTGTCTTTTCCCCATTTAACAGACTTTGGGGCTTTGTCAAATATCAGTTGCTCATATGTGGATAGATATATGCCTGGATTCTCAAGTCTGTTCCATTGGTCTCTGCATCTGTTGTTATACCAGTACCAGGCTGTTTTGACTACCGTGGTAGTATAATAGGTTCTAAAGTCAGGTATTGTGAGGCCTCCCACTTTGTTCTTTTTCAGTAATGCTTTCCTTATCTGGGGCCTCTTTCCCTTCCATATGAAGTTGGTGATTTGTTTCTCCATCTTGTTAAAAAAATTTCGCTCATATTTGGATCGGAATTGCATCTATAGATAGCTTTGGGCAGAATAGACATTTTTACAATGTTGAGTCTTCCCTATCCATGAGCAAGGTATGTTTTTCCACTTATGAAGGTTTCTTTCGGTTTCTTGCAGTAGTGTCTTGTAGTTTTCTTTGTATAGGTCTTTTACATTTCTGGTTAGATTTATTCCTAAGCACTTCTTCTTAGCGGCTATTGTAAATGGTATTGATTTGGTGATTTCCTCTTCGTCGCTCTCTTTGTTGATGTAGAGGAATCTAACTGATTTATGTATGTTTATCTTGTATCCTGAAACTCTGCTAACTCTTCTACTAGTTTCAGTAGTTTTCTTAAGGATTCTTTAGGTTTTTCTGTGTATAAGATCATGTCATCTGAAAACAGAGATACTTTTACTTCTTCTTTGCCAATTTGGATGCCCTTTATTTCTTTATATAGCCTTATAGCTCTGGCTAGGACCTCTAGCACAATATTGAATAAGAGTGGTGATAAAGGGCATCCTTGTCTGACTCCTGATCTCAATGGGAATGGTTTCAATCTCTCTCCATTTAGGATGATGTTGGCTGTTGGCTTTGTATAAATGCCCTTTATTATGTTGAGGAATTTTCCTTCTATTCCTATTTTGCTGAGAGTTTTTATCATGAGTGGGTGTTGGACTTTGTCAAATGCCTTTTCTGTAGCAACTGATAAAATCAAGTGGTTCTTGTCTTTTGTTTTATTTATGTGATGGATTACATTGATTGTTTTTCTAATGTTGAACCATCCCTGCATACCTGGTATGAATCCCACTTGGTCATGGTGAATTATTTTTTTGTTATGTTGTTGAATTCTATTGGCTAGAATTTTGTTGAGGATTTTCATGTCTAAGCTCATGAGGAATATTGGCCTGTAATTTTCTTTTTTTGTGGCATCTTTACCTGGTTTTTGTATCAGGGTTATGCTGAGTTTGGGAGTATTCCATCCTTTTCTATGCTCTGAAATATCTTTAGTAGTAGTGGTGTTAACCCTTCTCTGAAAGTTTGGTAGAATTCTCCAGCGAAGCCATCAGGGCCAGGGCTTTTCTTTGTTGGGAGTTTTTTTTTTTTTTTTATTATTACTTTTTCTATCTCTTCTTTTGTTTTAGGTTTATTTAGTTGTTCTGTCTCTGTTTGTGTTAGTTTAGGTAGATAGTATGTTTCTAGAAATTTGTCCTTTTCCTCTAGCTTTTCAAATTTGTTAGAGTACAACTTTTCAAAATACTCTGTTATGATTCTTTTAATTTCAGTTGGGTCTGTTGTGATATTGCCCATCTCATTTCTTGTTGGGGTTATTTGCTTCGTCTCCTGTTTTTCTTTTGTCAGTTTGGCCAATGGCTTATTGATTTTGTTAATCTTTTCAAAGAACCAGCTTTTGGTCTTGTTAACTCTTTCAATTGTTTTTCTGTTTTCTGTTTCATTTAACTCTTCTCTAATTTTTATTATTTGCTTTCATCTGGTGTCTGAAGGTTTCTTTTGTTGCTCTCTTTCTATTTGTTCAAATTGTAGGGATAATTCTTTGTTTTTGTCCCTTTCTTCTTTTTGTATGTGTGCGTTTATTGGTACAAATTGACTTCTTAGCACTGCTTTCACTGTGTCCCAGAGGTTCTGTTTGGAAGTGTTTTCATTCTCATTGGATTCTGTGAATTTCTTTATTCCATCCTTGATGTCTTCTATAACCCAGTCGTTTATGAGCAGGGTATTGTCCAGTTTCCAAGTGTTTGATTTATTTTTCCCTGCTTTTTCTGTAACTGACTTCTACTTTTTTGGCCTTATGGTCAAAGAAGGTGCTTTGTAATATTTTGATGTTTTGGATTCTGCTAAGGCTTGCTTATGGCCTAATATGCGGTCTATTCTAGAGAGTGTTCCACGTGCATTGGAAAACAAAGTATATTTGGATGCAGTTGGGTGGAGTATTCTGTATGTGTCTATAAGGTCAGGTTGGTTAATTGTGACATTTAGCTCTTCCATGTCTTTGTTGAGCTTCTTTCTGGATGTTCTGTCCTTCGCTGAAAGTAGTGTGTTGAAGTCTCCTACTATTATTGTGGAGCTGTCTATCTCACTTTTCAATCCTGTTAGGGTTTGCTTTATGTATCTTGAAGCCCTGTTGTTGGGTGCATAAATATTTAATATGGTAATATCCTCCTAGTATATTGTCCCTTTAATCATTATATAGTGACCTTCCTTATCCTTTGTGGTAGATTTAAGTTTGAAGCCTGTTTTGTCAGAAATTAGTATAGCCACTCCTGCTCTTTTTTGATTGCTGTTTGCTTGATATATTTTTTTTTCCATCCTTTGAATTTTAGTTTGTTTGTGTCTTTAAGTCTAAGATGTGCCTCTTGTAAGCAGCGTATAGCTGGATCGTGGTTTTTTTTATCCATTCTTCAACTGTCTGTCTCTTTATTGGTGCATTTAGTCCATTTACATTCAGCATGATTATAGATAGGTACAAGTTTAGTGCTGTCATTTAGATGCCTTTTTTTGTGTGTTGTTGACAGTTTCATTTTCCACTTACTTTTTTGTGCTGAGTTTTCCTTTGTGAATTGTGTGTTTCTCTTTTTCATTGTGGTTGAATTTGTCTTTGCTGAGTCTTTATGTTTATCTTGTTTTTTATTTTGAAGTGCAAGATCATTAGCCTTCTTTGTGGTTACCTTGATATTTACCCCTATTTTTCTAAGTGTAAGCCTAACTTATATCTCCCTATATCGCCTTGATTTCCTCTCCATACGGAAGATCTATGCCTAGTTTGTTTAGTACTTCTTTATTGATTATTGTCATCTTTTACGTAATGACATCACTGGTTCCTTTAAGGGAATTTTTATGTACCCCTGATTTCTCTCATTCCTTTAGAGGATTACTATTGGTATTTTAAAAGTGGGGACTGCACCCGTAAAAACCTGTTCCTACTCATAGAGACCCTATAGGACAGAGCAGAACTGCCCCCAGGGGGTTTCCAAGGCTGTAATCTTTATGGAAGCAGACTTTTACACCTTTCTTCCACGGGGTGGCTGGTGGGTTCGAACCACCGACCTTTTGGTTAGCAGCTGAGTGCTTAGCCACTGTGCCACCAAAACGCAAAAACCAAACCCAGTGCTGTCGAGTCAATTCCGACTCATAGCGACCCTGTAGGACAGAGTAGAACTGCCCCATAGAGTTTCCAAGGAGCGCCGGGCAGATTCAAACTGCCAAACCTTTGGTTAGCAGCAGTAGCACTTAACCACTACACCACCGGGGTTTCCACTGTGCCACTAGGGCTCCTTAAACCTTGCCAGACCAACACTTAGGAGTTACTCAATGAATGTTTGATGAAATAATGTACAGATCAATGCACCAGCAGTCAGCACAAGTATCTACTCAGTAAAAATAATGAACGTTAGCTTATTATGATTATTAGATATTCTCTATTTAATACCTGTATTTTTGCCCGGCGATTTGCCAAGTTCTTTATGTGTAGCATCTCACTTAATCTTCACAAAACCCACCGTGACGTAAGTACCATTGCCATTCCCATTTCAGAGATGAGGATCATGAGATTTCCAGAGGTTAAGTACCTTTCTCAGTCACACAGTAATGGGTAGAGTCAGGATTCGAGCTCATGTCTATTGAACTTTCTAGCATGTCCTTCACTAACTTCAAAGTGTCCTATGATCTTTTTCTGACTCTCCGCGAGTGCTGTGCATGGGCACTTCACCTCATTTCGCACTCGAGTGTAGTGAGAGTCTGAGAAGCTAAATGATTGCTCCAGGCCACACACAAATTTAGATTTGTGTCATTTCAACACCTGTGACTGCTCCATCCTTCCATGCTGTGCTGAAAGGGGATGGTTTAGGTAGTGATGGACAGTCTTTTTCTGATAAAGAGATGAACTTCAATTTAATTTCCCACTTACTGACCTTCCTTCCATTTTATTGCTTCACACAGCTCAATGTCCAGTGACCAGTTAAAAAAATCAGAGACTTATTGCGTAGTCGATTCTTGTCATTTTAGAAGATTAAACAACACCTGTAGTGCTGTTTGGGCTAGGAATCACCTTTTCCTCTTGCCCCCAGATGTGTTGCTTCTGTGTGGCCCCTGTCAGGGTGAGGCAGAAGGGGTTTCTCCTTGGTACTGGGTAAGTGGTGGTGCAACAGGAGTCACCCTGAAGTATTAAGGGGAGCTTGAGTTCTAGTGCTTGAATGGCCATTATCTGGTCTTCTGACCTTGGGCAAGTCACCGTCCCTGTTTGGGCTTCAGCCTCCTCTTCTGTAGAATGAAGAAGTGGAACTCTATAATTATGTTGATGTTAGTTGCTGTTGAGTTGACTCGGACTCATAGCAACCTTGTGTGTAACAGCACAAAATGTTGCCCAGTCCTGCACCATTTTCACAATCATTGCTATGTTTGAATCTTAGCATTTATTGCCTATGTTATATGTCACGTGCATTGTGCTAAATTTTTTTTTAATCTATTTTGTTGTTGAGAATACACACAGCAAAACATACACCAATTCAATCATTTCTACGTGTACAGTTCAGTGCCATTGATTACATTCTTTGAGTTGTGCAAACATTCTCACCCGCCTTTTCTGAGTTGTTCCTCCCCCATTAACATAAACTCACTGCCCCATAAGTTCTTATCTGATCTTTTGAGTTGCTGTTGTCACTTTGATCCCGTATAAATGGTTCTTAAAAGCATAATGCTCAAAGTGGACATTTTTTACTAATTAAGCTAAACTACTGATTGGTTTTGTTGTAGAGAAAAACTTAAACACTGTTTCAAGATAAAACAGAGAGGTTTATTAAGGGCTTAAAGCAATTGCAACTGGGGAATGAAGTAGCCCATTGAAAATGGAGCCAGGTAGTCCAAAGGCCGTTTCTTTGTATAAGTATTCTTATGGGGTAAAAAGAGGAACCAATTACAGGAGGGCAATTACAGGAAAATCAATGAATATTGCAATAACCACACTCCGATTGGTTACTGATTATTAATAGTATAATTACTGGTTACAGTTTCACATGATGCTTAGATAGTGGTCAAAAGATACTTACATGTATTTTCTTGGTCTATCTTTAAAAATACCTTTTTGGCAACAGCACCCAGACAGCACTCTTCCTGAGTGGGTGTATTTTGAGGGATGCATGTGTTCACTTGGTTAAGGCTCCCAGGGGCACATGGTTTCACATCCTGGTTTTGACCACTGAGGAAATACATGTTTTTCTAAGAAAATATAGCTGTTAGTCTGGAATCCAGATAAAAATCAGATACCAGGTCAGCATATTATGCCTCTGTCTCACTGACTGCACTGAAAGTTGTCTTTTCCTGAGACAGTTTTAAGAAGATTTCAGGGGACATTTTTGGTTTAAGTTTTAAAGATTTTCACAGGGCAACAGTTTCAGGGGTTCATCTAGCTCTCTTGGCTCCAGAAAGTCTGGATTCCATGAGAATTTGAAATTCTGTTCTACATTTTCCCCCTTTTGACCAGTTCTTCTATAGAATTTTTGATCAAAAATTTCGGTAATGGCAGCCAGGCACTGTGCTAAATTCTTTATATTTAATCCTCATGATAACCTTATGGAATGGTTATTATTATTAATTACATTTCCCAGATGAAGAAACAGAGATCAGAAGTGATAAATAAGTTGCCCAAAGTCACACAGATAATTTTCTGGAAGAAAGTCATTCAGGCCAACAGCAGTACTGTTAAGAATTGTGATTAAGATATGGGATTTAGAGT